>NC_063258.1:32944796-33302965 GCF_019578655.1 Ricinus communis
GACACTATCAGCGCCTAGTAGGAAAATTAATTTACTTAACCGTCACTAGACTTGATATTAGCTATACTACGAGCATGATTAGCCAATTTATGCATGCTCCTCGTACCTCTCACTTAGATGCTGTTGATAGGATCCTAAGATACCTCAAGGGTACCCCAGGCCAAGGCATTTGGATGAAAAATAATAATAATACTAACATTGTTACTAGTTTTTATGATGCAGATTGGGCAGACAGTTGTGACAGAAAGTCTACTTCAGGGTTCTGCACCTTTATAGGAGGAAACCTAGTTACTTGGAAAAGTAAAAACAAAGATATGTAACTCGCACCGAGATCCAAGGTCAAGTCTGAGCCATGGCATCAATAGCTGGCAAGCTCATTCGGATTAAGCAAGTGCTCACTGACATGGGAATAAAATGCAAATGTCCGATGGAAATGTACTGCGATAACCAAGCAGCCAAACACATCTCCTCGAATCCCGTCTTCCACGAAAGGACAAAGCATATCGAGGTTGACTGTCACTTCATAAGAGAAAAGGTCCAATCAGGAGAGATAACAATTCCATTTGTCAGAAGCCACGATCAACTAGCAGATATATTTATAAAAGCTCTGGATAGAGCAAGTCACCAAAAGCTCCTTAGCAAGATGGGTTCCATTAACTTATTCGAACCCAACTTGAGGGGGAGTGTTGAAGACATAAGTCTGGAAAACAAATCACCAGACCAGAGGGTAAAGACCATCGGTCAGGTCTCGATCGATCTGGTAAAAGTCAGATCGACCGCTCATCACATACCTGAATTCAGGGCAAGGGAGCAACCTTTCTTCCCTAAAAAAGAAAGGTCACTTCTACCTCACCCAAATCAAGAAATGAACGTTGGACATCAGATCAAGTGACCGTTATCTTTCTCATGTATATATTAGCAACAAAGTGTGTCAATAATAAAAAAAAAATACAAAAACTGTAATCTTCATCACAGATTAATAAACATAAATTCAATCTTTTTCACAGTACCATACCGTCAAAATCATTGAAAAATAGGTTCAATCGCATTAATGAGCGATACTCTTCAAAAAATTTTAAAATTGTTCCATTAAGTTGTTGAGAGAAAAATCTAATCATATATGCCTTTCAATGAACTCAAGATTCCTGGGAAGAAGTTACCTTGCATGTACATAATTCCATGCTTGCATATCTGCGAAGGCGCTAGGAACTCCTCCAAACAACATGTAATCAGAAATATCCAAAACTCAAAGATTTCAGATTCCTACTTCTCTTTGAAGAGAGTCAATCAAATAGTTTTGGATAGATTCATATAGATTGTTAAGGATGGGATACTCATAACTTCTTTTGGGATTGGATCACTAAGATTGTTAGGATCAACAGTTACGGGCACTAAATTTTGTAATTTCCTGGGAGTTGGGGGATGCTACCAAACATACTATTTCGATATAAATTCAAATGCGTTAACAATGTTAAGATTTCCCAAACAATATGGAATGTTACCAGAGAAGTTATTTCCATAAAGATGCAGCTTTTTCAGCTTTTGAAGTTTTCCAATTTCTTCACGAATTTCTCCTGCCAACCCATTATCTTCCATGTACAGTATCTCGAAGTTGATCAAATTTCCTAACCCGCCTGGGATGCCTCCATATATATGATTAGATTATCATTCAGAGTCATTATTGAGAGGCTAGTCAAATTGGTAACTGAAGCTGGCAGCAATTCGAAAACGTCGTTGTGGTCTATAGCCAACAGCACCAAGCTAGTCGCATTAGTCAGAGGACAAAGTTCAAGTGACCCTCCTTTTCTGTTCCAAGGCGATTAGTGGAAAGTTTTAGCCAAAAGAGCTTATGCAGCTTCTCCAAACAAGGCACATTTCCACTAATTTCAATAAGTCGAACAGTAAATCTTTCCAAGTTAGAATCATTAGATAATGAAGAAGGAAATAAGCCAGAAAAATGATTACCACCAACATTAACTCCACAAGGCGAGGGAAAGCATTTCCCAAATTTGATGGTACAGTCCCTTGCAATTTATTTGCACGAGATACACTCATGGAAGGAAGATTGCATATAGAGGAAGGTAGAGTACCAGTCAATAGTACCCACTGAAAAGTAATACAAATTAATTGAATGACTAAGCGTATCAGGAATGCTTCCACCACAATTGTTAAAAGCTGTCAGGAGTGCCTCTAAAGATGAAAGGTTTCCAAGAAATGACGGGATCCCTCCAGTAAGCATATTATCACTCAGGTAAAGAATCTGGAGCCTGCGCAAATGCCCAATTTCTTGGGGAATTTGGTTGCTGAATCTGTTGTTTTGTAGCTTCAGTACAGGAGAGAAGTTGAGATTTCCCAAATGTGGCGATATAGAACCCTGAAGGAGCACGGAAGTTTAGGTTCAAGGTAGTAAGTCTTTGCTGCTTGTCGTAACATCATACCATTGGAAAAAATGGAAGGATGAATTATTTCCAGGAGCTGAGGAGGCAAGAGGATCATCAGCGATCTTGGCCTTGAATTCTAGCAAAGCTAGCTTATCAGTTTCCTTATTCCTCCCTCTAACTGTAGAACCAAAACACAAGAACAGAATAACAGCACGAAAGCAGAATCTTGAAATCGCCATGAAAACTGAAAGAACAGAATTAAATCACAAGATTGGGAATCACGTTAATCAAGTTGGGTCATCAGTCGAGGGTTAATATCTAGATAAGAACAGTGAGTAGCAGGAAATTCATCCTGGGTGCACTATACTATACTATTATTTTTATTTCTCACTTTTCTTTTCCCATAAACACTTTTTTCCGAAAACAAAATCGTAGTTTTGTGAATGATACTGAATTTGTTACTAAACAACTCCTTTTCTACTACTACTTGATGCAAAATGGCCGACCATTGTGAGATTTAATTAATCATACGGGTTACTAATTGTGATTGACAGCGATAACAAGTTTTCAATCACGAGAATTAGGATCTAATTGTTGGACTATATGTACATAATATGTTCAATGATCAAGAATTCTTCATAAGACTTGGAGAAAGTTCTTCATTTTGCAATTGAAATTTCATTGACATAAACCCTCACTTTTGTTTATTTAGTCAATTTTAAATTTAATATAACAAACATATGAATTTGATTTTTTATAATATTTAATACCTGTGACACGTATCTTTATTCAATACATCTACATGTATTACATAAAGTATTTAAATATTATTAACAATATTTATCCTCTTCTCAAAAATTAATTAAAATGAGATGGAACATCTCATTTTCTTACTATAATTTTTATGATTCAGTTCAGCTAACAAATCCAAGAACTAGGGTCTAAAGACCTCCAAGACCTGTTTTTCTTTTTTCTTTTCTTTCTTTTTTAGATAATCAAATACGAATCTTAAGACTCTGTTTGAAATTATGATTGAAAAACCCATTTTAGATCCAATTTCAGATGACCGTACGATTTAAAATAACAATCTTTCTACATTCACTATAATCTAAAAGGTTTCTATTTATTGGCACTGTGTAATATATATTATATAAAATAGAAGTTGAATTATTTTACAAGAGAGATTCTTTATCACATCACATGTTTAGATTAAACCATAGATAATTATGATAGATTAAGAGTTTGTTCTAAGTGGCCATGAAAGGAAGACATTAACAGATTTCTGGGATCCAAAAAAGAAATTAAACAAATTTAAGACCGACGGACAATATTATATTCTTACATTTCGGTCCAATTAACATTTAGAACAATAATTTACAGTGTCATTCTCCTATGCAGATAACTAGTTGAAAGCCTAACCTTTGCTCGTCTGTGGGAAGCCACAAATTGACACAGAGAATAGTAATGACAATTATGATTATTAATTATTAATAATAATAACTTCTTTTTATGACATCAATTAAAGAATTTTTGGTTAATAGAAGTCAACTGTAGTCTTTTTGACTTTGCTTCCTTCAGACCAATCCACTTACATTTTTCTTTTTCCAAGTTTCTTATAGTTAACAGTCCTATAATATTCTCTATATATAATTTAATTTTAGCTATTAACCATTGCAGATTCTTATAATACATATAAATTACTTTTTTATAAGAATAATTAACATCGAAGAACATAATTTACAGTAAATTATATTGGTGTAATCTGTTCGATTGAAATAAAAGTATGAGTTAGTGGTCTTAGTTGTCTGGGTCCCATAAGAGATTATTGGGGTAAACAAAAGATCCCTATCTTTAAATTGAACGATGGATTTGGATACACCGAATTATGAATGAATAAAAATAAAATATTATTTATAGGTATTAAAATAAGATTATCTAAAGAGATAAGGTTGGTATGCAAATGGGTAAGAGCAAGAGTGCAGCCATTGGTCGTTCATGGCATTGACCTAATTTCTCCCAATAAGAATTAATAATTAAATTCATTTTTTGGAATAAAATTAAATAGCTTGTTTATTAAGTTTGGATTAGAATATCTGTCTCCTTCTTCCATTGACAATGTCGAAATTAAAACATACATAATCATAAAATCTAAAATCAAAAGCTAAGCTATGTAAAATCATAAATTCCCATTGACAAATAAGCCATTGGATGCTTCTCAAATAATATGAATACTTTTGCTATTAGATCAAATAATACTTTGTTAATCTCTCTCTATGCAGTTTGGCACTTTTAATCATAATTTATGAGCAACATGTTTTAATACTTACAACTGGATCATCATCACCCATCTGGAATATTCGACCCGTACGATATAATTGGAGCCCACATCAAGTTTAGTTTGTGCTTATTTTATGAAAAAGACTATATTTTTTATAAAAAAACCATTGAGGTAAAGGCATTTAGAGTTTCTTGATTTTTATTATTTTAACCTTTTTGTATTGCCAGTTGTAATTCGACGTGGACTGGTCAACATATGGGTTAGTTGTTCACATTTATATATTATATGTTGCATTGGATAGTGTTTTATATATGTATATATTATTTCCTGAATTTTATTATATGTATTACGAAGGAATTATAATCTTTCAAAAAAAAAAAAAAAGAATCTCATGTGTAATTTCCATAAAAACTATATTTGGAAGAAAACAAATCAATCACCCAATTATTGTCATCTCATTGTAAAATAATATATTTACATTATTTTCTCCATATAATATGCTTAAATCATACTATGATCTATCATATATGTCTAAATGAAAACATTATTAATAAAGTTACGACAAAAGAGTAAAAGAGATTATTAGTAAGTGGGTTTTGTTGCTAAGTTTAATTGTGTTAATAATAAAATTATGCTCATAGAAATAATCTCTTTGATTTATAGTATAATTTTATATTATATGCTTTGTTTTCATTTTATCTCTATCATCATAAAATAAAAATTGTACTTCAACATTCAACTATTTATTTTTTGAATAGAAGTTTATTTAATAAGTTATAAAATCATTCTAAAACTTTGTTCTCTTATTTGAAGAATAAAAAGGGAAATTGAAGTTGAAGCGGACCCACTTTCTTTAAAGCTTGCATTTCAATTAGGCATCATAGTTTATTAAGTTTTAACTTAAGTTTACCTAATTCTTTTTAGAATTTAATTAATGGGTTAGTATGTGACTTAAGAAAAATTTAAAAGAATGTGATTTCTTGAATTTATAACCTTTTCTTGTATGAATCTTCTGATAATCTAATACATTCACATATTCTTTTTAATGGAACGTTATTGATAAATTTAATTGCTAACCGTATTAGAAGGATACAGTCGAAGAAGTTAGATAATTCAAATATATGTTTTAAATTAAAAGACAATTTAAAAGTGTTAATTTCCTAAACCATAAAGTTTGTTTTTTTCTTTTTTGGAAAGATTTTCCTATGGGGCAGGATTTTGGTATTTTCTTTGCTTGCCAACAAGGCTAGTTTTGTAGTACACTATTGGCGATAACAATCGTACATGTGGATGTTAAACATAAGCAATTTAGCTATATAAATTGCTCATTAGTTTGAATGACTTAAGAAAAAGGCACATCACCATCTCATTTGTTACATTAGAGTTTAAGGGAATTAAGGAGATTACTAAATAAAAGCTAGAATAAATGTTATTTTATCATATAGTTCATATTAATAATTCTAGTTGCATATTTACTTTCTGGTTATTTAATTTCTTTTATTAAACTAAAAATCATTATCAAAACATCGACTTAGAGTGTTTATAGTTATCTTCAGTAATTTGTGTGATAGTTGGTCTTTATAATATATGCTCTACAATTCCTTGTGAGATCGATCTCGTGGTGAGCTTACCCGAACTACCATTCGGTTCATACACTTCCGAGTACTAATTTAGACACATCAAAGTTAAATCATCAAAACACTTTTAATTATTTTTAGCTTACCGCCACAGAAGATGCACGAGTTGCCACAAAAAATTTTGTCAAAATTTTTCTCTTTTTTTACTCTAATATCCAACTACCGGCACTAAAATTTCTCTTTTTTTCACATTAATCTAAATTTAATTAATAAAAAGACCATTGAAAACTAAAGCAATTTAATTTCAACAATTAGGTAATTAGTACAAATTAACTTATAGGTTGCTATAAAACTAGTATAAGGTGAAATATTTTGGATATGATAAACAAAAC
This sequence comes from Ricinus communis, assembly GCF_019578655.1. Classification (NCBI taxonomy): domain Eukaryota; kingdom Viridiplantae; phylum Streptophyta; class Magnoliopsida; order Malpighiales; family Euphorbiaceae; genus Ricinus; species Ricinus communis. Next base: position 32,951,425 of record NC_063258.1, read on the forward strand.
TAAAATTTATATAAGAATTTAAGTTCCTCTTCCAGTATCTCCCTTTCTTGTACTTACTTCTTTAATGGATGATTTGTATAATAATGACATAAAATCAATTACTAGAGGAGATATTTAGATTCATTGAAGACGACAATTTAACGAAAGATGGTAATGGAAGCCATGATAATCCAAATGCGATGAATAATGAAGGAGGAGAAGATGAAAATAGGGAAAGATGCACATGTTTTTCGTTCTGAAAAAAATAAAATAGGAGATGATTTCGCTACAAATGCCTCTATGAACCATGAAGACATTGATGTAGTTAATGATTTGCTATATTTTTAAAAACAATATAAAATTTATTTGATTTGCTCTTTTTTGTTGAGTTTGATGCTATTATTTTTAAAATAAAAAGACACAAAAGAAAGAAAGAAATAAAAAAGAAAAGAAAGACGTCATGAAAGAAGGAAAAATTGAAAGAAAGAAAAAAAGAATGACCGAGTGATTCTAAGTTTCGACAATAACATTAATTAAGAAGACAATTATTACTTTTTTTAAAAAAATTTAAATTTTGCAACAAAGTTCTAACCTTAAAACTCAAAATTTATTAAAAACAAAGAAAATATTGCACATTTGTATTGTTACATATGAATCTACAAAGAATAAAAAAAATCTTACATTTTTTCTCTTTTAATCCGGATTAGTTTGATCATATTATATTATAGATTAATTCATAGACTAAATTGTGGCGTGAAAATTTTTCATGTGCATGTAACTTTTTACCTTCGAGAAAAAAAAATCACAAGAGAAAACAGGACCATAGCCTTAATTAATCATCAAGGAAAAAGATTACCCATTTGAGGAAAATATAGTTAATAATCATAGTTTGAAAAAGGTCAATGAGTTATTAAAAGGTTAATATTTCTGTTTTTGTCGTTAGTATTTGAGAGTAGGCCACTGGTTTATTTATACGCCTAGTAACCTACTCCCCCTCCTCCCTGTTAGATGCTAACATTTTCATCAACTTGACAGCTTTGTCAAAAAACACTGTAATTGTAAAAGAACCAAGAAACAAAGTGGATATTAGTTGTAACTCACTAAACTAAACACTGAACACTTTCCAACACAAAAGGATTATTATTTTTGTTCACTTTAACTATTTTTTCTATCACAAATAACGTTAATAAGTGATATGGTAAATTGATAGGATTGTGTTCGAACCTCTTTCACTTTAAAGGGGTTTTATTATTATTTAAGAAAAATACCTGTTTTTCTATATTAATAAAACGTGGGAATTATATATATATATATATATATATATATGTATATAATTGGACTTTAGTAGAGTGTATGTGGACATGATTCTGGGTGAGGTGGCAGCAGATGTTGTGTTAGGGGTGGAGGGGGAAGTTTATATGAGTGGTGGAAATAGGAGGGATGGGGGAGTTGTTTTCTGGTGGTGACTGGCGATGGCGAGTCACAGCGAACGTGTCAAACCTATTACGCCGGCGGCGGAGGTCTAGGATTTCTTTTTCTATGTTTGCTTCCATCGCTAATACTAACAAACAATAGTCACACTTAATTAAATATACTTACTACTGTAATAATAATAATAATAATATTAATCTTCTATTTTAAAAAAACAGTAAAATATTAATAACAACATATAATATAAATGTGCTTCTCTCTCACTTATCCATTTCATTTAAGCTCCTTTTCTTTTCTTTTCTTTTTTCTTATCCTCTCTCTCTCTCTGAAATAATGTTGAAATCTTTTGCTTAACCTTCACCTATCTCCACCTCTTATCCTGCGCACCTACTATCATCTTCCTTCTCTTCTCTAATTTCTGCTGCCTTTAGTAGATCACGAACAAGAGGTGAACCGAAGGGCTAACCGCCGTTATATCTTTGCTGCTTCCGTTTGATGGAGATATTGGTGGGTCCCACCTTCAGCATCGAGGTGTCTTCTCCTCAGGATAATCATCTCCGTGTTGATTCTGCTGCCCCTAATTGCATCTTCTTGAAAGATGAGGAGGATGATGAAATTGGAGGCCTGATCTCCACCAGGATCGGGCCTGGTATTCGGATAAATGAGCTGGACGATAACTCTACGGATAGTTCTTCTTCTATCGGAGCCCCGGATGATAGCGACGAAGAAGGAGAGGAAGTTGATAGCGGCAGCAGTTCCTCTAAAGGAGCTATTGTTTCTCTGGATGCACTTGAAGACTCTCTTCCGATCAAGTAATTACTCTTTCTTTTTATTATTTAAAAAGAATAATCATTTTGACAGTATTTATTGTTCATTTTAATTGATATGTTGTTGCAGGAGGGGATTATCGAATCATTTTGCAGGAAAATCAAAGTCATTTACGAATCTATCAGATGTGAGTAGCAGTGTGAATACAGTGAAAGATCTGGTGAAACCAGAGAATCCATTTAATAAAAGAAGAAGAACGCTGATGGCTAACAAGTGGTATAGAAGAAAGTCATCTTTCTACAGTTGGTCTAACCCTAAATCTATGCCGCTTCTTGCCTTGGCTGAAGAAGAGGAAGAAGAAGAAGCACAGCAACTAGATCATCGCCGCCATCATCATCATCATCATCTTCATCATCAAGAAGAAAGTGAATCTGAAGAAGAAGAAGAAGAAGACAATGAAGAGAGTAGTCATCCTAGACGACAACTGCCAAAACTATCAAAACTTCAAGACAGAAAGTTCAGGACTAGTTTCAAGTCTCATAGTTGTTTCTCTCTTACAGATCTGCAAGAAGATGAACAGTATCAATAATAAATTCCTCTTTTCTTCTTTTTACTTTTTAATTTTTACGCTTATTCCCACTTTGATGGCAATGTTTTAACCTATAAAATAAATAACTATATCTTCCTTCTTTTCTTCTTTTCTTTTTTTTTTTTTGATAAAAGAAAAAAGAAATTGTGCATCTTCGATCTAATTTCCTCATATTTTTTATATTTGTTTTTGTTTAGATGATAAGGCGTTTATTAGATTTTCTATGTATCAATACACTTTGTTTCTGCCTTCAAAGGACAGAAACAAATTTGTCCTTAGCTATTTAGATGAGGACACGATAGACTTTTCAGCTTTGTTAGATGACTGGGAGCAGCCATGTACAGTAATTAGGCAGACGGTTGCGTGCCAACTGCCAATGATGACTTATTGAATGTACCTTTGATCTTATCCTATCTTTGTAAAAGAATGCACAAAAAAAGAAGAAAGGGAATATGAATGTAAGCTGTGTGGATATTCACTTGTCAATTTCAAACATTTTCATCTCAAACCCTCTCTGTTTATTTATTCCTTTCTGGATTTTATTAATTTTATACTACAATATCTTCCTTTTCCATTTCAAATTTTATATTAAAGTTTGATTTTTAACTATCAAATTTACATATTACAAATCTTACTGTTCTCAGTATATATATATATTTAAATTATAAAATTCTATCAAATAAAAATCAAACTGTAATGATATTATTCATTTTTATTGACAGATGCTAGGATACTTTTCTTCAGAGAAATTAAATTTTGTTTCTGATCTCGAAGATGAATCAAAGAAGCAATGGTATGATTTAGGAGTTAGATTAACTGAAATATGGAAGTTTTAAATAATTCTTTTCTTTATGAAAAATTACTCTAGTCGAAAATTTGATTAAAATAGCTATTTCGATTCAATTTTAGTAATTTTAATTTAAAATGGCGAAAATTTTAGTCGAATCAAAATAAAAAGTATTTTATTTTCCCTTTTTTAAAGAAGCGAAACATTTTAACTATTTTTGTCTAAATAAAATGAAATTAATAGTTGATAATATTGGAAATCACATATTTATAATTATGTATTGCAATTTGATTAATATATTTATTAATTTTAAATAATTAAATATATAAAATTATATATATATATATTTGATAGGAAACATGCAGCATATTCTCTTCTTCATATGATGTCTTTGTCCTTACCATATTTCTTAAAGCTGGAAACCGGCATGCATTGTTATAATGAATAGGACCTTTGATGTGATCTCTTTTTTAAATTTTATGAAAGGAAGAAAGTTGAAAGAAATTTTGACATGGGAAACTTTACTATTTGGAATTATTCTTCTTCTTTCTATCACTGTAAAAGGGTTATTGAAAATCTAGAGTGTCAATACACACATGCATCATTTTGTGCAACAAATTGCTATATACCCATCATCACCAGAACCCTCTGTTTGTTGGATCCATGTCAAAATAATATATGGTAACCAAGCATATCAGAATCGTCTACTAGGCACTCAACTTGATAGAGTGATCAAATCACTTCGAATACAAGTCTCAGCTGGCATTCTAAAGATCGAAATATCCCAAACTTGACTAAAAAAACATGAATGATCTCTGCAAACAACAAAAAGACAAACCCTCACTTAAACTAGCTTAGGTTGCATAGAGATTACTCATAATGATTCTGGTTGCTAGAGTTGATTACGGCTCGGTTAATTTGGTCATTTTTAGAAATCTAAGTGAATACATAAGTTTTTAAATTTATTAATTCTAAATCTAAATCATTAGTCTTTTAGTTCTTAACAATATTCATATTTTCGATGTTTTAAAAGATATTTAATATTTTAGAATATTTATATATATATTCATGCAGTTAATTGAACTATAATTTTTTGATATAAAAAATAAAAAATTAAAATTAAAAACTAAATATTTCTAAAAAGAAATACAAAACTGAAACCGTCGGTTCAATTAATCTATTTTATTAATTTAATTTTTTATTTTCGGACAGATTTTCTTATCATCCCTACTAGTTGCCAAGAACAAAAAGAAAAAATAAAAATGTTATTGATAGGTTAAGTCTCTTCTTTTAAATCTTAAATTTCTCTTGGTATCTTTCTCTCTCTCTCTCTCTCTCTCTTTTCATTCTTTTTGCTTATTTTCTTTATCTAATTTATTATGAAAGTATTGGTCTTTTATTAACGCTCTTTTTTTTTATCTTAATAAGAACATAGATATAATTTGGTATCAATATTAAAATTCATTAATTTTCATATCATATGCTATTGTTTCTATTTATCGTGATCTTTAACCTATCTCTTCATAAAAACCAGTAAATAATTAAACAATTAAGTCTAATTATAATGCTTTTAACCTATACCTGAAAAGCTGAAAAATAAGGAAGAAAATAAATTAAGATTAAGATAGTATTTAGTTGTTGAAACCCATAAAATTTATAGAATTCATTATTAAATTTAAATTTATATACTTTACATATAGTGAAAGTTAATTTAGTATTCTCCATAATTAAACTTGTATGGAATTGATTATAGCTAAACTAAATTCTAACAAAATAAATAGAATTTTTAGATCAATTCGCATAATTAAATTAATATATTTCATAATACCAAAATATCTCTTTCAACTTTATCATTTTCATTTTATTTTATATTCTTTTTAAATGAAATAATTTTTTTTATAAATTTCAATCAAACATAGTATAAAAGATAATCTATTAAAAAGTTAGAACAAGAAAGTATAATAAAACTAGATTTTAATTTCTCATGTTTGAACTAAATGTATACTAGCTAAATATAATTTAATTTTAATTTTAAACTCTAAAAATAGAAGACATTAAACTATCATTTTGATATTTGTAGATGGTCTTTTTATCCACGTATTTTTTAGCTTTTTAAGCAAGAGAAAATATATCACTTTTTTTTTTAATTTTTCTTGTAGAATAGAAATAAACAAAATATAAAATTAAAAGAATAACTATTATATTGATATTTTTTTAATTTTTAGAAAAAATAAAATGAAAGTATTAGTTCATTGACAAATGATTACTACAACTATTATGTGATTTTACAGTGAAATATTTTATTCATGAAAGGAAATTGTTGTTTGATTTTCTATCTGTTAATATTCTTTATTCTCTATTTTATAGTCTTCCGAAATAAAAGGTTAATGGACAAACAGTTGTAAAATCACATGATTATTAATCGATTACACAAAAGAAGAAAAGAAAAAGGAATTAAATAAGACTAATCATGTCGGCTTCTTTTATTTGATTTGATTAAATCGAGAAATGGTAAAAGTCAAAAGTAGACACGTATTTATTTATTTTTCTTTGAGCTTAGACTTAATTGAAAATTGGTTATACTCCGCCTCCACACACAGCACAAACCCTTACGCACTTCTCCTGTCCCACTCTACCACAAATAATTACAACAGAAAAGATAATTTACGTGTCATTTTATTACTTGTAATGCCCACTCTCATCTCACCATGTCGTTTCAGTCTCAGCTTTACTCATTTCAGGCCATACGGATATAAAACTAGGGTTAGCGATCTAACCTCTCTTTTGCAGCCTCGGACGACTCGGCTCGGCACCAACTCGATGAGTCAGTCGAGCTCCGAGTCCGACGCAGCTAATTCGAAGAATGGTGAGGCTAGAGGAGAGATTCAGCCTGAGGATGTATTGGTGCAGTATGTGGTGTTGAGGAGAGACCTAATAGACACGTGGCCAATGGGGAGCGTGGTGACACAAGGATGCCATGCCTCTGTTTCTGCAATCTGGGAGAACAAGGATGATCCTCACACTCTCCAGTATTGTAGCCCTGAAAACATCGATTTTATGCACAAGGTGTATATATATATGAGTATCTCCCTTTCTCTCTCCTTTTGTTTGATTCGTTTTTATTTCATTGAATTGGGTCTTTTGTTTTGTTTTTATGAGAGAAGGTTACTCTTGAAGTGAAAGGAGAGGCCCAGATGTTGAACTTGTCAGAGAAGCTAACAGCCGCTGGCATTGTTCATAAGCTGTGGATTGAACAACCTGAAAACATTCCGACCTGTCTTGCAACCAGGCCTTATCCTAAATCTGCTCTGACTTTGTTTTTCAAGAAGTTGAAACTTTGCAAGTGATGCGTTTGCACATTTTAGTTGATTTCCTGAGATCTTGCTGTTCGTGAATTACTAGAAACTTAAGATTGGTTCAGCAGCTCGAATTTTATAGCTAATGAATTTCGCGCAATTGTCATTGCAAACTTTTAATTCAAATTTTGATTACACGAATTTTTTTATGGATTTCTTATTCACATTTTTGGTGGGACTCTGCTAGGAACTTTTGAGAAGAGTCAGCACAAAACATTCTTTTTTTTACCCACGCAAATTTGAGCCTTGGAAGTTAGCGCCATATTTGGGAATTTAGCTCAGCTGAAATAGAAAAAAAGTCTATGATTCATGTGATATCCCTTGATTCATCCAAATATTATTACCCTGACATCCAATTTCATGTCAAATCGCGTTAATAGGGGCTTTTAGAGCTCCAAAAGTCTACTTAACAAAGCGCATCAAGTAGGGGGCGCCAGGGAACAATGGATCAACCACATAAAAATCACAATGCTCAATTTTAGTTTCTTCCTCAGTAACATACTCAAACTACAAATTATGCTGAATTTAACGCTATAACAAAAAAAAAAAAAAAAAAGAATTAGAAGGGAAAAAGAAAAAAAAGAATCCTGTTTTAACAACTGAAAAACCCTCTACTTAGCCATGTTCATGATCTTTAACTGTAGAAATGTGGCTCCAAATACAACAAACGCCACTTTCAGAATAGCACTACTCCCCCTAGATACAAAGAGAAAAACAAAAATGCCGGAGATGATCTTTCAACTTCAATTTGCTGAGTACCTGCAACAGTTCACAAGGCAACAGTTCAGAAGTATCAGGAAGACACGAGCGCTACAAAATTTGCTACTTAAAAAGTAATAACCATAACAAAGATACCAGTGTGATACGAGACAGAAATGCTCAAGTTCCACTTTAACTGCCTCCCTTCTGCTTCAGAGTAATCTTATCCCCCAGGCTAAGAGCAATACCCTGGGTCTTGCTCCTTATCCTGATGTACCCACTAAGCTTCCCATCTGCCTGCTTCTCAATGCTTACATTTACCAGTGCATCCTCTCCAAAGACACTCTTGGCGTACAAGTTGGCAGCCAGAAACCCACAGTCACCATCTAGTGCAGATCTGAAGCTCACACAAACAAGATAAGACTTCGCTCAAACACAAACTTATATTCCAATAAAGTGAACCAGCATTAGAGAAAAAAGAAAAAAAAAAAAAAAGAATTTAAGCCTTTTCAGATAATACAGAAAGACAGCCCATGCAATCAGTCGCACAGACTAGCCAAGTATAGAGCAATATACTATGCAATTTGAAACAACTTACGGTGCAGTGAGACATTTCATGTTGGTTGACTTGATGACATGGTCAAGGAATTCCTTCTCATCTTGAATTATTGTATTAACAGCAACCTGGAACATAATTTACAAATAAAAATTCAGGACTGAAGGTCAACATAGTATTACCAGTCAATCTAGAAGAAAATATTGCAAGAATTAAATGATAATTTTATTGTTTCAGGTGAGCAAAGGTATCACAGAAATAAAGATTTTTTATCCTGGTATAACATAAAATAATTAAACGGAATATAAAAAAGTACCTTGTTTTCCCATTCAAACTCTGCCCACATTGTTCTAAAAGCTGCATCTGTACAAACTGCAGGAGAAATGTAATCCATAATATCGATGTGGATGTCATTGAGAACAACGACTGTTCGCTCATGCACATTTGATGTCTCATAAACAATGTTCCCAAAAATTACACCAGTCTCAGTTGAGGACACCTTGATGTTGGCCTTTATTTGCCTGCTAGATTCAGGAGCAAGTGTATAATTCTGTGGACGCTCCACAAGTTTAAGGTCACCCATAGTTGCTAACTCCAAGCATAAATTCTGAAGAGTTTCCTTTGTCCTGTTGATAACTGTAACATCAAGTACAATATCATAATGATGAACTGTTACATATGCCTCAGCATAAACAGGGTCACTAAATCCAGTGAGCTGAAGGATGCGGTTAAGCTTATTTGCATCATCCCCATCCTTGATAAACTCTCCAGTTGCACGTTTCAAATCATCTTGAACTTCATCTTCCAACTCCAGCTGACTCATACCCTGAAAATTAGATGATATCAGTATATGTGTTAAATAAATAATCACCTAGCCCTCTGAATTATCTTATCTAGAATCAAATAATGAGTTTGCAAATGGTCAACTAAATCTGAATAAGCAAGAGGACGAATAAAAGAAGAAACATTCAACAGATTTTTATGAGATCTTTCACAAAATAAGTGAAGTATAACCCAGTAATTTTTCCTGTCAGAAGACTGGCTGATCCAAATAAGCTGGATGATTGACAAGAAGTGGCATATAAGAGTCTAAGGGGAGACAATAGTCACAGCTTACTTCCAAAGAGAGTGTCACTTTCAAATCAGAACCAAGCAATGAAAATGTATAGGATCTCATAAGATAGAATACTAAAAATTAATACCAAAAAATTGCAAGGATCTATTACCTTCCTGCTCTTCAAATGGTAGAAATCAATAAGGTCATCTGGTTGTGCATGAGAAACCTGAGCTTTTGCCTTCAATTCCTCAGTTTCCCTCAACTGTTTCTCTGAAAGCATTTTTACAAAGCTCTGATGGCAAGACTGCAACCATATCTTTCTAATGTCATCACCAGTATTGCATAGTAATCTTATGCAGAGGAGTATCCTATCATAAGAATCATTATCAATTGGGTGGGGCAAAACTGGAGATTGTCCTAATTGGATCATAGAGACCATGATCAACAATGCATGTGAGGATGCCTTATTAACTTCAACTTTAGCAGGCTGCACCTCTTCCAATCTCAGCACGAGCTTTGTCAGAGTGCAAGCAACAACTGCTCCAAGGAAAAAATCACCAGTTAGAATAAGGGATCTCAAGTTCCCAGAAGCCAGCGTCCCTTGAACAAGTGTAGGAGGAGAAAATGCAGTTTCAGAGGCAGCACTCTGTGTCGCATAAGTCCCATCAGCAAGAATAGCAGGTCTTCTGGAAGATACAGTAATGGAATTGGCTTGCTGAGGCTTCTTTGAAGCATCAGTAGCTTCCCCTTCTTCTGAAACAGAGTAAAAAGGCAACTCTCCAAGACACTGCTTAATTGTAGCAATCCCACTCTCGATTTCAGAAAGAGACAAGCAGTACTCTCCAATGATCCAAAGAGCACAGGAACAGACCCTTGCAGCTCGGATTTGGTAGAAAGTGTCCAATAGCCTAGTAATTATAGAAACCCTTAGTTTAGGATTGGTTTCAATTATCTCACGAACAAAAACAATCACATCGATAGCTGAAGCAACATTGCTATCTCCAAGGAAATCCATCAACAGATGAACCACTGTGCTTGCTACTTCTGGGAACTTAATAGCACAAGAATGAATAGCTTGAATAAGCATTTGTCTGTACTCGCCATTCTTCTCAAGTTCTCCATTCTGAGTCTTAACAACTTCCTTCTTCAGCATAAGAACAACCTCATTGATGTTTCGTGGGGTAATCAACTCAAGGACAATATCAAGTGTCTTCCTCCGAATGTCAAGATTTGGGCTGGAGAGTGCCCTAAGCACATCCATAATCAGATCAACCATGATATCTCTGTGAGAAGACTTGAGCTCATTTAGCCGATCAAGGACAATAAGCTTCACGTTGTTATCACTCTGAGACAAAAGCAGCTGACAATAGCTGTCTGCTGCGGCTCTAATCGCAGTAGGGGCAGATGACAGAGAAACAAGTGTCCCGGCACATTCATAAATAACTGCAGTAGAAGGGGCGTTTAACAAAGATATAATGATCTTAATGTACTTCCCCTTCTCGCCGCGATTTGTTCTGCACACCTTCCGAATCAACTCCAACACAACCATCTGAAGCAACTCACCCCATTCAGAAACCTTATCGACATGGGTCAAAAGATAATTAATGGCTCGATCCTGTGCACAGGTAAAAAGCATAAGAAAAGCATTTCGCTTAGCAGATTGATCCTGCTCTGTTGAAAGAACCTTCTCAATCATTTCAGGAGCATCAACCAAGAGTTGCTCACCCTGGGGAAGCTTATATATAGACATCACAGCTAATATAGCATTCCTCCTGATATATGGATGTCGATGCTCCAGATTCTGAAGAACTGAAGGGATCAATGGCTCGATTATTTCTGTCTCATTCAAGCGACATAAGAACCTCAGTGTCACCCCACGAATGTATTCATTTGGGTGCTGAAGGTTGTTCCTCAAGTTTTGGCATATCAAAATCATTTCAGGCAACACCCGACCCTTGGCATCAGTTTTGTCAATAATCTCCAAATACAGAAGTAACAACTTTTGGACTGTGTGGTCCTCAGAAGGCAAGACATATCTAACAATTGTGATAAAGAGTTGGGGAAGTGTTTCACCATTCAACAAAAGACTAATTGCCTTCTTCATGGCATCAATCTTTGCTGGCACATCATTGCCTTCGAGTGCTTCCTTTATCTCATTGGCGATTGCTGGTGTTCCTTTGTCGAAGTGAACAAGCAGGGTACAGGACTTCTCCATATCTTTGTTTTCTAGAGACGCAATCAATTCATGCTAATTCAAATCAGTAACAAACATACAGCATCACTCAAGTGATAGAGTCGGGCACATATATAGCCACTATGAAATATAAGGAAATCTAAAAAAGTTCAATGCTCAGTAAATAAGTATAATTATCATTTTGATACAAATGAGTTGAACACAAGACAAGCCTAAAGTCATAATTAAACAATGACCAAAAATTGGCAAGCATGGTAAAATCTTCACAGCTTCCTGGAATTCCCACTCATCAAAAACCCTCCCAGTAAGTCTATGCCAAAAAAACCGAAAACTAAGTTTTTCATATGACAGATCTCGACTGAAGCCTCTACAATGGGCACATTTGATTAACACATTAATGCATAACTTAAGGGCTTAGAAAAAGTAGTAATATAAGCGTCACTGCATATCCAACCACGTACCTCAATTAATCAGATCTAAAATTCGAAATTCAAAACTGTTGTAACAACTTCAGGTTCTGAAAACTCAATAAAAATACACATCATAAATCTGATTAAGTCAAACAATTGAAACGACAATTCTCATTCCAGATCACGAATTGATAAATGCGACACCTAATTTATGAAGCAATAAACTGATGTACGAGTATCATCAAACTAATAAAATGAATGTAATGCTATTATTAAAAACACAAATAAAATTCAAAACCTAAAATTCACAGAAAGAAAAAAAAAAAGCATGTTTGGCCGCGGAGAAAATGCAGGGAAAGAGATTAAGTATATGGTGTTGCGTCTTATTTTCTTTATATCCAAACAGATCCTAACAATCAGGCAAGAGAAAAACAGAAAACAAACCTTATAGCGATCAGATCTAAGGAGAAGGCAGTGAATTTGGGGAGAAATGGAATAAAACTGAGTCCAGAGCGCGAGAGATAATTGCAATTTTTATTTATTTAGTTTGGAATCTAAAAGATGTTCGCATTTATAGGATATGAAATGAAGTGAAATCAAATTACACTCAGATCCAAGATCTAACCCTTGTGTCCTTATAAGCGAAGCTAATGAAGATGAGGACTTCTCAAGTGTAATTTTCTTTTTTCCTTTTCCTTTTTCTCCCCTTTTAATGGGTTTTTCGGTAAAATAGTTTGATAATATGACTAATTTAAAATAAATTAAGAAATAAATGCGACTAATTACAATTTCTAGTGCTATCAATTAAGGATAACTTTGAATTTCTGTTTTAATATAAATAGTTTTATATTTTACCAACAAGTTTAGTTCTGTATTAGAGATACCAACAACCTCTTAAGCTCTTAAGTTATATTTATTTTGTTATAAAAAATGTATATAAAAATTAAGTATTTAAAAGACTTTTTGAGTCATTTTTTTTAAATAATTCAAGAGTCATATTCTTTCACTTTAAATCTAAGAAAGAAAAAAAATAATTTTTAAATATATTTATTATCTTTATAAATGTGATATTCTCTTTCTTATTAATTTTTTATTAATAAAAATTTATTAGATAAAATAAAAAATATAATTTTTTAATATAAATTAAAATTAAAAAATAATTATTTATAATTTAATAAAGAGATATATAAGTCTTTCATATTTATAAAGTTGTTGGCTTACTAAAAACAAATAACTAATTACAATTCTTAGTCTACTCAATCATTCCATATTCAGTTTTATGCGTTAATGGACTAATAATTTATTTATATGGTGTTAATTTTATAAATTTATGACTCAGACTGGCCTACGCCCAATCAGAATATTAACATACTTTCTGCTGTAATTTTTATTAATGGGTTTACCGCCGTAAATTTAGAGTTATTTATTTATATATAAAAAAAATTAATTTACTTGAAAACGGAATGTACAAACAAATGATAAAATATATACACATGGAAATATAAGTCCGAGGCACATCTTCCCGATAGGCGAGAATGATAAGAAATCTACATCTATTCGGCAAAATATCTGAACGGTAATTAGATCATAATTTTGTAAATACAACATTTGATATAAAAACCATATGTTTTATTATTGATAAATTATAATATCTCTTCAATTAGCTTTCTAATTACAATAACTAATGGAATATTGAAATAAAAATAAGAATTAAATAATAATATCAAATTTATATTTATATATGTGTGCGTGTGAAAGTAAGGTTTTGAACATACTTTTTCTTTTCTACATGGTCTTTTTTCTATTTCTTAAGGTATTTTTCTTGATTTATATAAATTATTTTTATAGATTATTTCTTTTTATTATTATTATTTTTTTAAATAAAATATTTAAGAGACTTTATTTTACCTAAATTTTTTAACTTTCTTTCTTTCATTGATCTTGCATCTAAATTTTTTAACTTTCTTTTATTATTATTTTTTTTATAGAACTACTAACACTTTATTCGTGTCATTGCATGATTATTTTATTTATTTATTATATAATTTAATTTATAATTATATTAGTATAAAAATAAATTTTTACTTTATTTTATGATACTTTTATTTTTATATAATATATATATATATATATATATATATATATTAGTATTTTATAAAAATCATAATACATTCTTATCAAATTTTTCTATTTTTATATACTAAGATAAATAAATATGAGAAATGTATATCCTTATCAATTTTAACTCTTTATCTGTTTTATTGCACTAATAAATTCTCATATATTTATATAATACATATTTTTAATAAATAAGATTGTTAGAATTTTTACTATTTATTTTATTATTAATTTTTTAATACCATATATATATATATAGATTAATTTCTTTATTTATTACATTGGACTAATAAATTATTCAATATGTTACAATTTTTTAAACTATTTTTATGATCCAAATGTAGATTCTTATTCTTTTACTATTTTATTAATTTTTTGTTTATAATATATAAAATATATGTTTATATTCATGTGTATATATATATATACGAACATAAATATATATTTTAAAAAAAATAATAAGATTTATTATTAATATAAAGTACCTTTACTAGTTATTATACTTATTATAATTATTTTAAAAATATAATAATCTTATACTTAAATAAATTAAAAGAATACTATATCCATTGTTGACATTATCCGAGATCATACTATTTTTTTAATAAATATTTAAGTTACTATTTTTATAAATATGACAATATGTCATTTTCTCATTGAAAAACAATATTGACATGGCTTCATAAAATTTTGCCACATAAAAACTCATGGAAGAATTTAGAATTCTTTATATATATGTTGTCGATTTTATTTTTTTAACTCTTACTCTCCTATTTCTAAAGATAAATAAAAACTCTTAATTCTCATATTTCTTTTATTAATTTTTTTATTTATTTCATTTTATTTTATTCACAAGCTACCTGCCATCTTTATCAACTCAATTTCCTTCTTATGTTTTTTATGAATTTTTTTTATGAACAAATAAATTTATTTTTATTTTTATTTTTTTACCTTTTCTATGTTAGATTAGTTAAATTTAAATCTAACAGTATTTTTATATAAAAAAAGCATTTTAAGAGATGTTTGTTTATTTTCTAAAGTTATTTTTTATCACGATCCCATCTGTGGGCCCGTGACCGGCACTAGAGAATGTGTAGGCGTAAGGCCACCAAATCGCGTAGTAAGCCTGACACTCACTGACTTAAATAAATCTTATCTCATTTAGTACTATTGATTCCACAATTTCGTAACCATTAAATTTGCACAATTAATTCGGTCTGCCATAAGGATTAGGCTAGACCCGAAACTACAGAGCATTACAACTGATACATCTACTATTTCAACTGCGGATAATCTAAGATTTTATAAATTAACATACCAAATCAAATACACCATCCGATGATGAAGGAGTCGGGTTACTAGATAAGAGTCGCGGAAAGACTAACAGTCACGGATCTGAAAAACAGTAAAATTGAGACTGTCAATCTCGAAAGTGAGTTAAAATCATATATCCAAAAATATTTGCATATACTTCGATCATACATTTATTTAATTTGAAATAAACATAAGTCATGTAAAAATATATGTGTCATGCCATGCTTAAAAAAATAATTTTCACACACAATGGGACGGAGTACTTCAGTAGAACCCTAATCCCAACCCAACATCTCGATCAATCTCATTACTGACATCTCGACTAATCTCAATTTTAACATTTCGACTAATCTCATTCCAACAGGACTGACGCCCAGAGAGCGAAGCTCAATAAAGGATCTTACCTCTAGTTTGGTCACTTGTCTTAGTTTTTCGGCTCTCTTAATCCAACAAGTCTGGCGCCCAGAGAGCAAGCTCGATCAGGGTCCTTACCTCCAGCCTGAATACTTGATTTCCAACTAAGCCGGCGCCTAGAGAGCAAGCTCGATCAAGGACCTTACCTCCGGCAAACACACTCTAATAAGCCCAGAGAGCGATGCTCGATCAGGGCAATTCCTAATCTTTTCTGTTTTAAATTTACCTTTTTTTCTTTTTCCATCACTCTCGAATTTATACTAGAACACTCATCAAACTCTTATGTTCTACTGTCGTCCCATCCTGAGTCATTATGCAATGATAAAATCAATGATAAAAAAAGAGCATACATGAATAGTAATTAAAAAGCATAATACATATGAATCATAATTAAATTAATAATTAAACTTGCAATAAAATAATCACGATAGCAAATCAAACATTTATGCATGACACGTGCATAATCGATATATGACTTTAACTCACAGCTTTGGCGACCTCCTAGCTCTGCTCCGGTGCCTCGGGTGGAGCGAGCCGAACTGACAGATCATCTAACCACGGAAAACAATTAATTAATAACGCTGAAACAATTGATCATTAACCCTAGGTCTAGATTTTTAGGACTGACTATCTAAAAATCTCGACTCGGAAGAATTCTACTCAAAATCACGCAGAACCTCCCCTAAAACACGGACGTTTACCCCCCGTAAAACGGGTCCAGGACCTGCTAGAAAAACACTACAAATATTCAACAATTCATACAACGGGAGTCGGGTCCCCAAGACTTCACTATTTTTCCCGACTCTACCACAGCACAAAAATCACGACTACGACAGGCAGTTCGACAAACAATTAATTTGACTTACAAATATCATCTAATACTCAACACAAATCAATAAGCATAAATTAAATCAAAGAATTCCAAAATTAACGGGCCAAAGAAAATTACCGAGACGCTTGATCGCTCGGTCGACTTGCCCCCAGCCGCTGGAGTCCGATCGACGATCTGAACACACTATCGGACTCGAAACGACGCGCTGATGGCGATCCCTGCTTCTGATTTTCCGATCCGACCCCCGATCATTCGGAGAGATTTGCGGATGATTTCGGCCGTTGATTTGCAAACGAAGCCCGATTGCCACGAAACCGGTGCCATTGCGAAGCTTGAGCTGAGGAGAGTCGGGATACGCCCTCCGATTATCCAAAACTCGTCGGAGCTCACGGGAAAAACCCGAAAACGCCGCTAGCCAACATCTCGTCGGAACTCCCTCCTCCGGCCACCAAAATCGACGCCGCCACCGCCAAAAGAAAGCTCTCTCTAAGGGGAGCCGATCGCCATCGAGATCAGCCGACAAGGACGCCGAAAATGGTTGGAATGGCGTCCGAAAGCTGCTACTTCTTCCCGCTCTTCCGCCGCTCTTTGCCGCCGCTGCGCTCCTTTAGTTGTCTAACATTAAAATTTCCATTAAATCATTTTAAGTCAAACTAAATAATAGTAAACTTAAATTAATTTAAATAAAAACTCATTTATTAATTATTATTAATATAATTATTATTAAAATAAAAAAAATTTCGGATATTACATTTTTTATGAATTTTGATATATTCTTAAAAAACTTTTATCACATATTTTAATTATAATTTTTTTTAGCACATAACACTTTTTATATTCCTTGAAAACATTTGTGTGTGTTTTTAATAAATTATTTTTTGTCTCTCAATGATTTAATTAAAACCTTTATCGATTTATCAATATTATTATTTTGTTCACTTTTAACGATTACAAATTTAATTTTTAAATTTTTCTTTAATTTCTTTCGGATATTTTATTTACAGAAAAATAATATTGAAGCATTGATTATCAAACACTGAAATTTTCAATAATTCATAGAAGACTAATTGTAATAAAACTTAATAATTGATAATTTACGATATATAATTATTTAATATTTTATTATTATTTCATTAATATCTATATAAATAAATTATTAAATTATTTAATATTATTTTAATAATATTTTACAAGTATTATTGAATTATATTTATATTATTTATTATAGTTATATTAGCTATAAAATATATACGTATTATTTATAGAAGAAAAAAAGTAGATGTAATAGAAAAAATGTGTCTGCTACTCATTTTCCTATAAGACATGGGTGAGATATTTGACACTTCAACCATTTATATTTTAACTCTAATTCTTTTAAAATGCAAATAAGGCCTATAAATAATATAACCATCATTCGTTTAAAATATTTATAAATTTATTTTGAGTGAAAAGTTCCTTTAAATTTTTATCACTTTAATACTTAATTATCTTTATTTAAATGATTAATTATTTAAATATTTGATTAAAAAGAAATTTTATCACAGTAAAATATGCGATTGAAATCAAATTATATTTAAAATATGATTAAATAATACATAATTATTTGAGATAATTAGAAAAAGTTTAGAGTTTAACTTGATATATATCAATATCTATAATAATTATGTTCTAAACTTTTTCTGAAGCTTTAATTTACCTAGTAGCTTTTTATTGTATGCATTTGTAAGACTTATTTATATGAACAAGCTAAAAAGTAAAATAAAAATTATTAATAAAATATAATAGTTATTATTCAAAACTACAAATGATTTATATAGAAAATATATAAAATTTTACCATTAAAAGTAATCATATACAATATTTTTCAGTTAAATTGTATGAGAAATGAAAACAAAACGATACCATATGAAAAGAAATATTATAATAAAAATATATATTTTTTAATTTGAAATAAAATAAAATATTAATTATTTTAAATATTTTTTATTAATAATATGACATAATAGATAAATTAATATGTAATAAGTTAATTACTATATGTTTTGATAAAATAAATGTAAAAGTTAAAAAGCATCTGTACATTTTCTTAATTCTTAAATATATAACTTTCTTAATAGTATTAGCTAACTATTTTATCCTTGGAAGTTTTTCAAAAATTTCTTAAAGACTTTTAAAGAGTTAAAAAAATTAACAAAGAGAAATAAAAGGAAAAGAAATTGAAAACTTCTTTTTAATAAGGATAAATATAGTATGCTAGTATAATAGCAGTTTCCAAAAGAACATCTTCAAATGACGATCCACAGAGCCTTATCCAATGACACTCGCTCTCGCTCATCCTCTCCCCTTCTCTGCCTGTTGCTCCCATGTGTCTCTCTCATCCCCAAAGAATTTCTCAATCAAATTCAAACTTAGAGCATCATCGACGCAACAACTTTCTTCCAATCCAACGTCTTCAACTCCCAAACAAAAAACTGGAGTCATTGTAATTGGAGCCGGCCTTGCTGGTTTAGCAGCTGCAACCCGACTCAACTCCGAAAACGTTCCCTTCATCCTCCTGGAAGCTTCTGACGGAGTCGGTGGTCGTGTTCGAACTGACATCGTAGACGGCTTTATCCTTGATAGAGGCTTCCAGATCTTCATAACGGCATATCCTGAGGCTCAGAAACTCCTTGATTATCAAGCACTAGATTTGCAGAGATTTTACTCAGGTGCAAAGATTTACTTCGATGGTCAATTCTACACAGTGGCTGATCCTTTGCGTCATTTTTGGGACGCTGTAGAGTCATTAACGAATCCAATTGGTTCCATTCTCGATAAATTACTTATAGGATCAACTAGACTTCAGGCATTGGCGAAATCAGACAATGAAATATTTTCTGCCAGCGAGGTTACCACAATTGATTTATTGAAAAACATCGGGTTTTCGGATTCCATTGTTAGCCGGTTTTTTAGGCCATTCTTTGGCGGGATATTCTTCGATAGCGAGCTTCAAACAACGTCTAGATTGTTCAACTTTATTTTTAAGTGTCTTGCTCTCGGTGATAATACGCTTCCAGCTAAAGGAATTGGAGCCATTCCTAATCAGCTAGCAGCTAAATTGCCTCCTAATTCTGTTTTCTTGGATACAAGAGTTGCTTCTATTGATATTGAAAGAGCAAATCCTAGCGTCACATTGCAAAGTGGTGAAATTGTACAAAGTGAGATGGGTGTAATTCTTGCCGTTGAAGAACCTGAAGTGGACAAGCTTTTTGCGGGCAGGAATGATATTAAACCGGTTCAGAAAAAGCCGTATCGGAGTACAGTTTGTGTATATTTTTCGGCAGATCGAGATAAGGTTCCTGTTCAAGATCCGGCGCTGTTTTTGAATGGGTCGGGTAAGGGGATTATAAACAACATGTTCTTTGCAACCAATGTAGCTCCATCATATGGGCCGCCTGATAAGGCATTAGTATCAGTGTCGTTGATTGGACTGTTTGAGGATGTTTCTGATGATGATCTGACGGTTGAGATCGTTGGAGAGTTATCGGGTTGGTTTGGCAGCTCAATTGTGAAGTCATGGAAATATTTGAGAACATACAGGATCGGATTTGCGCAACCGAACCAATGCCCTCCGACTGATTTGATGAAGACATCTCGGGTTGGATCGGGTTTATATTTGTGCGGTGATTATATGACTTCTGCTACTTTTGATGGTGCTTTGGTTTCCGGAAGAAAAGCAGTTGAAGCTTTATTGGGAGATAGAGCATCAACTCGAGTTTAATCATCTTATCTAATTGTACTTATAAACCTTTTAAACCTTTTACCGCTTGTGTTTCTGAAATTGTTTTTTTTGTTATAAATTTTTTTAAAATTTTTTATTGAAATATGTACATTATCATTTATAAATTGCACGTGACTAGTTATTTGTCCGTACATTTCACCACTGTTATTATTATTTTAATTATAAAATCAAGTTAATAGATACAATTTAATAAAAAGTTTATATTTAATATTAATTAATAATATTTTAAAAATAATAACAACCTAACTATTTTTAAAAATATTCTTTTAATTTTTTAAAATTTTATTAATACAATAATATAAAATATTTTAAAATATATTTATTAATTAATTATAGTATTATGTGAATTGATACTCTCAATATAACTAATATTATTATATTATATTTTAAGATTAAAAATCTATTATATAATAAAAAATTAATTTATTATTGAATATAATATTAAAAATATAATTTTATATGTTATTTTTTAGAATTAAAATTATTATCTAATTATAAAATTATTTTATTAATTAATATAATATTAAAATATAAAGTATAATTAATATGCTATTTTTTATAATAAAATTAGTACTGATTAAAAGATTATTTATTAGTTAATATAATATCAAATATAATAATATTCTATTTTTTAGGATTAGAATTAGTATTTCATTATGAATATAACTTATTAAAATAGAAAAAATTATAAAATTACATATTAGTTTGAATTTTATGTGTCAAAAAATAAATACATATTATCAAAATTTTAAAAATTTTATATATAAAAAATTAAGCACACATGTGAAAAAAATTTAAATCTTAAAAATTAATATTATATATATATATATATATATATATAGATTTTTCTTTAAGGAGTATAATATAAAACCACAACCATAATTCTTTAATAATATTAAACTTTATTTATTATATCTAAAATAACCACGATAGATTATTTTTGGATGCTATATAGACTTAATTTTCACTATGTTATCCAAAATTTAATTTAAGTGATTAACATTTTAAAATAAATAATTAATATGATTAATATTTGTAATCTAATTTCTGAATGCATTAATCTTATTAAAAAATGTTTTTAGCTTTCCCTATTTCCTTTGATAAACGTTTCTAATATAGAAAGCACAAAAAAAGAATCGATAGCATAAGTTCAAAATTTCAAGACATGAGTTATTTATATTAATTTTTTTTATTTAAAATGATGCACTTCTTACAATTTGATAAAATTAATTTTTTTTATTTAAATTATATATCTCTTTATTTAAAAATTATATATTTTAAATAATTCAATAAGATTGTAATTTTAAAAGAACAAACTTTCATGAAATATGTGATTTATATAAAGATTTACAGTATCAATTCCCACATCGGTGGCTATTTCTTTTATCATGAAATATTCAATTGATTAATAAAATGTCACATCCACTATGCTATGCTATTACATGCAAATGCAAAAGAATAAATAAATTATTTGATTTTTAGCTAAAAGTATATTAATTAAAACTTAAAATTGGACAATTTTCCCAAAAGAGAAAACATCTCTAAAATCGGATAGACATCTTAAGCTCCAATCTATCTACTTGGAAGGCCCAGAAGGCCTAATACATGTCGGGGAGTCCAAGACAGTAACAGGCCATAATGTGCACCTCTTGTATACCCGCCAATGATCACCCTCGATACTCGCACTTTTTATCACTTGCCTTACTCTTCCAGTTTTCTCTCAACATTATCCTTTCATTCTCTTCATCGTATCAGTTTGCATGGCTGATGGATAGCTCTTCCATCGCCACCCACCACCACCACCAATGCATCATCAAATTCAAGTCTTCTCGCCTTTGGCTTCAAAACCTTTACCTTCTCTCAACATCATCTTCTTATCTTCCACTCCTACACGCCGTCGTTTACTCAAGATTCATCCTCGCAGCAGAAACTCCAATCTCAAACAGCTTACCTCTCGCGTCGTTCAACTCACTCGTCGAAGACAACTCCAGCAGATTTTTGAGGAAATTGAGGTTGCCAAAACACGCTTTGGGAAGTTAAACAAGATTGTTATGAATGCGGTGATGGAAGCCTGTGTGCACTGCGGCAATATTGATTCTGCACTTCGATTGTTTGAAGAGATGTCTAAGCCAGGAAGTTCTGGAGTGGATGGTGTCACATACGGTACACTGTTAAAGGTACTACTTCGTTATACTATTCTTATTCATCAAAGTCTTAGCAACTTATATTATTTTCTTCCCAATTATCACTTTAATTACTTATTACTCTCTCTAAGGGATTGGGAGAGGCGCGACGAATTGATGAAGCATTTCAGATACTTGAATCCCTAGAACAAGGTTCTGCTAAGGGAAATGTAAAATTGTCGGCGCCGATCGTTGTTGGTCTCTTAAATGCTATTATTGAGGCAGGTTAGCAATTTAAAGAAACAATTTAGCTAAAAAACGTAGATATTGTATTTTTTTTTAGTATAAAGAAGGAACCTAGAAATGTATTTGTGATGGAAAATTCGAATCAGTGTTTGGAAAGTCTTAAATTCAAGAATTCTATTGAAAAAAAAAAAAAGAATCTATTTAGTCAATTCACATGCCTGAAATGATAGAATTCAGTTCTTTGAACTTAACAAGAAAGGAATATTGACAGGAACAAAATCGTGATTTACTCCTAACAAAGCTAATATTTTTGTTGTATTACCAGTGTGATTGTGGTGCTTACTTCCATTGCTATGCTTGCTTTGTTGTAGTGCAGGAGATCTACGCCGTGCTAATGGTTTTCTTGCACGTTATGGCTTTTTGCTTCGGGAAGGCGGCAGTGCTCCTGTCTTGATATACAACTTACTAATGAAGGTTTTGTATTTTATTGATGCATACTTGTCTAAAAGAACTGTGAATTAAACTGCATGTTTCTGCTTTTGTTGTTTGAGCTTTAGAAGTTAAATTTACATGTAACATTGTTACTTGAATTTTCAGGGATATATAAATGCTGGATGTCCTCAAGCTGCTGTGGCTATGCGGAATGAGATATTACAATTAGGGTTAACCCCTGATAGGCTCACCTATAATACTCTAATTCTTGCATGTGTGAAGTCTAAAAGTTTGGATGCTGCTATGAGTTTTTTTGAGGAAATGAAGGTCACAAGCATGCATTTTGGAAGGCCAGTTTAGAGCCTCTGTATATAAGGAAATAGAATGTTATTTATGAACTTAGGATGGTTATAATAAACTATGAAACCTGTGATCTTTGGCAGGATGAGGCACGACAATCAAACAATGTTAATCTTTATCCAGATGTTGTCACCTACACTACTTTACTTAAGGTCAGTAAATTTTATATATGTTTGTTTGTTCAGTTCTGTAATGGGAAACTTGTGGGAGTTTAACGTGGAGAACTAGAGTGGTTTTCCAAGACATTGAATTACTTTTAAATCTTATAGAAATTGATTATTGGCTTTCTTAGCTTTCTCTAGGGGAAAAATCATCATGTCTCTGTGTTTGTTAGAAGCAAATGCTGAGTAAGATCTCTGCTTTTCTGTTATTTTTACTCGTTTTTCTTTTCTATAGGGTTTTGGAAATGCGAAGGATCTGGGCTCGGTGAAGATGATTGTGTTGGAAATGAAATTGCATCACACTTTATTTATTGATCGCACTGGATTTACTGCTATGGTTGATGCACTACTAAATTCTGGTTCAATTAAAGGTATGCTGCATTACAAATTTTGTTTTAGGATTCTAAAATCTTGAACATGTAAGGTCATGGGCTGCATTTAATGCAGAATTTGAAACATCATGAAGAATTTTATTTCAACCATAGTTATAAGAATGATGCATTGCTAAGTTGTTGATTATTGATCTTATACTCACATAGTTGAATATTGATAAAAATATCATGAATCAATAAGGAGACGTGCTAATCCTAAGTCGCTTGACTGAAGTGTCCATCTATCTGTTGCCTGCTAGTTTTGCAGATGCATCCTACTGCTTTTTGCTTGTCATTGTGAGCTGTTTGATCCAACTCAATATAACGGATGCTGGTTTCACATTTATTCTTCCGCTCTCTCTGTTCTTTTTGCTTTTGAGCATTAAGGGACAAAAAATTACTCTATTCTTTTCTAAGGAACTGATAATTATTTTTAAGCTGCTCATTAGATGTTTGTTTATCATATTCATATGTTAGGTGCTCTTTGTATATTTGGAGAAATTATAAAGCGTGCTGGGGTTAATCCAGATCTCAGACCAAAGCCTCATCTTTATCTATCCATGATGCGTGCTTTTGCTGTTCAAGGAGATTACAGTATGGTAAAAAATCTGCACAAACGCCTGTGGCCAGATTCAACGGGTACTATTTCTCCAGCAATTCAACAGGAAGCTGATCATCTTCTCATGGAGGCTGCTTTGAATGGTGGTCAGGTACTAAATTTGGTTAATTGATGTAAAATAACTTATCTTGGATTGTAACTGCAAAGTAGCAAATAAGTTATGCTTTTATACTTGTGGCCTTGTTATTCTCTAGATGGGAAACCACTTATTCTATTTCTCCAGATATTATTTTTTTAAAAAATTTCTTCAGCTCTTTGAGCGAATGATGTAAACGGGCAACCACTAAACCATGCATGTTTGCTTCTTTTTATCCTGTTTGGTCAGGTGGATGCAGCTTTAGAAAATCTCAGAAAGATTATACCAAGATGGAACGGCATATCTTGGACAAGTCGAGGAGGCATGGTATATATGTGCATTTGATTTTCCTTACTGGAAATGAAAGAGAAATTAGCTAATGAAATACATAATCACGTGTCATATTTAAGATCCATATAAAGATATGAAGCATGTTATCCAAAATTTTGCTGATTGTTCTTTGCAACGGCTCAGTGTTTGGCTTTCTTGCCAATTAAGCTCTTAAGTAGTATCAGTTACTATGAGGATGGTTATATTTTTGGTTAAATGTCAGTTCTCTGAATTTCGTTTTTATTGGTTTATTGATTTACACCCTTACTTTGATTGCTAGAGTTAACTAATATCAGTCTCAGTTAATAATATAGTTCCCGTTACCTACCCTTAGTTGACATTTCTAATGCAGGTTGCTGTGCGGATAGAGGCCTTATTGGGATTCAGAAAGTCAATTTTCAGTCCTTACCTCCTTCCTCAGGTACCCAATTATGCTTTTTTGTGCCCTTGCTGTTGTTTCAGCAATATTACTTGGATGACTGGTAAAAAAATGACATATGTATTCTCATTCTCATTTAAAAACATCAATTTGTGCAAGAGTGTTGTGATCAGTGATGGTTTTTGGTTTTGGAATTTTGAGATTGATGCTCATATTGTGCTGATTTAATATACTCTTTGCTCACTGAATCTTATTAGTGGAGCAAAATGAATGATGGA
This sequence comes from Ricinus communis, assembly GCF_019578655.1. Classification (NCBI taxonomy): domain Eukaryota; kingdom Viridiplantae; phylum Streptophyta; class Magnoliopsida; order Malpighiales; family Euphorbiaceae; genus Ricinus; species Ricinus communis. The sequence continues at coordinate 32,977,085 of NC_063258.1, forward strand.
AGCTATCAAGAGTTTTCAAATTACATTACTTTTAACCCTTATTTTACTACCCGCATGACACATCATATTGACTTGTTTGGACACTGAAGATTCTTTTAATTGCCTGATTACATCTCCCTGATTCAGATTTCGTCAAGTGAACCAATTGAAACCATCATGACACCATTAGAAGAAGCTCAGCCACTACTTGGCACCCTGGAATTAAAGAAAGTGGTTATGCGCTTCTTTAGGGATGAAGTTGTGCCTATTATGGATGACTGGGGCAACTGCATTGGCCTATTGCATCGGGAAGACTGCACTGAGGTGATTGAGCATTGGTGTTTCTAAATTTTTTTTCTTGATTTTCCCTTGGTTTCATAAGCCTAGATGTCAATTTTGTTTAACCAGTTTGTTAGATTTTATCATCTCATTTAATGCATAGGAGACATGATTGGATACTGATTTGTGTTAACTGATTATTACTGAGCTAACACAAGGAACAAAATCTTCTGCAGTTGAATGCCACACTTGCAACAATGATGAGAAGCCCGCCTCCTTGCGTGACAACCATGACATCTATTGGCCATGTGGTTGATCTAATTTTGGATAAGAAGTATAGAATGGTTGTAGTTATAAAATATAGCAATTTAGATAGTATTACATACTCAAGTTCTAGAGCCGTTGGAGTTTTTACAGCTGAAAAATTGTATAAACTGGCTAAACCTGTATCAGAGCTGTTCGTCAGAGAACAAGGCTTTTGCAGAAGACAGTGTAAAAACCTTATTATGTAATCATATTTTATGATTCAGATTAAAATGAAATCAATGTGATGCGTGTTTATGCACACTTGGCATGGGTTTGCTGTCAGCTGTGCGGCTTAGGATGCAAGGTTGCCTGCCCCACTGCCTACTCATAAACTTTTGCTTCTTTGAAATTTTGCATCAGGTAGACGTAACATTAGCGGTTGCTTAAATGCAGGCTAGGAAGGCTTTTACTGTTAGTAAAGGTTTATTCTAAGCATTGGTTATGACATTTTCTATCTTTCACTCTGCAACTTTTATTCAATTTGACAAAGAATTGCATTCGGCCTACAGTTGCAATGAATCCTGAAATTCCAAACAACATATGCCGGTGCCAATGTTGTGAAGTAACCTAACAAATACTCTTTTGTGAGCGATTTACTTGGGTTCAATAGAGTCTCAATTCCAGTTAAAAGGAGTCAGGGTAAAGCCCAACAACGGAGAATGGACCCACAAAAGTCGAACCATATTGCTCTCTTTTTTTTCTTTTTTTTTTTTATATTTCTTAATTGCTTGAAAATAAATGTGTTCTTCTGATCATTGCTATACTGTCGAGTCAAGACTTAGTCACCAAGAATTGAGTTGCTGACAAACTTCCTGTAAGCTGTGCCAAAAATGACAGCCCAATCGCTATAATAATGTGCTGAAGCATAAAAAACCTGATGCTAACAGCTAATCAGTCATACACTAACATGTGACCGTGCTGTAATCCTAGCAATTGTCACGAAACAGCGACCGTTATTGTTAAGATGTAGAGACAGAAAATGCATTGCTGACACGCTTCCTTACATAAAACCGAGTGACTTGTCTGAGAATTCTCTATTAAACTACCCATATAAATATCCGTTTGCTTGTATCCACTTTCAGCAAATTAAAAAGATCAATTAGTTACCTAGCTGAGCATCAAAAATGGGTAGACAAAGACAACAGAACTGGACGGTGCTAGGCCACCTAAAGAAGGCCGTCAAGAAGTTGAACTTTCTACTAAGGTTTAACCTGAGGGGATGGCGCATAGCTTCTATTGTCCGCAATGTCTCTAAGCGGCCGCAACTTCGATTGAAGAGCTTTAATGATAGGTTAGGTTTGCATGGTTGCATCGAAGATTTAGAATCTGATCGAAGCGAGATGGTTAAAACCCTTCAAAGGACGAGAAGTTATGCTTCTGATGAAGATATTGACCAAAGGGCGGAGATTTTTATTGCTAACTTCCGCCGCCAACTTCTGCTAGAAAGGCAGGTTTCTTTGCAGGTTCGATATTACAGAGGGAATAGTTTCACCAGGGATTACTGAGATTTTTTGTGTGGGTATGAATTGTAGCCTTGACGTATCCTGGTAATAAGGGCGGGTTTTATAGATTTATACGCTTTTCTCGTCTTTTTTTTTTTTTCTTGTGACAGTTGATGCATTCATTTGTTTGATGGAGGTTTGTATAAGGAATATTTATCACATCGCATAATGTTATGACTAGTTGATTATATAGATATATACACATGTTGTGGTTACAATGTATCCATCCTTCATTATATCTTGAGATTTTTGAGTTGTAGTTTGTATTATTGAGATTTGTTCGTGCAACTGGACAATTATTAATCTAGAAATGAATTTGCAGGCCAAAGGCGTCATTGGCAATATTTAATGAATATTAAGTAGGGACTCGGAAGTTTGTAATAGAGAGAAACCATAAAGGATGGCTTTATCAATCGTCTTCAATACAAGACGCAAGAACCCAAAATAAATTAAATAGAAACAAAGTGTATATATAATGTATATAAAAGTCCAGCACAAAGTCATGCTTTGCTAAAACAGTTAAAACAAACGGTACCCACAAACTGCAAGGAAACATTAGCAACATATTGACAATCTCCTTTTGAATTTGTCAGTACTCCAAGGCTTCAGTTTGGCCAATCTGATACAAACATGTCTTGATCAGTCTAGATTCTTGATCATTTATTAGAACCTGCAGCAGTTTCATAGTCTATGACTGTCTCAAATGCACCAACCAATGCTTTCACCTTGTTTTTCCTCTTCTCAAGTAGCTTATTCTTTGTCTCCTCTATCACATCATTGTATGCTGCTGGTGATTCCTTCTTCCCTTGTCCTCCTTGCTTCTTTTGCATTGCATTACCGACATCAGGATTTCCTTCTTCAACACCTTCCGCTACATCTTCTGATCCTTCCTTCAACTTAAGCTCTTCGCTTCCTTCATTCTTCGTTTCTTCTACAGCTTCTTCAGAAGAACTAACAGCATTCTCTTCTTCTTTGTCTTCATCGTTCTCAACCTTAGTGTCATCTACAATCACCTCTTTAGGTAATTGATTATCGTTGCTTTCTTCTTTCTCCTGATGATCTCCTTCATGTCTATTGTCATCTTCAACTGCACGCAATTCATTTTCAGTTTCCTGAACCTGAACTTCCTGGTGGGGCGTACTTGGTACTTCAGAAACTTTGGAGATTTCAGAAGACTTAATAACCTTCTCATCTTCTTCACCATCTTTGGCTTGAGAATCTTCTACATCGTTCACATCTTCATCCTCGCTTTCAGCTTGTACCTCATTCCTCTCAACATTAAGTGTCTCTTCAGCCTCTTGAACCAAAAGTTCTTCATTCGTGTCTTGCTTGGTTTCAGCATCCAAATCTCGAGCTGTATCCTGATGAGGAGTACTACTGCCACTTGGAGGTTTCAATGAATGGGAATTCCTCGATAGACTTTTGCTCCTTTTTATTGTTCCTGAAGCAACAGGTGGCTGTTGCTGAGATCTTACAGGCTTAAGAGACTTGGAATTCCTTTCAAATACAGGTTTATAATGGATTCTTGATGCTGACACAGGCGATGGATTAGATCGGTTTGGAACCAGTCTGTCCCGAGAAGCGACTCTTTCTTTAGGGTCAGGAGAGATGAGTGATTTTTGTGCACGAAGAGCTGATGGAGGCCTGTCAAAAGATCTTCTTCTAAGAAGCTTTTGAGTGGAATCTTCATTGATAGTTTTCTTGCCAAGCTTTAAGGATTCAGATCTTGAGCTAAATGTAGGCCTGAGATAGTTTGGGACTGATTTGCCTGACGAGGATGGCGTTATTGATTTGTCTTTATCAATGGAGCTTGTGGTGGCTGCAGGTTTTCGATTAGCTGGCTTGTGGGTAGTTGTTGAAGAGGGTGTGGCCTTCTTCTCCTTCCACAAAGTACTGCTGCTATCCTTAGCTTTTGTTGCCATATATATGGCTGTATGTTAGACAACAAGTTTCTAATAAACCCTGCATTATCAAAACAACGATTAATAAACTAATACAACTCAAGAGGAAGTAATTATATGTAGGCTTGGATTGTGTATTCATTTTTAACTTAAAACCAGACAATACGAGCACAAGTTAATGAGCTTTAATGTACAAATACTGGTAGTGTTATATAAATATTTGATTTTTTTTGTAGTATTGTCGAGATATTTCATAGAAAAAGAACAAAATAAAATTCAAAAATGTTATATAAATATTTGAATTCTCTTGCAATTTTAAATTTAAACTTTATACGCAATATTTACCTTAATCTCTTTTGAGTTAACAACTCATAGTTTTTCAGTTATAAAATCAAAGCATTGGCACAATTTCTATAATAATGAACGATTGTTAAAAACCACAATAAAGAAAAAAAAGGCATAGCGAAGGAAGTTGCAATATGAAAGATGTTAGGTTTTTGACCCAGAAACAAGTATCATTTTACATAGAGAGTAAAGTGCAGCATTAGCTCATTTATAAATTTCCATATCAAAGTTTAGAGAACAAACAAGGAAAAGAATGGTTTACTTATGCATTTGAAAAGGTGCATGGGCCATCAATGTGTCACCCTTCTGGCATCATTGACTAAGGATTCCTGACAGATTATAAAAGTATTTCTCTACGCCAATTAACCAGATTTAAATCAGGCATAAACACAGGCTTCAACATTTCATCATATCATATCCCAGATGTAGTTTGCAACGCATAAAACGAATTATTAAGACGAAATACACTAGGGCATCGCGCATGAATTCTGCTAGAAAAATTATGTAATATTCTTGGGGGTTGGTTGCTTATATAACAAAAGGATCTATCACCATCTTAACTAACAGAAGCAAAGAGAAGGGTTTCTTGAAACGTATGTAACGTACCTTGATGAACGCAGAATCTTAGGGAAAGTAAAATGGCAGGAAGAAGGAAAAGAAATGAGTATAAGAAGGAAGAATGAAGAGGGAATCTTGGGTTTTGGGATTGATAAAAGGAGAGGAATTTGCGGAAAACAAGAAATTAAAGAGTTGGAAATGGGTGTGGCACCTAAGAATTTCTCCATGAATGAAATAATAATGATCGATCATCAAGCAACCGAGGAATGTGGAGGAATGTTGACCCTTTCAATTCACAACCATTTTCTGTTCTTTGCTACTAAAGATAACAACCTATTATTAAATACCAAAATCATTCAATGACACTTATCTTACTATTTATATATAAAGAATTTCTTAACTAGTCCCGGTATTATATATCGCATAAAATATAAATGGTAGTATATATTCAACAATATCGTATAATAAGCCAAAAATAGCCAATATTAATCGAATTGATGAAACTATAAGAGCTAAAAGTAACAATTCTTCTTCAAAAAGAATTTCTTAGTGAATTTACTTATGCTATATGTCACTACCAGTATCAACCAAGATTTCACCCACACTCAACTTAAACGTACGTCATCGATCTTATAGCTAGAAACGAAAATTGCATAAATTGTATTCTTTATCAAAATATGAAGAGGGTAATCATAACATGAAGAATAAATGATATTTCTGCCAAATGTCAAGATGTGATCCCAATGTGTATGTGATGATGATACAATGCAATCGAGCAAACCAAATTCCATCAACCATCATTTCCCTTTTTTAACCCATAATTCACGTCTAATCAATTTCATACTAGAAATTAAATTGAAATTCCAGGGGTAGAAGGATATGCATTCCAATTAAAGTCTAAACTATTTCATTTTTATTTTTCTTAAAATGTATATAGTTTACAGCCAATTAAGCTTTCCATATAGATGGAAAGAAAAACTAAATAAAGCATATTCTCTGGAAAAAGAAGCCAAAATCCAGCTTTCTTGTTTGTAATTATTGTCGTCTGTTTGCCTCTTGAAATGCTCAAAGATTTTCAACTTTTCTAATTTCTTGAGCTGGTCATTTCCGAGTATCGTATATATGATTCTATTATTGAATTTGGTATGATAATTAATGGGAAAATGTTGGTAAATTAATGGTTGACGTGATGGCCACTTAGTTGATGGATTGGTGTTGAGGAGATATTAATTAACATGTTTACTTATTGGTGGAAGGGATGATCATGTTTATATTAGAACCTGTCCACAAAATATGGTAATGGAAGCTACTCCTTTTGTTCCTTGATGGGGAAATTTACCTACAAATGATTTTTGGCTCTTCCAATAATATTACCAAAAAATTCAGACAGACACAAACAGGTAAAGAAAAAATCGTCTGATTACTCTGGATTCAATAAATATATTTGATGAGTTTTTCCTTAATTAGTGTTAGGAATAAATAAACTATAGTTGTTAATATAGTTAGATATGTTTATTATTTATATTAATTGATTACTATTTAATTTGACTTACAATTACAGTTATATATACTATTAATAAAGAAGTGAGAATTAGAGTTCAAGAAGAAGAAGAAGAAGAAGAAGAAGAAGAGATAATTACTTTTGGGAAGTTGTAAATCTCCATTGCGATTTTAGATGATCATGGCAGTCATGTATTATTCCAATTAAATGAAATTGCTAAATCGGAGATAAAAGAATGTAAAATCTGCATCAGATTTCAAGTTTATTTTTCTTTTTTTTATATTATTGAAAATGGGTATCTTCTATCAATTATATGTGTAATTAGTTTAATATATATTCATTAGTAATAACCACTGCTGCTGTGATTTGTGATATTCTAATTAAGATAATCATATTTTAAATTATTAATTCATTAGTTAATGCTACGTTGCATATAAAATATTATAAGATTTTTAGTGAGCTTATGAAAATATGAGTGAAGCATAATTATAAAACAAACATCAACAATACATGCATTGATTGTCTAAGTAATTAAAAATATGGAATAAAATTTAAAAACATGGAATAAAACTTTTCTCCAATTAATTTCATTTTCTCCATTGTATTATAATATATAGATATATAAAGGCTAAATACATATTTATATTTTTAAATTTATATTTATTAGTCAGTTTAATAATTAAATTTTTAATTTAATTTAATAGACGTCAGAATTTTATGTTTTAAAATATCTAAATATTTTTGACTTTTAATTATATTTAACATATATTTAAATTTTATTTTATGATAATATTTAAATATTCTTATGCAACGTATTGAATGAAAACACGAGTCAAAAAATATTAATATATTATTAAAAAAAATTTATATGTCTATTAAATTACATTAAAAATTAAATTGTTAGATCGACTAAATAATCAAAGTTAAGAGACATAAATACACATTTAGCCATATATAAATATAAACTTAAATTAAATGCATGCATGTATATAGAATAAAGTGAAAAAACATGCCACTAAAATGAATGCCATTGCCATTGTTTTATTTTGTTTTGCTTTATCACATTTCTTGTATTGGCTAGAAAATAGAACATGCCTTGTAAGGGAATTATTGGTCCAAATCTGTTGACATGTCTCTTCTTCTACCTCCTTTCTCTCTATATATATCATTTTATTTAATTCTTTTTTTTTTCTTTTCCAAATAAGCACCTGGTGAGTCATGGAGGCATAATTTAGAACAGAAAAATAAGGTTGGCTTTGTTGAACAGGTCACATCAAGTTCTTTCCACTTGTAACACTAATACACAACAATTAGGAGGATTAAGCAACAATCCTGGTTCTTTCTAGTTTCTACTCCAAAAGAAAAAGTATAATAGTAAAGGGCCTTTTGCCCATTGCTCCATATCATCATGCCAGATGTAATAGCGGCTTAAGCCAACCTGTACATAATCCTTTTTTTTATTTTGTTTTTTTAATTTCTTTAACAATAATTAATCCCCAGATATCCTCCTATCATAGTTTTAGAGATTTTTATTAGTGGTCAATTCACATAAATTATTGTTGTATAAAACATCTATGCTTATCTTAATCTTGCTATCAGACAAAAGGATGAGTACATATAATCACATCACCAACAGTAGTTTGTGATAAAGTTGGTTCTTCATTTTCATTCATTTGTGTTCCAATTGGCACCTTGCTTCTTTCTTGTTTTCAATTTTATATGCCAACTTTAATTTGCACATTCTTTTATTTACTCAAACACTTCTATTCATAAAAACTAAATATGTATAAGCTTTTTTCAACTTTAATAATCCAAGCACTAATATATACACATATTGGTCATTCCAAGTTAATTTACTTTTGATTTTAAAATTATTTAAAGAAAAAGAGAGTATGCTTATCATTTTGTTCTTAACAATTCTATAAGTAGAAGCCGGCACACGGGCACCTACTTATTTTGAGAGGTGGTTTTGGTCCACCATTGAATCAATACTTTTTGATACATAAATATTGATGCTTTGAATCTTTGATTATGACAAAAACTATTGGCAGACATTACAATATTACCTCAATTCCAACTCTTTGTGCTTCTAATTTCTTAGTACTTTCGAAAACACCGCCCCAAAGCAATTAAATTTTTTAAGAGCTTTAACATATATATATATATATATATATACATATTATAATATATTAGGATCTTACCCAATTGAAAAAAGAAGAAGAAAGAAAGTCTACACTTTAAGATGGAACCTAAATCAATAAGTAGGCAACTAATAAACTGGGATACACAATACTGCATATTTCCCAATAGAAGGAGACCTGCAAAGGAAATTGTTAAACGTCATAATCAAAACCCTAATTTAGATTATGCCGATCTTATAAAATTGGTGGAAAATTAAAAGGGGAAAGCAAATAACTAAATAAAAAGAAAAGATAAATAGGGAGAAAGTGATGGTGGACCACTACCATTAAAAGCCCGTGGAATGTAGCATTTACGGGTTCATATTTTGCTTACTTGGCCACCCGAAAATGGATTATGGATGAGACTTTTTTGTTATTTTATTTTTCATTTTCAGTAATTTGATATTTTAAGAGACGTTGGTTTCACATCTTTAAGGTCCTTGGTTCAGCTTTTATGGTAATTTACTAATTATCTATTGCAAAATACAATCAAATAAAAATATCATATTTGCAACTTATAAACCAACTCACTATTTACCCACAAAAACAATGAGAATTTTATATACTTGTGCTAATAATTATCATTTAATAATAAAGTACAATTCTTTTTTAAGATAATATATATAAAACCATAAAAAAAAAGGAGAAAAGTAAAACCATGAATAATAATTAATACTTTATTGACTAGATGAAGTACTTTCCAATGGAGCCACTTTGATTATACTGAGATTGTCTTGTTTTTCTCTTTCAAACTTCTTCAAACCTTCATATGATAATATTTAATGAAAAACTAATTTTTAATAAATTAATATTAAATTAAAATCTAAAGATAATTAAGCATCATAGTTTTTTTTTTTTATTAAAATAGAGAGTTGTTCATGGTATAATCCTCATGCTGTAAACTCAAGGCATGTGAATATCCTCAAGCTAAGACCACAAAGAGGCACCTCGCCATGGGAGTCTTTCTACTCTTTTGGATTTCTGTAGCCGAGTTAGCCCTTTTGGATCATACCATAAACAGATCGTAGCAACTATTAGTTCATTGCCATTGGATCGAGAAGAAGAGAGGGGAAGAGTTTAAAAGGCCATGAGAGAGTAAGAAATATAAAAGAGTAAGAAATTGCTTAATGTGAACTTGCCTGATTTTTATTTAGAATGACTTCCCCTTATATAGAGAGGAGAGTCTCAACAAGAATACAAAAGGAGGCTAAGTGGGGATCCCACTCATTCCACTCATCCTCCACTCACATGCCTAATAGGACAATATACAATAATTCACTCCACTCACATATCATATGCCTAATAGGACAATATACAATAATTCACTCCACTCACATATCACATGCCTAATAGGACAATATACAATAATTCACATAAAGTAATAAGAGTGGCCGACAGCTTCACATGCTCAGAAAATATCGTCATATTGATCATCATCCATTGGCTGGGAGTCTTGCATGAGAGCTTCTTGCTGTGCCCTGGTTAAGGTAGGGTCATCCAGTGGAGTTGGAAGATCAGAGGAACATAAATGTTCAATGGATTGTCCAGTTGATTGATGTCCATTGAATGTGCATACTAATGGTGTTGAGACATTAGTCATCCTTGATTCATTTCTGTATTGCATGGCCTGTTTTAGGTCTATCTCATGAGTCATGGTATTGTTCACCAAAGTTCCTGTGTTAACACTCCTCAGCAAAATGGTATTGCCGAAAAAAGAAATCGGCATCTTCTTGATGTGGCTCGATCTCTTATGTACTCTACCCATGTACCAAAATATTTCTGGGGTGAAGCCATCCTTACTGCTGCATACCTCATAAATAGGATGCCATCTCGGATTCTTAACTTCCAGACTCCCTGTCAAATTCTCCTTCAGTCCTTTCCCACTACTCGTCTCATCTCTACCATCCCATTCAAAGTTTTCGGGTGTTCAGCTTTTGTTCATGTCCATCAACAACACCGGGTCAAACTTGATCCTAGAGCTCATAAATGTATTTTCCTTGGGTACTCTCCAACTCAAAAAGGATATAAATGCTACTCACCGGTCACTAAACAATTCTATCACTCCATGGATGTCACATTCTTTGAGCAACAACCTTATTTCCCCAAATCTGATATTCAGGGGGAGACTAATTTTATCCTAGACTATCAGCTTTGGGATATTGAAGAATCACCTCATGTCTCTCATAATTCTGAATCACCTCATGCCTGTGATTGCTGGCGAAGCAAGATGTAGAGGACTATTAAGTGTTCTCCAATGGTAACAGATATTCTGGGTTGCATATGTGTTTTCTGTCAGTCGGAGATAGGGCCTGTGTAATATGAAAATAGCATGGTATTCCGAAGCTCTGGAAATGTTGTCTGAGAATAACCGATGCTCATGGATAAGTTTAAGGAGATCTCCTGTCCATTGATGTGGAGTTTTGAACGAGGTAAGGAATTTCCATGGATATGACCCTGAGTTTGCTTCATTGTTGAAGAAGTGTAAAAGATTCATAATGGGCACTTCTATAGCATGATGACAGACTGTAGATAGGCACCATAGAAACCATAACTCACTTTCATGCTTTGGATGCTCAGGAGATAAGTGATAAATCAGACACCAAGGGTAGTCTGGAAAGAAGAAGTTGGGTTGTATTGGGAGTGAGAAGGTTTGTTGAAAAGTTGCCAAATAATGGAACATCATGTTCCGGGCAAAGTCAGTGACTTGTTTGGTTGTGAGGTTGTTGGGAAGATCTGGTGGTGAAGGAGGTTGCAGGTTGGTTCTGGAAGATGAAGAAGCCATAAAAATTATGGGGAGATTTATGGTAGAGGTGAGAAGGACTATAGGCTGATTCTGTGGTTTGGAAAGTCTGGATAAGAAATCTGGGATTAGGTTTCTTATCCCTTTTATATGCTCAATTTTAAAATCATACCTGCTGAACCATGACTTTAAACGCAATAGTTGGGGCTCAGGCAAAGTCTTCTGGTTGGATTCATCTCTGAAGTATTTGAAGAGGATTCTGAATCATACGGACTGATGAGAGATTGCTCTGGAAGTTTGTCTTTAGAGGCTAGAGGAGGAGAGGTTTTCTTTTACTAGGTTTCTGAGTTTTTTGGGTAAAGGTGAGAGAAGGTGCCAAAGGGCTGATAAAGGGTTTCTTGTGGTTGTGAAAGAAAAGGGAATAAAGAATAGTACGAAGGAGCAATAACCGATGATGTGGAGGCTGCTGAAGTAAAGGATGGAATCATAGTAGACTGGTCTCTTCGAAGATCATGCTCAATTTGATCTATTTGTTTTTTCAGCCGTGTGATCTCCTTTTCCTTTTGTATAAAGGTGGGTGTAATGGGCTGAGGTATCCGAAGCTCTCTATCCAGAGCCTGATACTTTGCAGTAAGCAATGAATGAAGCTGGAGTACTTCTTATGAGAAGGTATCCAATTTATGATCCAGCTTTTGAGCCAGGTGTAAAGCTTGGTCCAGTTTCCCATCTATCTTTTTTAGATAGGTATTTTGGACGATTGAGTTGGAGATTTGCCAGTTTAGCACCTCTTCTGGTGGTGTCAGCGGCTCTAGTGATCTAGAGGGGGAAATCCTTGAAGAAAGGATTTCTGATCTCTTGTTCTCCGATTTCCCTAAAGGAGGGAAATCCTCTGGCTGGAACATGTAGCACTCTTGAATTGCTGGTTGCCAAAAGCCCGCCTTTAGGTCAAATTTGGAATAGTATTGGGCCTTTTGGATATGGACTTTGAGATTTGAGATCCGAGGAAGAGGAAATTTGTTGTCTTGAAGGAAATGGTTTAAGGGCTTGTAGTCTATGACAAGCCTCTTTTTTCCTCGAATCCTTTCAGACCTTTTTTCCACATAAAAGGCTTGGCAAGCCCATTGTGAAGTAGTGGGTTCAATTAGGCCTCACTGTGATGTCGGGCATTCCCGATCGGGCAAGGGCTAGGTCTGTGGGAGACATTCCCATGTGTGTGGCTTTAGTAGGGTTAATGTCTTCATTAAGTTTGAAGGGGAGGCTGATATAGAATTGTGAATTTTTCCATAGAGGAAGATGATGTTGAAAATGTGAATGAGATTCTGGACATAACTGAAGGAATTTTTCTGTGTATGGTAAGAATGGTGGAATAGTATCTGTCAGAGAAAACAGATTTGAAGTTTCAGTGTATGGCCGAAACTGTCTCTTAAACTTTATGCCAGTTGGAAGAATTTGGAGCTTTTGAGCTTGATGATAAACATCAAAACCTATCAGGATATCCTTATTTGGAAGATCCGAACCAATGATGTGCGTCCATACAACGCAATCGGGGAAAGAAGCGTATTCGATCTTCACATCTTTGTGATCATAGTGGTTTTGAAGGTTTGACCATTGGCCGCCTGAAGAACGATCATGGGCTTCCAATACTCCGATGGGAGAACCATTGGGTTTATCATGCTTCTTTGTGCTCCAAAGATGTCAAAGAAAGCTATTGTCGGTACAGCTTGGAGTATTTTGAAGATAGAATCTGTATGGGAATATATGGAACTGGAGGGGATTTTGTAGTAATTTGAAAAGTTTCAGGAGGTGGAGAAGAAACAAAGAAAGAAGACAGTAGGGTTGGAGAGAGAGGATTTTGTATTACATCTTCCAGAATATTCTCCTGACTTTCTTCATGCAGACCAATCATCAAGATTGGTATTTCACTATCGTCTGAGTCTGAAGAAGATTCTTGTGAGGACTCTGCGGAGTTTGAGAACTCCATTTCTAACCCAAATAAGCTTTTTGGGGTAAGATCCTCTTGCTCCGAAAGTAGAGATTCTATCTCCGCTTCAAAAGAGTCTGGAAGAGATAAAGACATGCTGACTTGTTGAATCATCTTTGCTGACTTTTCTGGATTCCTAGGACAATTTTTTGCATAGTGTCCCTTTCTTTTGCAGATGAAACATCTGTCAGACTTGTACCCTTGATTCTGTTTCTTACGGAAGTATTTGAATCTCTTTGGGGTCTTTTCCCTGAACTTCTTGTTGCTGCGCGTGTATTTCTAGAAATGTTGTCCAAACTTCTTCTTATAATTTGAACAGACGCAGTTGGCGGCTTTGCACTTAATCTTGAAGTGGTTCTTGTTGCAAGCCTTTTGAACTATCAAGTCCTTTTGAGATAACCTTTTGAATAACTCTTGTTGATCACACAGTCTCTTAATGGAAGAGAGTGTGAATTGCCAAATTTCGCCAAGTGTAATAGAGGTGACTGGTCTCTTTGTTACCGCAATCATATTGTTGACCTCAGGTTGTATTTCATCCGGCAGAGAGGTGATGAAGGTATACTTTAGTGTATCGTCACCATCATGTCCTCCAATGACATAGTAGAGTTTGGACATAGCCGAATAGTGCTTTTCCAGATCCTTCATTTTTAATGAACAGCATTTTCGATCAAAGAACTCTTGTTTTTGCTGTCTTATGACAATGTCATAACTCCCAAGGAACTGGTTATGGAGGATTGTTACTGCTGCCGATGGAGTTGGCAGAGTGACAAATTGAAGCCTAGTGTACTCAGGCTGGGACTGAAACCAATCTCTTAAGCTTCCGGTAAATCTTGTGACAAATTCGGCAAGGACCTTTTTGAGTGTGCCCCCTTCAAGGGTCATCTGAAGATCAATCCATGCCAAGAATTCGGAAAGCTTGTCCTTCCATTTCGATGGGGGTAGGTCATCAAAAGTGAACCAAGGTCCCGTGCTAGCTGGTTTTGACCTTGGGTTTGGAGCTCCAGTGGGAGCAAAAAATGACTGAGCATCCTCATCCTCAAGTTCCACTATTTCTGGACTGGGATCAGTAGCAGAAGTGTTCATGAGAATCTCAGTGATGTCCGCCATCTCTGAAGTATTTGAAGAGGATTCTGAATCATACGGACTGATGAGAGATTGCTCTGGAAGTTTGTCTTTAGAGGCTAGAGGAGGAGAGGTTTTCTTTTGCTGGGTTTCTGAGTTTTTTGGGTAAAGGTGAGAGAAGGTGCCAAAGGGCTGATAAAGGGTTTCTTGTGGTTGTGAAAGAAAAGGGAATGAAGAATAGTACGAAGGAGCAATAACCGATGATGTGGAGGCTGCTGAAGTAATCCTCATGCTGTAAACTCAAGGCATGTGAATATCCTCAAGGCATGTGTATACCATGAACAGCTCTCGGCTCCCCTTTGGTATCAGAGCCTTGGTGACAGAGAAGAGAAAACTAAACACCATGACTACAGAAATTACTACCCACACTTCTGCTCTACAACTTTCTCCTTCATGTAAGAAAATCATATCTAACAAGATAGACCATCTTGTAGAGATCACCCATATACCAGAAAATGTTCAAATAGAAAACACCCTAGTACCTATTATGAACCCTTACAATATTTTCAAGAAACAAAACTTTGTCAGAAAAACCTTTAACCAGCTTATCCATAAACAACCACTTACAGTAAAAGAATATGTCCAATCTTCTTCTCTTTCTCAGTGCTCTCTTACTGCTACCACACAAGAGCAGTACGTTACTCTCGAAATCCCAACCTTCTTCATAGAACAGTGGAGAAAACATGGCTACACACACCTCCATCTTGGAGCAGTTAGACTAGTCCTATCCTATCATGGAAGGATGGGTTTACCGGTCACAGCCCGTATGTCGTTACTGGACACAAGATATCTCAAGTATGAGCATGCAGTGATTGGAACGATCGTCACAACACTCAACACAGGAAGTGTTGTCCTGACCTTCTTCCCCAACTTTAATTTATCCCTCAATGATCCTTATCTCTCCACTGCCTTAAAAGTTCAAGTCCAGATAACAGAAGCGAATCAGGTTGAT
This sequence comes from Ricinus communis, assembly GCF_019578655.1. Lineage (NCBI taxonomy): Eukaryota > Viridiplantae > Streptophyta > Magnoliopsida > Malpighiales > Euphorbiaceae > Ricinus > Ricinus communis. The sequence goes on from NC_063258.1 coordinate 32,992,431, forward strand.
AACGCTCTCTCTGCGACTCTACACCATCAGATAGTCTACAGACTACAGGATCATGCGTTTAACCTGCAGATCCCAGGCTTTCATGCCTCTTCTGATGCGTTGTTCATCATGGTCGATTCTGGCCAGATCCCCACTATTGTCCAGGCTCCCAGGCAGCTGGAAAAGGAAGATCTTCAAAAGCTAATCCCGACTGAGTGGGTCACCAACTACGAAAAGCTTCAGGCATCTCAATCTAAGCCTGTTCAAGCTACAGATCCTCTCTTTATCAATCAAAGAGATGGAACTGTCAAAACGATCTTCACAAAGACTGGGGAATCTTCTTCAGCTCCATCCATCTTTCAAGCATCCATGATACAACCAGTATCAAGGCCAAGAGAAAAGATCCCTATTCATTCATTCCAGTCCTCTAGAAACCAGATCTATGCCGCCCATGTCAAAGGACACTTCGTCTGGGATGTTGCCCTAGAGATGTGCCGCCCAGGATGCACTTGTGATGATGATTTAGACTTTGCTGAACCTTGCTTTCGGCATCCAGAAAAGAATCCTCGAAACATGTCACCGGACACTCCATGTTCAGAAAGGAGATCAAAGCCGGATGACCGAGATCCAGATGGTTCCCAAAAGCAACAGACAAGTAAAACACCACTCCCAATGTTTGATGAGGCTATCAAGTTCCTTGCAAAAGAAGGAAAAACAGTCATTGATATCTCTTACGATGAATTCAAGGTACTTTTGGCTCAACTTAAGGTCGAATATGGAAAACCCCCTTCTGCAACCTGCAAAAAAGAGATCCAGAAAGATCTAAGAGTTTATAGGCTGAAAAATGAAACCTGCAAGAGCTCAGCTCCCACAGGGTTTGAAACCACAGTTTCGGTTACAACGCCATGAACTTCTAAATGTTCTTCATCTCTGTCTTCCATATCAGCAGTACAACCAGCAATTCAAGAGTGCTACATGTTCCAGCCAGAGGATTTCCCTCCTTTAGGGAAATCGGAGAACAAGAGATCAGAAATCCTTCCTTCAAGGATTTCCCCCTCTGGATCACTAGAGCCGCTGACACCACCAGAAGAGGTGCTAAACTGGCAAATCTCCAACTCAATCGTCCAAAATACCTATCTAAAAAAGATAGATGGGAAACTGGACCAAGCTTTACACCTGGCTCAAAAGCTGGATCATAAATTGGATACCTTCTCATAAGAAGTACTCCAGCTTCATTCATCGCTTACTGCAAAGTATCAGGCTCTGGATAGAGAGCTTCGGATACCTCAGCCCATTACACCCACCTTTATACAAAAGGAAAAGGAGATCACACGGCTGAAAAAATAAATAGATCAAATTGAGCATGATCTTCGAAGAGACCAGTCTACTATGATTCCATCCTTTACTTCAGCAGCCTCCACATCATCGGTTATTGCTTCTTCGTACTATTCTTCATTCCCTTTTCTTTCACAACCACAAGAAACCCTTTATCAGCCCTTTGGCACCTTCTCTCACCTTTACCCAAAAAACTCAGAAACCTAGTAAAAGAAAACCTCTCCTCCTCTAGCCTCTAAAGACAAACTTCCAGAGCAATCTCTCATCAGTCCGTATGATTCAGAATCCTCTTCAAATACTTCAGAGATGAATCCAACCAGAAGACTTTGCCTGAGCCCCAACTATTGCGTTTAAAGTCATGGTTCAGCAGGTATGATTTTAAGATTGAGCATATAAAAGGGATAAGAAACCTAATCCCAGATTTCTTATCCAAACTTTCCAAACCTCAGAATCAGCCTATAGTCCTTCTCACCTCTACCATAAATCTCCCCATAATTTTTATGGCTTCTTCATCTTCCAGAACCAACCTGCAACCTCCTTCACCACCAGATCTTCCCAACAACCTCACAACCAAACAAGTCACTGACTTTGCCCGGAACATGATGTTCCATTATTTGGCAACTTTTCAACAAACCTTCTCACTCCCAATACAACCCAACTTCTTCTTTCCAGACTACCCTTGGTGTCTGATTTATCACTTATCTCCTGAGCATCCAAAGCATGAAAGTGAGTTATGGTTTCTATGGTGCCTATCTACAGTCTGTCATCATGCTATAGAAGTGCCCATTATGAATCTTTTACACTTCTTCAACAATGAAGCAAACTCAGGGTCATATCCATGGAAATTCCTTACCTCGTTCAAAACTCCATATCAATGGACAAGAGATCTCCTTAAACTTATCCATGAGCATCAGTTATTCTCAGACAACATTTCCAGAGCTTCGGAATACCATACTATTTTCATATTACACAGGCCCTATCTCCGGTGACCGGAAAACACATATGCAACCCGAATATCCTTACCATTGGAGAACACTTAATAGTCCTCTACATCTTGCTTCGCCAGCAATCACAGAAGACCTAAAACAGGCCATGCAATACAGAAATGAATCAAGGATGACTAATGTCTCAACACCATTAGTATGCACATTCAATGGACATCAATCAACTGGACAATCCATTGAACATTTATGTTCCTCCCGATCTTCCAACTCCCACTGGATGACCTACCTTAAAGGCGTGAAGCTCTCATGCAAGACTCCCGACCAATGGATGATGATCAATATGACGATATTTTCTGAGCATGTGAAGCTGTCGGCCACTCTTATTACTTTATGTGAATTATTGTATATTGTCCTATTAGGCATGTGATATGTGAGTGGAGTGAATTATTGTATATTGTCCTATTAGGCATATGATATGTGAGTGGAGTGAATTATTGTATATTGTCCTATTAGGCATGTGAGTGGAGGATGAGTGGAATGAGTGGGATCCCCACTTAGCCTCCTTTTGTATTCTTGTTGAGACTCTCCTCTCTATATAAGGGGAAGTCATTCTAAATAAAAATCAGGCAAGTTCCCATTAAGCAATTTCTTACTCTTTTATATTTCTTGCTCTCTCATGGCCTTCTAAACTCTTCCCCTCTCTTCTTCTCGATCCAATGGCAATGAACTAATAGTTGCTACGATCTGTTTCTGGTATGATCCAAAAGGGCTAACCCTATTTATAAATCCATAAAAAGAGCAGAAAGACCCCCATGGCGAGGTGCCTCTTTGTGGTCTTAGCTTGAGGATATTCACATGCCTTGAGTTTACAGCATGAGGATTATACTATGAACACCTCTCGGCTATACTATATATTTGTCAATTCAAGTAAAAATAATAATAATAATAATTATAAATATGTAAATATAAATAGTAGGTGATAAGTTAATAATATATAAGAGGTTAGGCGGCTTTGAGTTAGCATGTGGGGCTTCCGGTCCACATAAAGAGCATAAATAAGGTTTAATGATGTCAGAGTTATTGAGAGCCGTCGATATTTGACTCACACGAGCACTTTAAATCTAACGGTCCATATATTTTCTTTTTCCCCTTTTTCGCATTTAGACGGCACTGGTCGCATCTCAATTCTCAAAATGTGTTTGTTTGTTATATTTTAGTATTCCATTTAAACACTTTTCTTCGTTTTCTCATACATTCCAAACAACAAAAACACCGTCTCTCTCTCTAAAACCCCTGTGTTTTAACGAGAAGGAAAGGTAGTATGTGTTTATTATGCTGTATTCGAATTTGGATTTTTGGGTGGCTCATGGGATTTGGGTCCTCCAACTTTCTGTTTGGTTTATCGTAAAATTATCTTTTTTTTATTTTTAATTTTTTTGTTGTTGATTATTGTTGAAAGAACTGAGCTTTTGTAGGAATTCCTGAAATAACGGAGAATTTTAGAAAAAGAAGTCGAATGAATTTATTTGTTTTTGTGGAGAATAATTCAAAGGATTAGCCTTCATTCCTAGAAAAACGAAGAGACCAAGCCTCTTTTATTGGTATTGAAATTATGGATGTGCGGCCATCTGTATTTTATTCTACGGTTTCTCATCATCAAAACTGAAACTGATTTTGGTATTGTTTTATCTTCATGATCATCCTCAGCTCAATTTTTAACTTCTTATGGTTGTTTTGTTTTTAGTTTTTTTTTTTTTTTTTTCTTGTTAAATTCTATGAAGAGCTTTTCCTCTTTTATTCCTCCTCTTTTTGAATGATCTTGGATATCTTACCTTTAGTGGGTTTATATTTTGGTATGTTATAGTAGCGTACTTTCATAGTTGAATATAACTTTTTGTGTCAACAATCCAGAGGAGTGAAAACTTTTATTTTATTCATTTTTCTGCAAGATGATAGCTTTTGGGTTTTCATTACTAACATTTTGAACTTTTGAGGTAAGGGAGATCATGTATAAATTTGTATTATGATTCCAGCTGTTTCGTCATACATGTTCTTGTATTGTCTAAATATATGATTCCTTGGGGCCTTCCTGCATTCTCTAGAAAGCTCGTGGCTTGTGCGTACTGCACATATAGGCTTTGAACACACTGTCTTAGAAGAATACACATCAATACAATGATTTTAAGAAAATCTTACACTCCTGCAGTGGAGCAGTTGTTTTTTGAAAGTACTTTGGGTTGAAAATAGATACGCTGCAGTAAATTACTTGGGAAAAACGATCTGATGACTGAATAGTTGTTTTTATTTTTATTTTTTCTGATGATCAAGTGGATTAAGGTTTCTGTAATTGCTATCTACTTGAAATTTTGGAGATGTTCTGTTTGTTGTTTTATCATGTGGAAATCTTTTGGGTATTTAGATTTAATAATTTGGTTTAATGTATGTGGGGTGTCTTGGAAGCAACTTTAGCACTTTGCTTGGCTTTTTATCTGTATGCTAATTTGTGTATATTGTGGTGCTAGGGTGATTGGCTTGCTTTTCCAATTAGTTTCGTAGATGTTATATTAGTCTAAACTAGTCTACCTGTACTGTCACAGATATAAAGTTTTGCATGTCATTCGTTATTCATGGATGAGTACTCTGGTAAGAAGGCTGGTGATGGGCTTGCTGTCTCTAGAAAGGGTTCAAGCATTATTTTGAGAGATACAGCTAACAATAGAGATCGGAATGCCCAATTTTGCAACCGAATTGGGTGTAGTGGCAGACTGAACTCTGCAAAAGGTACTCAAATTAGCTGTTCAGAAAAAGCCAAATCCTCAAGGCCATCATTCCGGTCATCCACAAATGGGAAAGAAATAATTGGAAGTTCCTCTAGGACATACTCTCCAACCAACAATTCTAGGAAATCCTTGCCAGGACCTCGGAAAAAGCTGTCTTCTCAGCCAGAAAGAGATTCATCTGAAACTGGTGGTTCTCCAGATGATAATGAAGTGCCAGAACTTGTATCACCTCCTGGAAAAATTCAGAAAGGTCTTCACTCTGAATCTGATGATTCTGGGTCTAGCGAGAATACCTCAATGGAAGTTGGAACCTCTAGCATATCAAATACAAGATCTCGTAAGGGTATTCATCGAAAAGCAGGATTTGGTAAACCAGATACTTCAATTGGATCACCTGTTTCATTGTTGTCTAAGAACACAAGCCAAGCAGCACGTGCTGGTGCAGGCAGGTATGGTTTAGGAAACCTTAGATGTAGTTCGATATCAGATGCTGTGTCTACAGGATCTTCAACTTCAGATTCAAAGCTCACTAGACAAAAAGACACAATTAGAAAGAGAATTTGTGAGGGAGAAAGTAGTTCCTCTGCTAGAGGGAAAAAAATAAGTGGGTCATCACTGGAAGGAAGGAATATTAGTTCTAGCTCTGGTATATCAATCTCTGATTCAAGGAGAACTAGAAATGGGACTTCCAGCCGGGATAATGGCCCGGCATCAGTTAGGACTCCAAGGTCATTTGGTTACACTAGGTCAAGGGCTGCTAATCAAGGACGTGGGAATAACTTGCCACCAAATGAACCCCATGTAATCCCACAAATGTCTCAACCTATTATGCCGATTAATTCAAATTCTCCTAGTTCATCGCATCAATTCTCCTTGGGATCTCCCTTAAGTCGGTCGAGGGCTTATGGCCTTCCTAGTAGTACCAATGAGAGTTTACGGGGCATTAGGCCATCCAGTCCTGCGGAAGTTGGCAATATCCGGTCTGCAGTGAATCGGGAGAGCTTCAGGCGCTACAATATGGATGGAATTGCTGAGGTATTTAGCCCATTGCAATATTGCACCATTTTTTTTCCCCTATGATATGATGAATTAAACTTCTTTGCAAATTCAGAATAGAGAGAATTAACTAATAGAATTTTATTCTTCTATTCTTGTAATCGTGCTTTTGTTATAATGATATTGTTCAACAATATTGGCAGGTGTTATTAGCACTTGAGAGGATTGAACATGATGAAGAGCTATCATATGAGGTAGGTAAACCTTTGTCATTTTGGTTGCGCCTGAATGTTTATCCATGTCTGATTCTTTTTTCTTATATTGCAGCAATTGCTTGTTTTGGAGACTAGTATGTTCCTTAATGGGCTGAATTTCTACGATCAGCATAGAGACATGAGATTGGATATTGATAATATGTCATACGAGGTCTGTTACTATGTTCTGATTGTATTTCTATACTCCAAATATCTGTTTTTCCCTTGGCTTTTTAGCTTCTATTTTGTTATGCTTTTTTGTTCATGAGCTGTGGCATACCTTGAGAGCATAATTCTGATAAATATGCTTTATAAGACCTTAGATTCTCTTTTAAGTTTTCTAACCATACCACCATTTCACTGTTGTTTTGGACAGGAGTTATTAGCTCTAGAAGAAAGGATGGGTAATGTGAGCACAGCTCTAACAGAGGAAGCATTGTCAGAATGCCTCAAGACTAGCATCTTTCAGTCGGCATCTTTGGAGGATGCATCTTCAGACCTTTGTGGGGAAAAGGATGACGTCAAATGTAGCATCTGCCAGGTACTGTTTGCTTCTTGTTTACATTGTGGTCTTTGATATTAGTTGGATTTAGTTCACAACTAGGCAAGTTTGGGTTCAATATTCACACATGATATATTTGTCAATGGCTTTTGTTAAAAGCCGAAGGCAAATTGTTGGTTTTACTTATTAAATGCTATTGTGCGATTAACCTAGCTTGCATTTGAGCATGGAAAGAGAATGTATTTGATTAGCTACTGCATCACCTATTTAGCTAATCTGATCCTATTTATCACTTTCCTTGGCTGCCTGCTTTGTTTTATTTATTGCAGGAAGAGTACACTGTTGGAGATGAAATGGGAAGATTGCAGTGTGAACACAGGTATCATGTGGCTTGCGTACAACAATGGTTGAGACTGAAGAACTGGTGCCCTATTTGCAAGGCATCTGCAGCACCCTCAACAACATCACCACCTTTGTCACCCAATCAATGAATTAGAGATTGGAGACTGACTTTTCATTTTGTACAAAATTAAGTCTGCCTCCTACATCCATTTTCTATTTTTCTTTTTTACTTTTCCAAGGAAAGAAAAATCATTTTTATTTTATGTAAATAACCAATTCTCTTTCATGTCGATAGTCTAATAAACCTTAGGCGTCATTGCCTTCACAGCAAGAACTCATGTTCATCTGTAAAACAAGAACTGTGAATGAAATTACTCATAAATTTGCTGCTGTTTGTCTCCCTGTGTTTCCTTTTTCTTTTAAAAATATGCTATTTCTGTAATCCGTTGTTGCACTTTGGGCTGGGAGACATGCAATGTAGTTGCTGACATGCCTTTCTAATGTAACTTCTTGTGGGGATAAGATAAGAGAGAATCTCTTGACGAAGAAACTTGCATGCGTGAAGCATGTAACTTAAATTTCGCAAAAGGAGGAATTGTCATATTTCAGCAGATGAAATTGAAGTGATATACCAGAGTATTAATGAGTGTGTAAATTTAGAAAGGATATTAGATGATGCCCCACAAGGCAAGGCAATTGTAGGTCCAACTAAAGAACTGAGCTCTCCAATTAAAAAGCAATCCCTACGAAGCCACAAAGCTTCTGAAACATTCTTTGGGTACTCTAAAAATATGTTAGTATGTTGCGGGTGTACGAGTAATGGTACCTTCTCCACCCCTGTAAATGGAAGTGAGGGATAAGGGAGAAACCGTAGCCCTGTTTGTTTTCATAAGAGGGGTACAAAGGCTTCTTCTATCTTTATATATCTTTTTTCATCTTCATCTAGAAACTTGGGCAGGTAGGCGTCTTTGTTTTGTTTTGGCTCAAAGTCAACTTCACCAGCATAACAAGAAGAGTTATAGATTAACAATATGACCAGCCACCTAAGACATTTAGCAAGATATCATTGATCAATGATGGGATGGGATATACACATCTAGGTTCCTGTAAATATGAATTTCTCAACACGATTAGATTGGATGAACCGAGTCAACTGAATGAAATTGTAAATGAGTAGACTACTTTTATGCGGCAAGAACAGGCCATGAAAAAAGCTATTTTGCCTAACAAAGTTATCTCCTCAAAACACTTGAAGATCCGCTACCATACTTTTCATGATGCCTAACACAAACAAAGGTCACTGTGATCCACCTGCACTACACATGACAGAGAATCCATAATTTTAGGAGTGCCCTTTTCCTGAAACTCTTGTGGTTAGCTGCATTTCCTTTTCCTTCAATAGCCGTCACTTCAAAATGATTTTTCCCATTTGGATACTGAAACATTTAGCAATTTCTCAATAATTAACTCTTATTGTAAGTCAATAAAGCAAAACCTTCCTCCCAGAACAGTTTAGGATAGGGGAAGGTGGTGAAGAAAATGGAGTGAGATTAGTCAGCTTTTATTTGGATCCAAAAACAAAAATGAAATGAAACAAAATGCAGAGAGGTGCTTTAGAGAAGAAAGTTTATAGCGATCGTGGCATTATGGCTAGACCAAGAGGTGCTCCAGTAGAGACAACAGTTCGGATTATGATTGTTAAGACCATCAAGCATGCATGTAAATAGAGCAGCATGCAATAAAGGTACCCTCACTTTCTTTTCACCGCATTTTCCAGAACAAGAAAATAGTGATTATCCTCCCTCTCATTTTCCTTGGCTCCAATTTTTCATTTCCCAAACATGGTGCAAAACAGTTCAGCTTGTCCCTTGCAATGCTGCATTGCCTGCTGGAAGCAGACAAAAGCGAAATCCCCATCCTCTCTAGTAATAACATTCCTGCTGTCTTCCATATCAGCAGCATAATGATCAGTCTCCTTATTTGCTCCAAAAGGGTACTACACTCCAATTACACATTTAAATCTGCCCCTATGAGAAACACAAGCGAGCAAAATTCATTACCCGAGGAGATACAATGGAACTACTTCTCATGATTGAATGTCAATATTCCAGCACCCATCACTAAGCTACAAACAGCATTGCAGAAAACAACTCTTGACCCCTAGAATTGCTTATAGAAATATCAATTAATACTCCGTGCAATACAGAGAAGCTTTCTGGATCTCACCTGCATGAATTGAGCAAAATGCAATTATGCAATGCCAAGAGCAACCAATCTCAGTTAGTTAAGCACTTGGGCTGGTTTACATCTCCCACACAGTCAAGAACTATATTGCTTTGAGACACAAACCCAAGACACTTCGAATCATTTATTAAAGACCCGATATGGTTTTTCTGGACCATCATCAGCATAGTTTTTCCTTTCATATATAGTCCTGAAGCTCTGTCTTACTCGCATTTTCAAACTAGTCCACATACACATTTCAAGTAAATCCTAATAATAACAACAATAACAATAACAAAATTCAAAATCACTTTAAACTCCTGAAGTTCAGCAAAATCACAGAGTTTTCACCTCATATGGGATCTCCAGATGAAACAAAATTATAATACAGATGCACAGAATCCACACAGAAGAGAATACCAGGTCCTCCATAATCACGAGAATCAATACAAATATAGAACATGAAATTTGTTTAGCAGCTGTGCTTTTTTAGAATAAGAAAAACAGCATATCATTTTTAGATGTATTTTCTACTGCACAGCTCAAATTCAGTGCATGGGATACAAAGTAAGTTTTACACTTTATCCAAGCTAAAAATACCTCATATGTAAGGCTTGCTTTACTTCACTCCTCAATACTTCTGATTTAGCATGCATATTTAAGATCTGTGAAAAAGACAAAACCTCAGGCATGAATGATTTCTCTTTGAAATACCCTTGGTTTAGGCAAAGACAATATCCTTGGGGGTTTCATTCCCTCAATAGATGCACTATAATTTCTTAAAAGCATTAGCCAGAGCAGTCCAGGTTACTATATATAAAATCCTTGGAGCTTACTTGTTTTCAGAAATTTTCAGCAAAGCTACATTGATTTTCTTCTGATTGCAAGAGAAATTTAGGAGTGCCAATTGGAGAGTGAAGTTGATTGTGTAAATTGCGGGAAGCAAGCCTCTCTATGATGCGCAGGCCAGTTACGAAGTCTGCCAGACTGCTGCTTTCTGTCACTACCAAGTACCAACAAGCAAGCTCCAAGGACTAGTGAAGAAAGAAATTGAATAAAATTGCTGTCAAAAATTATCTGCAAAAGCGTTTGTCCCATACTCAAAAGGGGAATAAGTAATGAATGCCTTTGCAATTGAGATACGCTGAATAAAAATAAAAAACACATAAATAAAAGATATAATCTAATGGAAGCAGCCTGGGAAAATTGTCAGGCTCCATGCTACAAATTGGATAGATTGGGCTTTCTGATACTAAATGACAGATGAATATCAAATATCAGCCATAATATCCTGAGTAGCAGCCAGATGCTAATGTACATTAGCATGTATGCCTATTCAAAAATGTCACATAAATAAATCAATTAAATTGGAAAACTGAGCAACACAAATTCAGATATGTCCAGAGACCATTTTCTTTTTCCTATTTAAACTCTTAACAATCTATTTTGCATCATTGACAATTTTTCTAATTCCAACATATTCCTCAAGTCTTTCCTATATTTTATGTGACTCCAAAAAGTTAAGTTGTGCCAACAGCCTGTATAAGATTTGCCAAATTTCACATGTTAGGCACGTCTATACTTGACTTGTCCTTCTGGAAATAGTGAAACTTCTCTATCTCATTGAGCTTTACAGCATCCATTAATAAGGAAAAATAGAGACCACAACTTTTTAAATGATAAATAGGAGTTAAAAGTCGGTCCTTTCAGAACACAAGAGAATGCAGTAATACTTCAGCAGATAGATTATTTACACGTGATTTTGTTAAAAAAGCAAATTTAAAGCAGAGAGACAATTCAGTGGATATCAATGTGTTATTAATATTGGAATTTCAATCAATTCTTAGAATTCAAAAATACATAAAGAGCAACACTGCAGCTCTTACACCAGTGATTTACCTTTACCCAAGCTACATAAGAATTTTATCCCTGCAAAACTGTCTTAGACTTCCTCTTTCTTGGCTGTACATTGTACAGATGGACTACAGATGGGTAGCGATGGCACAGGCCAGCCAACACTGAAGCTTTTCATACAACAGGGCAACCAATCACGGACATTCTATTTAAAAGTTCCCTTTGCTTGGTTGCTGTTAAATAATTTCCTGATTCATACAGGGTTTGCAGCACGGGAAACAGACATTTGGACGCTCAAACCCACTGTTTTATCTTGCATGGTCGAGTCTCATCTGAAGGGGGGCCCATCTGGTTCATGATGGCAAACAGGACAGAACTAGGTCATCAACACTTCCAACAATAAGTCCTTTGAACCAGGATACCCACACCCAGTTAGAGATTTGAACAACAATATTCATGGGAATGTTTCAATCCTCAAATGCATGCATACAGATTTTCTCCAGCAGCAATGACCAATCTTCACCTAGCTGCTGTGGATTTAGCTCCATGGCAACTTTAAAATCAAGCAAAGATATTGAGCAGCGTGGCCTCTGTTCGTGCATAAAGTCCGCTGCCCCGTTATTATCTTGCACATGTAAGTGATTTCTTGGCCACATGCCATTGATAACCTTGCCTTGAACCTGTTGCTTGTGGATTTGGTGCTTTCTTAGATCATATGGAGATCTTGCTCCTACCAACTCAACACAAGACTTTATCAACCTCTTCAAGTACATATCCAACATATTGTTCAACATATTCGCACATTCCAATGAAACCCCTCCGACGCCCTGTGCAGCTGCAATCTGCTCCATGCGTTTCCTCAGCAGTTCTGTGCTGGATAATCCACCACTGTCATAATAGCTAACAAAACCACTGCTGCTTGTTGCTGGCATAGCTTTGCGGGCCCCGCCCACACTAGCTGAATAAAATGGAATTCCAAGAGGCGCAAGTAGTGGACTTCTAGATAAGCTCAAGTGGTTTGCTTGCTCCACCTCTTCCCCATCTTCCACAAAAGCTGTCTGATCTTTGCTACAAGTCCTTGGTTTTTCAGACAGCCGTTGAATTGACACTGCCATTTCAGTCTCAGGCTGCTCAGCAACTACTTGAAGATGTTGTGCTGGTCTCTGATAATCACATATAGGCAATTCTCCATTATCCACAATAACCTTATTGCCACTATCTTCTGCACCGGTTGATTGATGTGGGATGCAATCAACTTTCCCAGTTGGCCCAAGTGGGCTAGGTCTATCTCGGGGCTTACGATCACGCATCCCTGACCTAATCTTACGAGGGGACATTGGCAAAACCCCATTTGACAAAATGGGCAGATTTTGATTCTGATTAGGAAGAAGGGATCCACCACTCTGTTCATGCCCATCTTCTCTACCAGGAGAGCTTTTTGCAACTTGGATCACAGATTTCGTGGGACCCGTCTCATAAGCTGGTGGTGGGGTCTTGGCCTGACAAGCATTCTTCAAGATGGAACGGATAAGCTGATTGTGCAGTGGAAGATTTTCCCTTCCAAGTAGGCGGAAACATGACTTGTCAAAGTCACTCTTGCTCAGTTTCTGATTCAAAAACCTATTCAAGTAATGAAAATACTTCCTGAACCTCTCAACTCCAACCTTCTTCACAATCTGAGTTTTCAATTCAACCAAATCAGTTCTGGAGCTCTGCTGAGGTTGCATTTCTCAACAAACAAATTTATACACCATCCAACACAACTACAGAAAAACCCGAATCACCCTGAACAACACTTCAAGATACTATTACACAAGCCTCCAAAAGATTACAACTTCAAACACCCACATAACAATTCAATGCAAATCAATTCTCAAAGCTCTGAGATTTCTCAAAACAGCATGTACTCAATTGCCAACAAGAATACAGTTATTTCTGTTTCCAAACAGCCCAAAATTCACCCGTCCAGAAACCATAGAATGCGAACCCAAATCTCATGTTTGCATTAAAAAAAAAGAAGCCAAAACCCTAGAGATCAAACTCACTCGTTAAACTTATCCAAAACCTCAAAATCAAGTCAAATTGATACAAATACATAATAAAAATCAAAACCCTAAAGTTCAAATCACCGAGCCTTGGAGCTCAAACCGTAAAATTTATGTTCACTGCAAGAATTGTAACCACCCACTAAAACAGAGAATTAGAAAGATTAAAAAAGAAAAAAAGAAAAGTGGAAACTTCAAATTTAGAAAATTGAAGTTGAAAAAGAGAAAGGGATCAGTGAAGCTGAGAGATTATTAAGTTTAATAACAGAGCAGAGGAAATTGGAATTGAAATAAAAGAGTTAAAAAAGAAGTAAACTTTGAGAGAGTGAGTGTGAGATTTTTTAAGGAATAGAGATTTATTGAGCTCTGACCTCAATAACCACACACTTGTTTCTACCAATTGCAGACAGAAATCGTAGCTCTGCCTTTCGATTTTTTTCTTCGCGCTTTATCTCTCTGTTTCTCTGTCAATTAATACTTTCAACACTGCATTTTTTCTCTTTTCTTCCAATTTTGTTTAAATCTTTTTTTTGGTGTTTGCTGATTTGTATAAGAGAGAGCTTTGCTTTGTTTGTGTCTCGAGCAATCCCTCCCTGCAATTAGTTTTTTTTTTCTTTTTTATTTTTATTTTTTACTCTCTGTCTCTCTCTTTTTTTTTCCCCCTTTTTCCCTCTATTTTTCTTCGTTCTCGGTTAGCTATCACGAGGTCTCGGCTTCTTGCTTCTTCTTTTTTCCCCCAAAACCAAACGTGCTTAATTTAATTTTTGTTTTGAAAATATATAATTTTTGTTATTTATTGGTGTTCTAAACATTATTTTAGTCTTCTATTTAATCTTTAGAATGTGAAATTGCATTTTATTATTTAATAATAATTATTTATAATAAAAATGTCATAGAATCTTCTTTTCTTATTACTTAAATTTTTTTCACAAGAACAATAAATTCTAATGATTGACTGAAAAAATCAAACCATCTCTGAGTTGACAAATTGTCTTTATTTCTTCGGTTCTTCATAGCAATTTTAGTTTTATTTTAAAAATCATATATAATGTTCTATAATTAGCTAAATTATTAAAAAAATAATTACATAATTGTAATTTTATGAATAATAATGATATTGACAAATAGAACATCACTTAATGGGGTTTGAATCTAGCTTCCATCGGCATAGAATCTTAAGAATAATAAAAAAAATAAAAGTCAATAAAGTGAATGAATTGAAAATTAACTAATTTGTAAATAGATAAATTATATATAAGAGATTATTGAATATAGAATTTTATTAATTTTTATTCATTATAATAATGGTAGCTATTCACATTTTATCACTTTCCATGCAAAATGTGAAGTTGACTCTAATTTAAGTATAGAAAAAAAGATAATTGTTGTTACATTTTCTTTTGTAATTAACACCTTAACAATGGAAACTGTTTGTTATTTTAATGACTTAAACTAAACATTAGATATTTTATGTTGCTTATGATACAAAATGCTTTTTTTTTTAACATTTATTTTCCTAAAAATTATTAAAAATTTAAAGTTGATCATAAGTAATAATATCCATACTGTCAATAAAAAAGTGAGAATTGAAACATCATGATCATAATAATAAAAAGATAAATAGATGGATAGATACAATAATATCACGTACAAAATAATTAACACAATAATAGATAATTATATGTTGGATTGGGCTTGAAAGCCCCACCGGACGATGCCATATTACATTATGGTCAGTCAATTACTAGAAATATATCCACATGTTTCTCATCTATTTTGTTGTATATTTTATAAGCCTCTTGGTTTAGATTTTTTGACCTTTAAATGTGGTCAAAACTAAAAAGAAAAGTCAAAAGTCACAAATAAAATAAACACTTAAAATAGTAAAACAGAAAAAGAATTTCAACAAATTGACAAACTAAACAATCTATTGTAGTTGGGTGTTACCACAAGCACATGCAATACTATTGCCATGCTTAAATTTAGTTCTCTATACTAATATCCATTGCTAGTTGCTACTATTCTTTTATATGTAAAATGTTTTTAAAGATAATTAAAAATAATTAGACGTCTAATTTAAATATGTTTTAATTCTTTTTTTTATATAGATATAAGTTTTATAATAAATATAAAAATATTATTTTTTAATTATAAATTAATTTCTTAAATAAGTGATGAATGAATTTGTTATTTTAAAATAATTGAAGAGTTTTAGCACAGTAATAAAGAAAGGATGTTTTAATACATTTTTGAAAAGCAAGGGACCAACTAATGCAGAATGCTATACTCCAGGGATAAAATAGTAATTATACGTAAAAAAATAAAAATTAGCGATTTTGTTGCGAGTATTGTAAATAATAAATAAACTCTTTTTTCTGCTTCTCCCCTCTCTGCTCCATAGGACCATATCTATCTGTTTCAGCTCTTTGATTTTGAATTGTTTTCTTCTTAAATCAATAAATTTATAAGAAGAACAGCAGTTTCAATGGAAAGCGACGCTGAAGAGTCGTTGAAGAAGAGGCAAAAGAAGAACTCCTTTGCTGCAGATTCTTCTCGCAAGGTCACTTTTCTATTTTCTAATTAAATGCATTTATTCCTTTTTGTTTTCTCTATCTCTGTCTGGTTTGTTATCCTTCAGATTCATTCCGCCGTTTATGAATTAGACGTGTCTTGTGCTAATAATCTCTTTATATTTGCCTTTATTACTACCACTATTATTATTATTATTATTATTATTAAATTACCAAATGTTAATGTTTGATGAACTGATGATTAATTTATGTGAACAAATACAGCCACTCGAACTGATTCCATTTCGTCCTTACCAAGTGATGGGAGAAGTGGTAATTATCTTTCATTTTAAAATGTTGTATGTTTTGTTTAGGGAAATATCAGAATTTGATGAATGCTATAGTTCTTCTAAAACTGAGAGTCAATTGTTTGTTTTAGTGATAATTGTTCTATTGTTGTGTGGCAGAATTTCATTCAGGAGGAAGATGTTCGGTTGGAGAGTACACGAGCTAGATGTATCAATTCTTTAATATGCTTAAATATTTCATATATAATGGGTGGTTTTATGTTTTGTACTATTACAAGCTTATTATTTTTCTCCTTTCACAGTTTCAAATGTTCTCAAGAGGCATGGGGCATTGGCTGAGCGTCTTGCTAGGTACAACTTTCTTTGGAATTGTCTTGAAGGATGTAAAATTTAGAATGCTTTACCTAGTTGCAAATGACCGACAATGTTATATCTATCAACTGTATTAGAAAATGTTAATGCCAAAATAGAGACTGAGAAACAAGCTGTTCATTGTTATTTATTTTCTTAAGTAGATTTTAACACTAATCAGCTAGCAGCCCTGTGGATGAATCCCTTTGCACATTATATGAGTGGCATTTTGCTGCTTGCAATCCAGTTGTAAGACTGCAAATGAAGTATTAGTGGTTATGGTTCTTGAACATTGAGCTTATACAATCATTTGATTTTATTATTGTATTTCTTTTCAATAGGGATTCTGACAAGATGATATTTGAGCGTCTACAGAAAGAATTTGAAGCTGTACGAGCATCTCAAACTCGAGGTTTTTTCCTCCTTTCTTTCTTTTTAAATTTTTTATTTTGTACATGCAGCATTTGAAAATAATGAAGATGTAACTTTACGTTGGATGTGGCTATAGCTTTGCAACTTATGCTTTATATATAGATGATCGGTTTTTGAATTCCTCTTCCACTTCTTTTAATTCTTAACCCTGTTTAAGCATGCTTTCTTATTTTTCTGCAGAAGTTTACTTAGACGGTGAAGAATGGAATGACGGTCTATTAGCTACAATAAGAGAGAGGGTACACCTCCTTTGGATACTTTGAAGTATTTGGATTTTACAGTGGTTCTCATTATATTCCAATGTTGAATTGTATGAGTGAACCAATAGTTATCTTAATAAAATAGCATGTTCTTCCCACTCTATTTGATTTATGTAATTATAAATCTTGATGTTTCATGTTGTGTATAATCAAATGCTTAACACATGAATCTTGGCTTTTCTTCAGGTTCACATGGAGGCTGACAGAAAGGCAATGCCAGCGGACCCGAATACAGTGCCATCTAATCACGCTGAAGAAAACATAACATATAGAGCTGGAAATAAGGTAATATTTTTTCTTAGCAACATGTTTTATATGCCAATTGCACTTGGGACTAAAATTTTTCTCAGCAAGTTTAAGTGTGGTTGTACATTTTTATGACTGCATGACAAAATTTGGGAAAAGAAGTACGAAACTATCACTAGGAAATAATTGAGACCCTATACAGCAATAAAGGAAACAGAAAGCATTTTTTGCTGCATGTACTGCATGTGCTTGTGTCTGCACATGCATACGCAACAGACAGAAAAGGAGATCTTGCTGTTGAAGAGAGATTCCAGTTTGTCGACACTGCTCAGATTGCGGAGAAATAGTGAGGGCTTAGTGTCTTTCTTGTTCCATTTATATAGGTTTCATGTATAACTGGTATTTACTGATTGAGTGGTCTGATTTTATTGGATTATGTCCTTTCTTTTCTTGGTAGATGAATTTGAATTTCAAATCAACAATTTTAAGCTTTTACCCCTTTTCTTCTTTATGTTTTGGTTAAGGCTTAAGCTTCTTTATATTAGCATCAAAAGTCCGATTCTACTATCCTCTATATGGTACTTTCCCATTTAAATTAGCTCCTCTACTAGCAACTGAAAATAGAGAGATTTCAACTTACTTCTAAGTCTAAGGTCAGTCATCACATCCAAAATAGATTGGTGTAATACTATGAGTTGTATAAAAGGAATTTAAATATATGTCAATAAATTTCTAAAGGTGAGATAAAATGTTAAAATTATTCAAAATTACATTTTTGACTATATTTTTGACTATATTTTTATTGGGTCAGGTGATTCATTTGATTTTTATATGAACAGGTGATTTGTTGTTTAGAAGGGGCAAGAATTGGCATTCAGTATGAAACATCTTTTGCAGGTATTGAGCAATTGCTTATCTTATCAGTACAAGTGTATAATTATGCTATCTGTCCTTGTTTGATACTTGCATATATGACCACAATTGCCACTTACTTTTCATGGCGTTTTTCTTAAACCATGGCATGAGGTTGATAGCCACTATATTTAAGATTTATAAGTAGCTGCAATACTCTTGCGCCTTTGTGTTGCCCTTTAAAGAATATTTACTGAAATATCTGAATTTAGTTACCTTATTTGGTCGCTGCTGCACTCACATTTACCTAAGCCCTGTGCTTACCTTACAACTGAATTTCACATTCATGAAGATAAAGGTCCTTGTTCTTTTTCTTTTCAAATTTTATCTTTTAACAATATGGTACTGCATTATGTCTTATAAAATGACTTCTTGAAAGTTGATTTGGAGATTATCTCTACCTTCTTAATATTTAGGGATCACATAACAAAAAATATCATCCATATGAAAAGTATTGATTTTGTCCATATAAAAGCTGTTCATCTACTTCTGTATTTTTTTTAGGAGAACCCTGTGAGCTTTACCATTGTGTGCTTGAGAGCAAATCATTTCTTGAAAAGATGACTGTCCTTGAACACACAATTCCTTTCTTTTTGCCAATACGAGAAGCAGAAAATGATCTTCTTTCGTCCAATGCCATGGTAAGGTTGGCGACCACATTTGGCTTGCTTGATTTGATTTTGTTGCGATGTTTAGACTCATCTTAATGTTGCTCAATGACTTTCTTTCCAGAGATTTATAGACTATATTGGAGAACTTTTGCAGGCTTATGTTGATAGAAGGGAACAGGTATGGTGTTAGTATGAATTTAAATTCATCAATAACATGCAGGAATACTATCTGGGAAAATCTATTTCAGCTGTCCTTGCTGAAAAGTTAATCCTTGTTTACCTGACATAGTCATTTGAAATATGTGTCTCTTGAATGGTTCATGTAAAATTTCAGCTTTCGTATATTGGCCCAGAGAATTAACCCTTTGCCCTCCTTTTAAGTGATGGCCATCAACTTACAGTCTTACACTATTGTGATTTGATTCTTTAGGAGGAGTTCATTGGGTTTGCTAGATCTAAAGTAATAGGGCTCCCTTCATGTCTCTTGTAGAGGTATATTTTTGGAAGCCCTTTTCTGGTTTGTTGCCCCTATAAAAGATAATTTGACATTAGCCCCGCCCCAATATACTGGCTCTCTCATCAAGAACCTAGAAATTATGTGGAAGGAGAGAAAAGAACAATGCAAAATCTGCTTAAGGTTGTCCAAGACATAACTGTTTTATCAGTTTCTTTTTTTATTCAAGGTCCATTGTGGGAGTACCTTGTACTTCAAATGTGGCTCTAGTTCATATTTGGAGGGAGAAAGTCAGTCTTGTTTCTAAAGATTTTATTTTTTCTTGGCATGCATGCATATGTGCAAAAATAATGAATTATTTTACACCACAATTCACTCTCCTTTGAGTTCATTTGCCAGAACATTGGGTTGGCTTTTCCCCTATGGTATGGTTGGGTGGAAGGATAGGAAGGAAATAAATATGAAAGGATAACAAGGAATGTCAGTTTTCCATGGACGGAAAAGTTAGAGACGAAGGAAGTACCTCCTTCCATTCCTCCGTGGAGCCCATAAAAATAAATTAATACTTCCAACTTGGAAGGATTGGAGAAGAGGAATTGGTTAAGTGTTTAATTTACCTTTCCCTTTAATTCTGAATATAAGTTATCTTTATTTGGTTTATTTGTTGGTGCATAAATATTGGCAATTTTATCCTTTCTTCCTGTCATTTATTACCAAACAACATGGAGGAAAATTAGTAAAACATCCTTCCATTGTCCAAACTTAGTAAAGCATAGAAGCATGTGAATATCGTTTTAATTTTCTCTCCTGTTCCTTGCAGGTTCGGCTGATAAAGGAGCTGTATGGAAATCAAATTGGGGAGCTGTTTCATAGCCTTCCTTACCATATGATAGAATTTGTACTAGACGATTTTGATTGGTTGGTATATTTCAGGCACTGCATTGTTTACAGTTATCTTTTGAACCTCATGTTTTGTTTAAATTATTTCCTTTAAGTTTGAACAACTCCCTTGTGTAAATTTGGTCACTGCCTATCTTGTTTATCTCATAGAACTAAATATGGAGTTGGCAATAATATTTAATGGTTTGGTCTAAAATTTTGATTTGGTATCATCGTGTTAAGGGTATAATATTATTTATCTATCATAATCTAATCATGTGCTATTCTTTCTCTTTTTTTTGTTGCAGCAAAGTGACAGTCAGTCTTAGATATGCAGACCTCATTTTGGTACTTCCAACTCGAGTGAGAGTCTTTGCATGGCCAATAAATCAATTCAAGAAAAATGGAGCATTCGGAAGTCAGCCAAGTCCAGCTCGTCTGCCTTACGCTGAGGATGCCTTGAGAACAATGAGTTTACCAGAAGGTGTTATTTCTTCTCAAATGTTTAACATCTAATTTGTCAAACCTAGCATTCCGTTTCAATTTTTCCTTTTTAGGAGAAAAAAACACATGCAAACATACGAGTATATCTGCAGATTCTGCACTTGAGGGCTTGAGTTGGTTTTTTTTTTTCTTCTTTTGCTAAACGTCTCAGTGTGTCCCGAGGGTCAGGCTTATGCTGCATATCTTGTCGCTCAAAGTTATTTTAATGTTTGTCAATGTCATGTCCGGGTGATCAAAGTACTTGAAAACAAAGAGATTGTCAGAAAAACCAGAGAGTATTATCAATGACACTCCATATTCTCCTCCTATTCAGCTCAACCTGCATATCATTCTGAGCCTACATGTAGTTTGTTATATCTGGATGTCTTTGTGATTATGGTGAATCATAAAAAACCACCTTGGTTCACTTTCTGGGACTACAGATATTATAGTCTTTAGTTTTAGAAACTTCTCAAACTACTGCATTTCTATTCACTCATCTTCTCCTGATTTGCTGTGTTTCTATTGCAGCTTATGCAGAGATTGTGTTGAATCTTCCTCGTGCAATTCAGCAAATCTTTCAGGATATGAGCCCCACTTAATGCTTCTCTTTTTTTTTTTTTTTTTTTTTTGTAGGAAAACTACAATGTACAAAACTATAGCAGAATAGTATGTAGTAACTCAAAAGGCAAAACTGATGCTTACCATACAAGATCAGCTTTGTCAAATGCTTAACTCGCTAGTCGATTGTGGTGCAAATTGGATACAAACTTGGTTTCACCAGTTTATATAGCAAGCAATAACTAATTTTGCAGAGTGTCTAGCTTACCATTAATGAACGTTTTGCTATTGCCTCATAACATTATTATTTTATATACCAATCCATCCCATAGATGCTTAATGCTATATTAAAATATCCATTATAGTAAATAAATTAAGATGAGATCATTGCCTAAAATAATAAAAAATTGGTAAGGATTTTAGGTAACGCAATTATCAATATGATTGCATGTTATTATGATGAGTATTAAAAAGGTGGGGCTCATGCTACAGGGGGCCTATTATTATAGTACAAACTCATTTTACCGTTAGTGAATGGGATCAAAGCATTAAAGCAAGAGTTGATATTGAGAATTGAGGGCTTTCCAATTGATCTAGCATCAATAAAAAAAGATACCATCAAAGGCATGAAACAGCCCAGGGTAATTATGGGTCAAGTCTTGTTAAAACTCTAAATACAACTCGGCTAACACCAAGGTCTTCCCCATGCAAAACACAATTCGGCAGTGTCAAAGCTTTTAAGTGGTATAATCTAGTAGGGGAAGCACACACAGGCAAAGCATGTAAATTGTAAATAATAGAGAAATTGTACACAAAGGAGGAGAAAATTTCAAGGTGATACTACTGACTTCCAAGGAGAGAAATCCTCTCCTCTGGCCACAAAAGTGGACGATGAGTAACAAAAATAAAAGTACCACAAATTATAGCAAGAGCAATATCATCATAATCAAATGAAAATGAAAATTTTCCTTTAGGCCTTTCTTCGTCATCATATGTTCCTTTTTTTTTCTCTGTTTTTTTTTGGGGGTTGGGGGGAGGGGCGCTCTCTCGGAGAAGATTGGTTCTCTCGAGAATTCCAACTCTTCAAACTGTGTAATGTTGTTGAATCGTGTCGATGTCAAGTCCTTTCAGCTTCACCACCGACTCCACGTGTCCCTTGAGGGTATGAAGCTCCCTCAGCCTGCAAAACAGTCCTTTCTATATAAGCATCTTAACTAAAAACTCGGGACAGATAATGCAACGCATCTAAAATATTTTGCTCGCTTACCTTGCCACCTCAGCCCGCCGCTTGGCTTGCTCTGCGATCTCTGAAAGCTCCCTGTAACTATTCTTGTCAGCAAAGAAGTTAGTAGTTTCAGGTGGTTGGAGGCCATGAAGAGTCCTCTGTGCTGTAGCCCACTGTGCTTCTCTCTCTTCTTTTCCATAGTCTTTCTTTGTAGTAAAGGCAGTCTGTGTTGAGAAGAAAGCAAATGAATACATCGCAATTAAAAATAAAATGAATTAAGCTGAAGAATTCCATGAACAAAAAGACAGACCTTGTTCTCCAAAAGATTATCCCAAGCCTTGCCGCTCAGAATGTAGCGTATGGCGAATTTCAGCAGATCAAGTGGCACATAAGTAACCACACTGTAAAGCCAGATTACACCAGCCCATCCCCAACCACATCCCTCTATACGAGCAAACCCCCAGTTTGCATAAACTGCTATCACTGTTGCTATCTGTCATTTACAGAAATGCATCATTATCTCCGGGTGTAAATAGGCCATAAGAATATATCAAGTCTGTTATGTCTACAGTATGACTTCGCTTCACCCTTTCGGCCCAACTTAACAAATACCAGTGCAGGCTATAATATGACACAATCCGTCTCAGAAATGCAATACAGATGTCTCATGATGCATGGAGTAATGTTCAATCAAACAGTAGAAGTTACTGCTAAAACTACTTGGGCTGAGTAGAGATGAAACCCTTACCAGTTGAGCAGCTATGAATGCACCGATTAGAAGAAGTCCAGGACGTTCAACAAAGGACCAGCTGCGAGACCTTGTGACAAAAATAAGGGCCTGGCTCACAATACTGACTTGTAGGTATAGAGCTGCCATCATTTCACCTTCACTATTATGCAATGATCTTACACCAAACTTGTCCTGCATTGAGAAAATCATTAACATACTTTCTCTCAAGAAATAAAAGCTAAACTAACAAGTTAATGTGATGCAAAATATTCTCAGTGCTGAATATCTTACGGAAAAGAAGTCAGTCTCTTCCATTGCCCAGAAAAATATCACAGTCATTAGTGCCAGATAACCTCCAAGAACAACACCAGTACTAAAAATCTCTTTAAGTTTCCAGCTGTCTGGCTGCGGAGATGGTTTCACTCGATCCTTTGAAATTGTCATGATTGTTCCTAAAAGTTGATGCTTCGCATAATTAGAGCCGTATTCATGCTAAATCTACATGTTACACACACACACAGAGGTTTAACCAAATGCTCACCGTCGTTTAGGATGGCAATGATTAAAACCATGAATGGAGAAAAGTCAAACTTCCATATCAAGGCGATAAACAGGAAGCCAAACTGCCATATTAAAAACAAAGAAAACCGCATAAAATTCAATCACGGTCAGACAGACAGATAATAGCAGGATAATGTCACACGTATTTGTACTAACCACTATACGGATGGTAATTGAGACTGCATATATCTGCAATGAAAGGAAAAAGTACATCAAGCTTGGATGCTTACATAAATTCTAGATTTTACAACTGGTAATTAAAAAAAGAAAAAGAAGTTAACTAACCGTGTAGTTCTTCATTCTTTGGAATATGGCCCTGCTGGTCAGCACTGCACTTATAATTACACTAAGCCCAGGTTCAGTAAGGACAATGTCTGAAGCACCTCTGGCAGCATCAGTAGCATCAGCAACAGCAATTCCAATATCTGCCTTCTTCAAAGCAGGGGCATCGTTAACGCCATCTCCTGTCATACCACAAATGTGCTTCCTCTCCTGCAGCCTCTTAACAATTTCGTACTTGTGTTCTGACAAATTCAGAAAAGGTGTGTTAACAAACAAGAAGCATGGTTATAATTTTGGAACTAAATTTCATAAAAAAACAGTGAGGTACGAGAAAGAACAAAAATAAATAAAATCTCAAAAGGAAATGCACGAAAAAGATGCGAGAAAATAATAGACAGGGGAGGTACGAAAGCCGGTAGAGTTATATTCAATAAGGATCCTGAAACAATACGGCAACCTATTCATAATATCCTTTGAAGTTTATCACTAAAAAATGGATGCAAGTGCCTGCAGAATTATCCAGCAACCTTATACATAATTTGGAAAAACTAATCGATTAAAACTGTATCAATTTTCTGTAAGAAAGAGAACTAGGTGTGCGAATAAGCAAAATTAAACAACTGAAAAAGTCACCTGGAAAAACTCCAGCAAATCCATCAGCCTTTTCAATCAACTCATCTACAGGGAGGGTTGCGATGGAAGCATCTTTGTCTTGGCCAAGCAATGAAGAAGATGGATACATGTTTGTTCCCATTCCAAGCCTCCGACCAGTTTCTTTAGCAATGGCAAGCTGATCCCCTGGATATTGAGGGAACATAAAAATATTAAAGCCCTGAAATGAAAGAGGACCTGATATTATTTAAAATTTGGAACAACAAGTTACCAGTAATCATTTTAACATTCACGCCAAGGTTAAGAGCTCTTCTGATAGTCTCAGCACTGTCATGCCTGGGAGGATCAAACAAAGGCAACAAACCAACAAGTTGCCATGGGCCACCAGGACTTTCTTTTGATCTCTCAGGTACTTCCTGCACATGTCATCCAGGGAGCAATTAGATTATATTTCTTTCTTAGTTTAAAAAAAAAAAAAAAAAGAAGATAGAAGGATAAAACTGAATACCTGTCTTGCAACAGCTAAAGATCGAAGTCCACGTTCAGCAAACTTATCAATCACAGCATGAACTTTCTTCTTGACATCCTCCTTGCTATTGCACAGTGTTAGAATCTGTAACAAAGCACATAAACATGTCAATAAAAAATTCAACACCTAGACAATTCATGTTCCATGTGCTTATACAAGGAAAGCAACAAGTACCTGCTCAGGAGCACCCTTGCTAGCTCGGTGCCAGTTTCCATCAGAATCTATATAGGTCAAGGCAGTCCTCTTGTCCACAGGGTTGAATGGAAGGAAATGAAGCTCTCTAATACCAGCTCGTGCCTGCACAATTATCAGTATTTTCGTGATTATGAATGCTGACTCTATGTGAAACCATAGAGTAAGACAACATAGAAGAAACAACAGCAAATTCTTATACCTCCTTTGGGTCTGCCAGCATTCCTACAATTGCAGCATCAATAGCATCTTGATTTTCAGTTCTTGAAGCTCTAGCTGCAAGAAGGATTACATACTCTTTATCCACACCCTTCACAAACACTTCAATGAGGGTCCTGTCAACAGTCAGCTTGTTCAGGGTTAGAGTTCCAGTCTTGTCACTGCAAAGAACATCCATGCCTGCCATTTCCTCAATGGCAGTCATTCTCTTGGTAATTGCCCCCTGCTGAGAGAGCCTGTGCGAACCAATGGCCATGGTGACAGACAAAACAGTTGGCATAGCTATGGGAATTCCTCCAATCAAAAGAACCAATAAGTTGTCAATTCCATCTCTGTACTTGCGATGCTGTATTGGGTACATGACTATAAGTTCAATAATTATTCCAACAGCGATTGAGCAAATACAGAAGTTACCAATGGCAGTTAGAACTTTTTGGAAATGACCAACTTGGTTGGTGCTGTCCACTAGATGGGCAGCTTTACCAAAAAATGTGTGCACACCGGTGGCAATTACTACTGCTTCAATTTCACCCTGTTTACATGTTGAGCCAGAAAACACTTCATCTGAAGGGTTCTTTGTAACGGGTAGTGACTCCCCAGTAAGAGCAGATTGATCAACCTTCAAGGGATCGCCTTCAAGAAGACGCGCATCAGCAGGGATAATATCTCCCAACTTAATGCTGATAATGTCTCCTGGAACCAAAATTGCAGCTTCTTGCTCAGTCCATCTACCATCTCTGAGAACCTACATTTTTACACCAGCAATTAAATTATTATTCTGAAAAGAGTAGCAAAAAACTAAAGCTAGCAATTTAACTTCTGTCACTATATTCGCCTCACCTTAGTCTTTGGAGCAAGACCAGCCATGAGGGCTGCTGCTGCATTTCCAGCATTGTTTTCTTCGATAAAACTAATTGTGGAGTTGATCAGCAACAAGGCAACAATACCCACGAAGTCCTGCCAATCTGGAGGTCTTCCATCACCATTTGCCAAAGCAATAGCCATTATAGCAGCAGCTTCCATGACCCATGACAATGGATTCCACATAAAGCCCAAAAACTTGAGAATTTTGCTCTCCTGTTATCAAAACATAGAAGCACTTGAATTAGAGATACCGTAATTGCCTGCAAAATTTAAATTAGATAAGCTGAAATCTCATATAAATGAGGACCAAAACTCTACCAATTGAAAAAAAAAAAACTTTATTTTTCTGTTTGTACTGTATAGTAACAAGTCAGATTGCCACCTTTTTCTCTTCCAATTTGTTTGGTCCGAAAACTTGAAGCCTGTTGGTTCCTTCCTCTGAGGAAAGACCTTCCCTGGAACATTTCAGCTGCTCAAACACTTCCTCTATAGGAATCCGTTCCTGCATACAGAACAAGATTGTTTAATAGAATGAACCTACAAAGTCTATACATATTTGACATAAAACAAATCCACCATTATCTTTTAAATAGCATAGAACGCAATTGAGAATAATCTTTATCACTTTATTCCTCTGAGATCACGCTAATTTTCAGTCCTAATGAGAAGAGCATGTAGAAAGATGTTATGCGAATGATACGGGAACAGTCAAATTTCAAATCTGTAAAAATAGACAAATTATTATGCAAATTATTCCTTTATTATTATTGTTTTATTATTTATTTATTATCCAACTGAATCACTACTTTTTGCTACCTCTACAACATATTATGCAAAGACAGCTTAGCTTCTGCATTAAATAGAACCAAAACAGGCCATAGCAGACGAACAATAAGTCATGGCAGGTAAAAATTGGAATATTTCTTCTCCATTCGTCCTAGTGAAAAAAGAAAAGTTTGACTAAAACTAACCATTGTGTAATGGATTTCATCTCCTATGCAACTGAATTTCAAATGCCAACAACCAAAAGTACTGTATTATGCAAATGTGTGAACAGAACACCGGAACACCGGGTAATGCCAAACAAAATGACAAAACCGTGCAAGCTATGCGGTCTGCAAGTCCTTTGAATACGAATTTTTTCTTTCTTTAATTTCCAACATCCAAACAGAATTTCTAGTGCATTAAAAAGTCCAATATTTTGCCCCCTGCTTCATTTTCCATTCATTTAACTTTGACTTAAGAGACTATAGAAAAAGCTGATTATAATCCAAAAGTGTGACATATAAATAGAGTAATACAACCACGGAACTACGATAATCCCAATAAAGCTAACAGCCAAATACTCAGATAATCAGATTTGAAGGAATACCTACCAAATAATATTAGATAATCACCAAAGAGATTTTAAAGTTTTAATAAAATATATAAATACTGCTAATATATTTATATATATATTTAAAATGGAATGTTTAGCTCACACACGCACCATAACGGCGGGTACGGTAGCCATTAAAAAAATAAAAACAAACAAAACAAAGATGCGTGCGTTGTAAGTACACTTGTTTCATGTGATTGGGAGCGTGAAGCAAATAGAATCACGTATTTCCTTTTTTTCTTCTTATTTTATTTTGGTTAAATCAGAATAAAAATGGTAATAACCTTCCACGTCACAAAGAGCAACCAAAAGTCACCTATTCCTATTCTCTGCACACAATTACTTCAACTGTTCCCAAAAGGATTAACGCGATTGTCGATTGTCGAATATAATGCCGTCGGCGGCAAAATGACATGTTGAAAAAGTTTCGCCGCATCAACCAAAAAGTTAAAGTTTCGCCGCCGATATATAAGTATAGAAATCATATACACACCAACACTCGAGCCATGGAACTATAAGCCTCAATTATTATTATTAGTGTTATTATATCATATGAGATTCGTCCATAAATAAAATTAAAATTTTCAAGGATCATACTTGCAGTGGAAACGAACTACCTAGTCAGTGAAATCAAAACGCAAAAACAGAGCAGATGAAATTGTTTTTCTTTTTTTTTTTTAGTTTTTCTTGTTTAAATCTTATATTTCAAAGTAAAATAAAACAAGAGAAGCAAATAAAATTCTGTTTTCTTCTCTTCACTGAATGGACAAATACAACACACACATATTTTTTGTTAAACAAAAAAACAAGAAAAGGTTTAAAAGAAAATCGACAGCTATATTCGTAATGCTAACAAGAAGAGGATGATCCTGAAGCATAGATGATCAGACGTGATTTTATAGTGGCAGCTTGCTGCAGTGACAGTTAAAAGCAAACGAAAGCAGAGTATAGTTATGAAACAGGGACAGGAAACTCTTTTTTTCTGTTTTATAATAATAAGAATGATAAAAGAACTGGTTATTGATGTAAAAGAGAGAGGGAGAATATGTATGGAAAATATACCAGATCAACAGACTCGTTTTTTATCTCCTCGAGACTGATACCGCCTTTGGTGGCCATGGCTGGCTAAATTCCTCCGGAAAACCTTCAGTGAAACTAGTTCTAGAGACTCATAAGGGAGGGAGGGAGGGAGAGAGAGAGAGAGCGCGCCCAAATATAAATAGAAGAGAAATAAAATAAAATAAAATAATATTTATAATATATCTATCGTCTTTTGAACGAGGGGCAATAGAGTTTTTGCGGGTATATATACCAGACTTTGGGGCTGGTGTGGGGTCTACCAGATGGTACTTTTATGCCTTTTGTCAATTTAGGACTGCCACGCGCTCTTTCGTTGGAGACGAGTGGAGATTGGAGAAAGATGCTTTGGGGTTAATAGCGCCCCCAGTTGAACCTTTCAATTTTTGGTTAGTAATCTCATCTTTTTCTTTTTTAATTTTTTACCTGCTGTAATAATAACTTCGATTCTTCCTTTTTTATTTAGGTTTGACATTCTCTTTAATAATATTATGTGTATTTTAAGATGAATTAATCTTAAGAACAAAACAAAGGATGTAATCTCTTTTCTTTTTTGGTAAGCAAAATTTGGAAATTTCATCATTAGTGCTTTCTATCCTAGATTAGGAAAATTTACGGTATGAAAATCTTATATGATTAAATAAAAAAGAAAATGAATACAATGTAGCCTCTAATTTGGGCAAAAAATTTGTTAAGGCCGAATTAAATGATTATCAATTGTTTTCAAATGTTATATTTTAATTTTTAATTATTATTTTAAAAATAGTAGGAAAGTATTATAATTTAAATATAAATAATATAATCTATTTTTTAGTAAATTATTTCCAATAAATTCATAAATTGCTAATTTAACATTGTCTCCGTTAAAATGTTATAAATTATAGACTATTCTAATATAATTATATATATATATAAAAATAACTTTGTATATTTTATATGTTCTTTTAGGAGGATATTTTATTTGTTTATATTAGCAGTTATATCTCTCATCGAATTGTTACTATATTTATAATTTAACATTAATAGAAATTTAATCTAGAAATATTTATGATTATTTAATAGTAATACTTGTGGACCGCATGCGGCAAACAAACTAATGGGAAACAGTAGAGCGTGTGCATCAACCGGGCAACTCTGCAGGTGTACCAAATGCGATTAACACAAATCAATGCGCAATCTTCCCCTCTCTCTCCCTCTTATAGTCAGTAAGTCTATTATTTTAATAAATTACAGTTAAATTATATAATACATTAAAAATATTTTAATGTAGAATATAATAATAAATTTTTTTCAATTATCATATTAATATCTTCTAACGGGATCGTACAATTAGACTATTTTTTACTAATAATTATATTTAAAAAATATTAAAATAATAAAAATATGGTAATATTAATCTAATTAATATAGAACCTACTAAAGATGGTAAAGTATTATTATATAAAAAGAAATATAATTGGAATATGCATGAAGAAGGTGATGTTAATATTATATATGACTATTGAATCAAATTAGAAAGCATTTACATTTCAAATTGATATTTATATAAAATTAAATAGTGTATGTTTTCTTCACTAGAAAAGTCGGTAAAATACATATTTTAATTAGCATACGATTTCAAGTTGAATTACTTTTCTCTTCACGTTTATAATTTAGAAAAAATAAAATGGGTAAATACTGGACACATGATTGGAATAAATAAAAACAAACTTGTTGACGCAAGGTACTTCAACCGTACATACAGTGTGCAATTGGGTTGCGATAGAAAATGGGAAATCACAGAGAATACCTACTACTACTATTACTAGTGTGGTCCACTTCTTCTTAATTATCCTGAAGAACAAAACAATAACCACATTTCAAGTAATAATGTTTGTAAATGTGATTAAAAGACCTAATTGGTTTAGTGGTCAAAGGTCGAATTGTGTCCCCCTGCTAATTGATATGAAATTGACTTTTACCAATGCTCTCAACTAACAAAATTATGTCATGACTTTTCAAAACTACGACTGCGGCTACTAACAATAAGACAAAAATGCTTCACCGTCCAGTAAACTATTACATAAAATAAACTTAAAAACATAATCATATACTTTTTCTTTGAAGCATTAAAATTGTAAGTTTTTCGGACATAAATCGAAGAATTTCTTTTTGAATTCATAGTTTTTGCAGGTTACAAGTTACAAGGTAATGATGAATTAAATAAATAGGAAAGGGCAAAATAACAAAATTCTTATAAAATTGTCGTATTTTTGAGATTGCTCATTTTGCTTTCATTGGGGATAGAATTCAAAGCGCACACACTTGATCCCATCATTACAAATTATAATCATCCACGTTTATGGATTTCGTATGCCTCATGTCATATGGGACCCTGTCCTTAAATTAGCTAAATGGTCTGCTCATGCGTCATGACCGGTGGCTTAAGGAAGGTTTTTCATTTTCCTCTCTCCATTTTATTTCATGACAGATTTTATTTACGAACCACCTTAATAGACGGTGTACTATATAATAAGATATTTAATTTTTTATATTTGTTATAAAATATAAAAATAAATTAAATTTTTAACAGTAAACGCTATTATTATTTCAATAGGTATTGAATGCAAAAATTTGATAGACTTTGTAAATTATAAAACGAGAAAATAAATATATGACTAATTTCTTGTTCTTACTGTAATAGTGATAGATTCCTAAAAAAGAAAAATCACACCTACTTTTTGGTTATTGTTTATTGAAGAAATATCCGACTTATTTAAAAAATATTAAAAATTTATTATAAAATTAACAAAAAAATCTCTTTATTTTTATTTTCTTTTGGATTAAATTGTTTCGTTGATGCAAATTCACATAGTTTTGACAAAACCAATAGTTTTAAATCTGAGAATATGAGTACTATAAATGCAAAAACAATGACTTCAAACTAACACACTTAATTGTACTTGGTCATACAAGAAGGCATTGTTCATTAAATTGGCATCAAATTAATACCCACATCCACAATAGTAAACAAAAGAGGCCTACTCTCCTTTTCTTTCTCTAACAGTTTGCAATGAGAAAGAGAATTAATGTTAGAAAAGTCTTCTGGAGAATACCTTGTTCCATAATCTACTATTTTACTTCGTACCTAACCTCAATTCCTTTTTTTTTTTTTTTTTTCCTTCCAACAAAGGATAATATTTCATTAAAAAAAAAAAAAAGCTTTTCAATTTCTTAATTATCTTTAATATCGTATCCGATGCACTTTATGTGTATCAAGGCACTTATGTCCAATATAAAATTAATCTCTATCTTCAAATTTACTTTCTTTTGTAGCTTTAAAATTTATTTAAAAGAACTTTCAAATAGAAGCATACGTAAGATAAAGAAATGACATATTCATATTGAAAGGAAAGAACCCATTAATAATATATATTTGAAATCATCCATCAAAAGTGGCCAAAAATTCTCGTGGAAAAATTAGGTTTGCTTCTTCTTTTAGTTTTGCGGTCTTTGCAAGACATTGTTCCTAAATATATATATATATATATATATATACACGTATATATTGTCACCATCACAAGCTTTTTTATATTTTGTCAAATAAAGTCCGTACAAAGGTACAGTTTATGTGTTAAGTAAGGTATACTACAAGTCTATTGTCCTGCTCAATTATAATAACTAATTATCGTTAGAAGATAAGAAACTAGGTTTCTCAAGGCATGTGAAAGCTTGACTCTTTCACTGGGATAATGCCCTATTTTAAGGGACTTCGGCAGGCTCTCAAGCAAGGTGATGATTTTTTTTTAAGAAATAAAAATAAAAGATTTCTCAATTCATAAGATGCTAATTTCATGTTTGGATCATTTAATTCATTAGAAATGTAATCGTTATTATTAATTTCATCCGTATTCTGCATATAATTTTTAAGGTTGTTATGAAATTATAATCGATATTTTTATAAAAATTAGCGTTAAATTCTTTCTATAATTTAAATATTGATATTCCATAATAAATCAAACATACTCGGTTATTCAAATGTGAGGAAAGTATTTATACAAAGGAGAAAAGAAGACATAATTATAGAACAATAATGTAGTGTTACATGGAAAGTAAATAGCATATATATCAACTCAACAATTGCCCTTTAAATTTGTTACGAGTATTTTCAATGCATTACGAAGAAATGTCCATAATATATGTTTGGTTCTCAATGTCCCACCTATACTTCTTGAATGGACCTTTTGACCCACTTGAACAAAAACTAAACATTAACATACAAATTTAGTGGGGAGATGCTATGGGGAATAATTCTGATGATAAAAACTCGAGTGCCCAAAACCTCCCATTTCTTTGGCACCATTGCTTTTAGCCATTGTCCTGTCAATGTGTACCTTGCTAAGTAAGAAGATTCTTCTCAAGTAGGAGACAATTGTTGTTTGGCGACAGGCTCAAAAAGAGTGAGTGGAGTTGGGAGATGGAAGGGAATATATTTCCTTAAAATGAAATCACTGTGCAATTATTTTAAAAGTTTTGACTCAAGATAGGTAGCTATTTGAGGAGAATGCTCTCTCTCTTTCAATTGTGTGCATAGTTTATAAATTAGTTTATGCTATTTATAAGCCTGAACCTTTCTTTCTAGATTTAATATAGTTTATAGCGTATCTGACAAGATCTTGACTAATGATAAAAAACTACTTTAAAGAATTTTAATCAGCTAGTAATTAAAGCTCATATTAAGAATTTTAGTAAAATTAGAAAAAATTCGAATTTAAATATTTTTTAAATAAAAAAAAAACTCGAGTTTAAACTTTTCTTTTTTCAAGTCTAGATATATAGGAATTCTTAAATTAGTTCTATAGATGCAATCCTTCTTCCTCTTAGACGCCATCTTCTTCTTCTTTGAAAGGATTTGTTAGATTGGGAAGTAGATGATCACTAACTAAAGTGGCTAAGAATATATACCTGTCGCTTTTTACCTTTCTCCTCTTTCTTTTATGAAGGGTCTAAATTCTCTTTTATCAACAAAATTGCTGAAACTTGACTTTTAAACCTCCAAAATTTTGATGATAATAAATATTTAGAATTAAATAAACTAAAGATAAATTATCCTTTACCAACAGATATTACTTGCGAAATTATTAAATTTTTTTCTAATTGATATCTAAGATCTGATAAATTACATGAATGCCCTCCATTCAAGAGGATCCAAATTTCATTTAGGATCCCAATCCTGAAATCTTGACCTTGTAACATAATTCAAATAAATTTTTGAAAAATAATTTTATGTTGATTATTGTTATTATTTAATTTTTCCGAGAAAGAATAATCGTTTAGAAATAGCGGTAAGTAATTTATGTTTGAAAGATTGAATAAGTAGATAAAACTGAATTCATTCATTAAATGTTAAAATTTATGAATCAACTGATAGTCACAAATGTCAATTTAAATTTCTCTCCATTGCTATCAAAGGTTGTGCAATGTATAATCTTATGAAAGATTCTGAAGGACTATCGGAACCGTGATAAGATAAAGCACAGGGCATGGAAAGGATAGATTTTTTCACGAGAATGGCTAAGCAAGAGTATTAAAGAAAGGATGCTTTTGCTCAAACTAAATGGTTAGGAAGAAGAAACATGAATGGACATTAGACAAATTAGAAAAAAGCAATTGTGAGCACTATTTTCAATAGTTATATTGATTATTAAAGCCTGTTTCTAAAATTATGAGATTATCATAAATTTTAAATTTAGTCATAACCCAGTTAAAATGTATAATCGAATAAATTAGGAAAAAAAGAAGAAGAAGCTTTGTTAAGCAATTAAATAGCAAAGAAAAACTTATTATTTTTTTAAAAAAGAAAAAGAAAGAAATAGAAGAGAAAAGAAAACCAAAATGAGTTGCAAAAGGAAGCAGTGGTGGTTGAGAGGAGAGGTAGTGGCATGTGACATTGTCACAGGCATTAGCATTACAATTTTCAAAGCTGAAACTAACGAAGAGGAGAGGAGCATTCCTTGTGAAGACGTCTCTTTATGTTATCTTATAAGAATCTAATCTAATCTTTAAATAAACAACAATAAAATAAAATTGTTTGTCGTGGAAAGGGCATTATTTTCAAGAGAAGAGTTTTCAGCACAATAAAAGATGGAAAAGGGGAAGATTTGGTAAGGGCTTTTTATTTATTTATTTATTTATCTTTACTATTTTCTTTTTTCATGTATAGTGGATGGAGATAGTGACGAGGAGAAAGCTATAGAAAAAGGCCATTAAACTTTACCATCTGAAAAAAGAAAACAGTTATAACACAAAAATGAAACTCACAAGGTGCTTGCTCTCTTGCTTTCTCTGCATGTGATGTTGTGAACCACACACACTTGTGCCTTTTGTTCCCATATAAATGTAACATATAGCTAGCAACTCTTTATATGAATTTGTTGTTTCTCCGTAACTCATTGGGTTCCATATGATTCACCTGTTTTTTACACCTTTCTTTATCAGCCTCCCATTTCTTCAACTCTTTAGCTTCCAATATAAATTGATTAATGCACTACGCATCATTCATGGCTCTTATTTGACGGATATAACATTTTTTTCTTATTTGACTTTTGGGTGTCTTTATACACTGCTATTTAGTTAATAATTCAGCGATCTAAAGAGCTATATTACCACATCAACAGCCAAGTCGATAATATTGTTCTTCCTTTTTTTTTTTTTTTTTTAATAAGAAAGCATATTAAGACAGGAATTAGGGTAGTCAAACAACATTTCAATAGAAGGTAACAAAATTAGACCCGTTTGCATCTCGGAAAAATCGCTAAAAGTAATTTAGTTTTTCTATAAATTTTATCGTAGAAGAAAAAAGTATTATAGTAATAAAATTATAGAAAAATTATCCATGAATTTGAAAAGAGGAAAACATATTTAAAGAATAAAACTTAAATAAATAAAATTTATAATATTAAAAATTAAATCTTTTAATTGCATATATTTAATTTTTTTTTTATTTTATCAAAAGGAACAATTATTATTCCACCACCGTGAAGATTTTGCCAAACCACTGTCACTACAACTGCTATAAACTTAATAAAATAATAGTCAAGATTTAAATCTATTCGGTTTTTAAATAAAAATTATAAATCTATTTATTAAAATAATTAAAAATTAAACTCATTTGCTAAAATAATTAAAAATCAAAGTCATTTCAAAAGGCATTTCATCCTTTGTCCTTTAAAGAAGGGCTAGATAGTGCATACAGGCAGCATGGTCATGAAACAGGAAGAAATTAGGCTCCTAAAATCAAATATCACGCAGCATGGGACCGGACAAATGGATTTCACGAAATGGTGCAACTGAGGCATTCAACCATCGTGAAATCAAAAGTTTGATCCCCCGCTGGATGGGAAAAACGAGTTATACAAGTGAAGATCACGCATAGCATATGGACTGGGCGGGAAGTAAAAACAGCCTCTGTAATTATGATGATATCTTGTTAATCAGCCGAGGTGTACAAGTTAAACAAAACTAGATGAAATTCCAGAGAAATCAATGATGGATGCCAAAAGGATTTACATCAGCCTGAAATATAACAACATCTCTACAGCTTGGACAAAAAAGCATTTTAGCTTCTCCGCAGGAGAAGAGGAACATCCATCACTTGGAACCCCCAATCATGTTTCGACCATTGGCTCAGGACCAGAACCCTCTGCACGAGACCTACTGGATTGTCGTACGGAGTTGAAAAGGATGTCCTTAATAACCTAAATCAAAGATAGATTAAAATGTTTGAACACAAGTAGAAAGACGTTCTTCAAAAGATATAATTAACTAGGTCAAGTTGTCAACTGAATAACAGATTGGCAAGTTACCTGCGACATCAGGCCATGGACCTGCTCCACAGTTATTTTAGCACTATCCCTAGTGATTTTAGTAAGTTGAGATTCTTCCTGCAATTAATGGAATATTACTATTACAACAAGCACACTCACAGATAACATATTCACTGACAAAGAACGAGTATTTGAAATGGAAAAAGCTAAAGGACTCAAACAGTAAGGAATACATAAAAAGGAAAAAAGAGCATAAATACAGGAGCACACAAATACACCCCCCTCTCTTACTTCTCAAAGACAAACTGTCTCACAAGGGCATTGTGTTGTAGTAGTTATATTTTTCTCAAAGATGTCTAAGACAAGAATATAACTACAACAAAATAATATAGTCAGCAATGTGCCTGAGGTTAGTGGCCAAGTATTTTCCATAAGGGCAAAAGCAAAGCAACAAGTTCCATAGTTACCTGATATCATGATAATTACAAGAATGATAGTCAGGATGTAAGCATCCTCAATTTAGCTAAGATGTAAAGAAAACCCAAAATATTTAGTATTAACAAGATGGGACAACATGTGTACTGTTTGACACATATTGCTCGTGATCCAGTAAAAAAAGAGTTGAGCATCAATTTTTAAGGCTTAACATAGAATTACTCATGCCAAATGGATGAAAATAGATAATAGATGTGTGAAATTGAAAGACAAAACATATCACCATTCAAAATGTGTAATGCATCCATGTCTGCATATTGATCAAATCCAGTATGTCAACTAACAAATGCGACAATCATGGATTTACATGCATAAAATATGGACCAAAGGCCTATGCACTATTTTTCTTACATGAATGAACAAAAGCTGTAAAAAACTGACAAGAAAGGCTAAGCATACATCTCAAATGCTGTTCAACATCAATGTAATGCCAGTTAGTGCATAATATTTACCCAATTATCATTTATGGTAAAAAAAAACATTTTGATGAAATCAACCAGCATGTAGTCGCATCCAAGAAGTGCTTCACAGATACTGAAGCAAGTACCAATGTCTATATCAAACAAGACTTACATGTCAAAACCAAACAAAAACCACGCACCTCTTTCTTTCTTTGAGGCGGTGCTATTAGGGGCCCAAATCGGGAGTGAGCCAATTGATTCTCCGCTTGCTCCAGCTTCTCAGCTGCATAATTGGACAGAAACTTAGCAGGAAATAGAAGAAACAATATGTTTATCTGATATATGAGCAAGATGAACATTACAAAGGCAGCTCCATAAAGACTCTGTAGTATGTAAGACCGAGATGGGACAAAGTCAACATCCCTAACAATAGTTATATCGTTACGGAAATCTTGTGCGCTTGCACAACATAATAACTTTGATTCTTTAATTTATTATTCATTGTACATAATTTATAATCATGACAACCAAAATAACAGAAAGAAGTTACCTAAATCAGAAATTTGACCGGCAACATAGTCTCCATTACCCAAGAGAGGTGAAGATGATAGAGTATTAACCCAATATTTGTTCCATAAAAGATCCAAGAGGTGGCAATCAAGAGAGGACTTGAAGTAAGTAATATCCAAAGCATAATACTGCAAGAAGAAAAAGAAAAAGGGCAAACAATGATAACACGGTCAATAAGGCCACAAAAAAAAAAAAGTAAAGGCAAAAAATATAAAAATAAAAACCTGCTTGCAATGAACACCAAAATCTTCAATCTTATTAAGAGGAATAGTCTGATATTCAGAGACAGGATCATCAGGAGGTTTGTAACCTTCAGGGTAAGTCCTGAAAGCACCAATCTCTACTTTACCAGCAGAAACAGTCCTTGTTGGGTCAATAACAACTGCCAGAAAAGGCTCTTGAAATTGCTGGTTTAGCATTTGAGTTGATACATCAATCCCTGATAGCCAGCATCCATAGCCTGGATGTGAATGATACCAACCCACCACATTCTCTAACCGCCCCGCCTATACAACAACATCAACACTTCCCATTCGTAATTCATTCATTAATTGAATTATAATTCATTAAAAATAAACACTCACCTGCTTGTTAGTTTGGGAATAATCAACCATATACTCATAAGCATCAGCCTGAGCATTAACCCTAGTTTCAGTGCCTTCAACAGGAAGGGCAAAAGCGTCCATTACAATAATAGCATCGCCGTCAGTTTTTCCTTGCATAAGTCCCATGACCTCGATGGTTCCACCAGATCGAGCGTGGACCACCATCTTCAGAAGCGCCAGCGCGGAGATCTTCACACGCCTGAAGTAGTGAGGATCGTTGGACCATGGTCTGTCCTGTTGAAACTTTACTTGCGCCGGCTCGTCGTAGTAGAAAATAGCGTCCGATGAGGGGTCCGCCGTGGAATTGGTGGTTGGTGGTGTGTCGACGGTGATTATATTGTTCTCCAGTTCCCATGTTTTTTGAGCAATGACAGATGAAGAGGAAGAAGGGTAGGGTTCCATTGTGCTGTCGGTTAGTATTTTGAGTGAGTGCCTGGTTGAGGGTTTAACTTTCTGTTTCTACAAGAAGTGGCCACCCATTCGAGTCCACCAGCCGTTCAAATATGTTCAATCTTAAAAGATTTTGAGATCAATTGAATAGAAAAATCACAGAATAAAAAATTATTTAATTGGTTTCTATAAGTTTAATAAATCTTGTTAGTATTAAAGTTAATCCAATGAGTAAAATTGTAAAAGTGACAATAAAACCTCCTAAAAGAAAATATCAAATTACAAATATTTATCTTTTTTAACGCAGCTCCAATTTTTAATAAACTTAAAAATAAAATCAAACTTGCCGTAATGCTGATTTAACATCTCGGAGCCGTCCTCCTTTCTTTCTTTTACCTTTTCAAGTTGCCGTCGAGCGGCTTCATTCTTATGCAACAACAATTTTCCGGTGCTGTAAGGAATCATTACAATTTTATTTTTAAAGAAAGCCAAAAAGAAATATAATCGATTTCAGTGCAGTTAATGTAACAATAAGTTATTGATATGTTACAAAAAGCAGAGTGGCCTGAGTCAATTCCTGGACAGAAACATCAATCCATAACTAACAAAAGGAAAGGAAAATCCACCTACTTGAACATCTGAGCTAACAATTAATTATCCATCTGGCTACAGTCTATCCGTGGCTGTGGTGCTATTTGTCCATTTTCTCTAGACTAGTTCATAGTTAATGTTATAGCTTCGTACAAAAATACACAGATTAACCATTATTTACCCCGACCCTTGCCTTTCCTTACATATCTCTGTTTCCCTACTTGTTGTTTCTCTGTCACAGTGACATCATTGCTCTTGCCTGCCTTACGTTTCAAACTCCGCGGGGACACCCCCTGTGATAACCCTTCATGGTGCATGCTCGAGCTGTTTTGAGAGCCTGTGCCTCCAATATGACTCTCATTTACTATAGGCACTTCTATGTAGGATTCACTCAACAACTCACATGTCTCATCAACAGGCGTATTTCTGGTCATCTTGTCGTGGCCTGAATCAACAGAAATTTGCTGCTCTTCCGATGCCTTGGACTTTTGTTCTCTTTCCTGTCCTCCATACAACCTGAAACAGAAGGAACGGGTGCTGTGAATATTTTATAGTACAGCATTGGGTAAAGCAATAACCGGAAGTCCCAGCCTCTTTTTCACCTGGATCCTGAAGGGAAACCATTAACAGCACCTGCATCATCCCTTGCAGCAACTTCCTCCAATGCAGAACTGCTTATTTCGAGTGATCTGGAATCTGGGATTGCAGGTAAAGAAGTTATGAGCTTAACAATGTGTAGTAATTACAAATCCTCCCCAAAAGTTACATAGAAGAAGAAATGTGAAATGGTTAATTAGATGAAAAGTTTTCTTTGATCATGTGAGATATGTATAAATCCATGAATGAGGAGTAGGCTGTTAGTCTATTCCTCATTCATGGATTTATACATATCTCACATGATCAAAGAAAACTTTTCATCTAATTAACCATTTCATGGATTTACACACAATCTCACATCATCAATGAAATGGTTAATTAGGATCTCAGGCCATCAGGTTTAGAACTCTTACCCTGAATTCCCACAATAGAGTCCAAACGTTGTTGTTCCCCATCAGCATCCTTCAGGGCATCAGCGGCAGCACTACCACTGCGTAGAGAGATGGGGTCATGAAAAAATGTTATTAGAGCTTCCCATGAAGACAAATGGAAAAGAAAAAAAATAGTAGGGGTAAGAGGGGCAAACTTACCTTTGTGATTCAGCCTTCACATCTTCTGAAGGTTGACGTTTTTGTCCATGGGTTGCTCTCCCTTCTGAGCCATCCTGCAAGCCTGAAAAGTATTTTGAATCATTAGAGGAGGAATTTACCTGAAGAACAGTAACAAATCTAATAAAATTAGAAAATGTACCTTTAGCACTGTCCGTGATTTTTATAGCTCTAGGATCCTTCATGAAAATATTAATTCAATCAGTAAACATAAAGTAATTGCTATCATAATCATATAACATTGATAAATTAAACACATTGAAAAGAGCCACTTCATTTACTCAATTTTTATACTTCTTAAAGGTTTAGCCAGGAGAGGACAGAGATTTTTGTTTTGATTTAATTGCAACAGAATCAGAAATTTTAGATTTAGCAGATAAAAAAAGAAGAAGTTTCAGAATGCTTTCTAATTCCAATACTCAGGTACCTGACTTTGTTCTGGTACTGAAGTAGCTGGATCTGGTGGAGAAGATTCATTCTGCAATCCATCTTGAGCTACCTGTGAAACTGCAATGCAGAAGAAGAGCTATAAGTAGAAAGTTATAGTTAACCAAAAGACTTAAACAAGGAACATCACTGAACACAAGCACTCATTTAAACTGTCCACAATGGTGAATAGTAGTGCATTTAAATTTTTATACCAAATTCTGCTTTGTAAGCCACCAATGATCTAGGGCTCTGTTTAATATCTGAAGCTAATGTAGACCAATCAATTACTGATGATGGTCGGACCCTTAACATATCTTCAGTTGCCTTAGATCTCACTTTTCGTATTTCCTCCTGGATGTTCCATGAACCAGTGGCA
The DNA here is from genome assembly GCF_019578655.1 of Ricinus communis. Classification (NCBI taxonomy): domain Eukaryota; kingdom Viridiplantae; phylum Streptophyta; class Magnoliopsida; order Malpighiales; family Euphorbiaceae; genus Ricinus; species Ricinus communis. The sequence continues at coordinate 33,034,228 of NC_063258.1, forward strand.
GAGGAATCCCTAATCAGCTGCATTTAAGTTTCAGCACAGAAAACACAGTAAATTGAGCTCATATATATTAGAAATACTTATGTAACCCATCAATTCCACAAATCTTGCCATGATTTTCACAAATGCCAAAGTAACATTAAAACCTGCTACCACAAAACATAGTAATTTTGAATGAGCTGTGTTTATCCTAAATTCCTGAAACAACTACTGTTTGATAATAATATCATCCTTGAAAAATATTAATATATGATGATCCAGCAAAAGCTGGGTAAGACTTTTATCAAAAGCAACTTTCAACAATTTTTTTTCACCATAATCAGATTCCCAAACAAACGTCGGAAAATACCCTTCAAACAAGATAGTTTTTTGTATCAACATCAAAGTCCTACACCCCATAACAAAGCAACACATATATGGAGAGAGGAGAGAGAAAACTTCCAAATAAAACCTTGGATATGGGCAAAGAATTTCGACCAAATGAATATGGTGTTTCTTCCTTAAAAAGCTGTATCCCCACTGGTGAGGGGGATAGCGACTGAATGTTTCTCATGGATGGTGAAGCCCATGGGGGTCGTGCTCGCATGTAAGATTTGGCCAAATCTACAGGAGAACCCACATCACCTTCTGTAACCTGCTGTACAAAACTATGTTATACGATCAAACAGCTTTATACTCAAAATAACAACTGTAAATGGTGCATTGTCCACACAGTGGAGTGCATCAATTAGCTCACGGCAGCTGTAGAATAATACAATAGTTTTAGAAGACGGTGTGCCTTAGTTGGTCTGTTAGAAGCACAATCAAATAAAACTAAGCATAATCTATATCAGAGTACATACTATAATGTGATATATTCTATGTCCAAGATGTCAGGGAAAGAACTACTAACATGTGGCAACATGGAAGTGTTCAAAGTGCAAGTTCCATATTCCAATTCTGATTTTGAGTTTGATCCCAATTTCTTCTCCTCTAGCCATTTTTTAGCCTCTGTAATGGCTGTACTGCAGAGAGCAGGCAAATCAGGATCTGGAAAAAGTGTAAAGCCATTAGCCAAACCTAAGATTTGGAAACCACTTAGTCTAAGTTTTTTATTTTATTAGTAAAGTGTTGAAGAAACAGTACCACTGCCAATTGTCGTGTCAGGTATCTCAGTTAGTCTCCCATCTATGCATCGAGTGACGGGAGAATCTACAACTCTTGATTTAAGGATATAGGTTAGTCTATCGCATTCTTCCCTGGTCATAGATTAACTCCAATTCAGAGTTTGAAGTTAATCATGGTTCAGAAAAGAAATAAAGAAAGGAAAAAGGATATGTGAAAACCTTGGATATGGAGACATTTAAACATGATCAGCCTAGTCTAACAAAGTAAACTGTGGAAAAAGTACGAGTACATGATCCAAACTTGCAGCGAAACTATGACAATGACTGAATAAAGATTCACAGCTTGGTACGTTGCATAACTTAAGGACCACAACATTTCATGAAAATACAAGGATAAGTAATGAACATGTGGAAGCATCGCATCAAGAATCCTATATTGTATTAATAACATATATAGGAAAAGAAAACAGTACACAGCATATACATTACAATTAATACTAACTGTGACAGAAAACTAAGAAACAACCACGAAAGCATACAAATAACATACTTGAAATGAAACTGCAGAATCTCAAATTACCTCGAAAAAGTTTCCTGCATGAGAAGCTGCTCAATCGCACGCTTTGTTTCACTCTTCCACTCTTTAGCTTGGGGAATAATAGCATGCCGAGAATTCTGTATTATTTAATACATCAGTAATTTCCAAACTATCACCAAAGAGAAGAGTGTCATAAATAGCACCAGACTACCTTTTCCAACTTGTTAGCATCTTGAGAAGAGATATCATCATCCTCAGCTTCATCCGTATCACTCTCTGCGACGACTCAAACACATAGGAAATACCATCCATGGATGAGCCAACTCTTCTACTTATTTAAGGAGATACAATTACATGTGAAAGTAATTTTTTTCTGATACAGGTCCTAAGTTACAGCTTTTAATTTGAAGTACAAAAAACAAAAATGGTAGATCGTTAAAGCTATTCACTTAACAAATCTAGTACTAAAAATAAGAGTAGCCTTCAGCACAAATAAAATTGTCTAGATTTGTAAGTTCAGAAGCTAACACAAGTGAGAATTGAACATCAATTCGGAGACAAGCAATGAAAAAGTTCAAAAACCAAAAAAACAAAATCACTTGCAAGTTAAATTAATGAATGCAAATGAAATACGCAAAATGTAACAAATACCTGAAGAGAAATCGCCACCGGAAGACGAAGAGGATGAGGAGGAGGAAGAGTCGTTTCGAAAAACAGAAAGGACTTTACCGGCGCCCGTAGCAATCATACGAGTAGGAGATAAGATGAGTCTGGAAAGCCAATTAGGGTTCTGAGAACCCGAATTATGCAACAATCGAGGAGAAGGCCGCTCGTATGGAGTCTTGGGAGCAGTGGTTCGCCTGGGTCGGATAATTTTGCCGCCGGATCGGAGCTCCAAGGCCCGGCGAGTTCTGGTGTTGGAGAACATTGTCGTCAGTTAAAGAAGCTATGATTTTGGAGTTATATTCGGTTTTGTTTTTTTTGGTGGTTGTTTTTGAGAGAAGAGAGAGAAAAGGTATTTCTCTTTTCTTTCTCTTTATTTTTTTTTAAATTTTTCTTCTTAAAGATTTGATCCGTTTAAGGTTTATAGCGGTTATTATGACATGGACGATGAATACATTACCAATTTTTGGGAATTTGTTGGCTGATATTTTAAAATTATTATTTATTTTCTTTGCAGTTATTAATACTTTATGTTATTATTAAAATATAAAATTCATATTATTATTTGTTCCGGTGTATATACCGAAAGATTTCTTATTATATATACCTCTCCTCTCACTCTTCCAACTGCAAAATCATGCAGTTTCTCCCACTCTATCGCTTGTTTTTCACTGAAAACATGGATCGATCATAAGACAAAACCATATAGCCTGACTAGATTCATATGGTAAGTCCTGCCTCTGCCATAAATTGTGCTTCCACTCTTCTGTCTAATATCTTATTCTCACAGCAACATTCACTCCATTCCGGAACTGACTTTTGTCACAGCCTCCAGAACCTAGCTCATCGCAGTTACTTGTGAAACTAAGCAGCTACTGATTTGTGAACCCGACCGCTTTTACCCAAGTAAGCTCATCGAATAACAAGCTTTCCAAGATTGGCAAACTAAGCAGCATTTCCTATGTCCTCTAGGAATTTCTCCATACCAATTTGCCAACCTTGGAAAGAGTAGGCAATGCTGCTTGCGTTTCTATTGCAACTGCAATTATTATCATTGATTTGAAGCAGCAATCATTGCAACTATTGCAAACATCGCCACTATAACTTCAAGTAATGAAAAATTGGTCGAGTGATATGTAGCATACACTTACTTTAACATAGTTAAAGTAAATCAATGAGATAGCAGAGATCTATAAGAGAAACAAACAATAACAAACATTTGTATCTGAGGTAAAGGCCGTATAAACTTCTTTTTTTTCTCGTACATGATCACGGTACAATTAGAGTTTATGTACATATATTTCATCATGCTATCACAGTTATCACCTCTAGGTAGGATCAAATCTAAAATATGAAATTTTTGATGATGCAGAAGCATAAAAGACCCAATCTAAATAATCTAGAGGGCCTCGTTTCCTTCTAAGCATCTCTTGATTGAATATTTGAAACCAACGAGAAGAAAGTTTTATATTTACCCAGTTTCTCCAAAGACAGGAAGAACATTTGTTGATAAAAATGGATAAATTGCAGCTCAGTCAAAAAAAAAAAAGACATTAATTAACTAAGGACAAGATCAGCTCAGTTTTATATTGATCTATGAATTGAACAAAACCAGAAAACAATGCCGAGGCTACACCCATCTACTGGATTATGTTGTTGAGATACTAGGATGTGCTCTTTCCTTTTGCTTGTCAACATGAAAATACCTTACACACAGAACCACTGCTTAGTATTACTACCTTATGGCAATGAGTTGGCTGTTATGAACTAGCCATTTGTATTTCATACTTTCGCATGATTGTCGTGGTTTCCTTGTACAATTGAGAATTACTTCCTCCAGTTATTTCTTCAAGCAGACCACCACTATCCTCGGATGGGTTAAATGTTCCCACCCGAATTGCGTACAGATAGTGAAATGATTTTGGAGGTGGAACAATCTCCACTCCTCCTTCTAACATCTTAGCCACAGCACTCATCGGCGGTCTATCCTCAGGTGAGTCCTGAACACACCACAATTTATGCTATCAGAAGAACCAACAATTGCGTTTCTTCCCCTTCCTACAATTTCAAAGAGAACCATTCCGAAGCTATAAACGTCGCATTTATGCGTTATAGGAAAGTTCTTCAACATAAACTCTGGAGCGGAGTAACCAGGAGTACCCCTATATGCTGTGACAGAATCATGGGTGTTATCCCGATTACAAAGCTTTGCAAGTCCAACATCAGCAACCTTGGCCAAGAAATCTGCATCTAGAAGAATGTTAGCAGGTTTTATGTCATAATGTATGATTCTTCTTCCGCATTCTTCGTGCAAGTACGCCAGACCTTTGGCTGTCCCAATTGCAATTTCATGCAACTTCTTCCAGCCAATTGCTTGCGTCTCACTGAAAAGATATTTGTCAAGTGATCCATTTTCCATGTACTCGTAAACAAGGGCACTCATGTAGTAGTCATAACAAAAACCGTGGAGCCTAACCACATTTAGGTGAAATGTTCTTCCGATTGTGCCCACCTCGGCCATGAATTGCTCTTCAGCAGTTCTGTCTATGCTTCTGTTAAGAGCCTTCATCGCTATCTTTGCTCCATCTGGAAATTTGCCTTCATAAACCACCCCAAAACCTCCAGCTCCCAACCTGGTGGAGTAATTACCGGTAAACCCACATAACTGCTGAGCAGTGAATCTGAAAGGCTTCCTATTTGCCTCAAGGAACCTTTCCGTCGTGGGTGATTGGACCTTCACTGTATGAGATTGAAAGGCATGAGAAGATGTTGCGGCAACTGCTGCTCGCAGTTCTTGTACAATGACCCATACAACAAGAGATAATGCCAATAACTGCAAGTACTGCCAAGGTCGATATTACAGCTGCAGGTTAAAGCAAAATCAATCATTCAAGTTAGTAACGTTGCAGCTCAGTTTCAATAATATCATAGAGTACGAACTTACCAACCCCTGCATTGACTTGCGTTGTCTGGTGGTGAGAAACCCGAATCAGTAGGCACGCTGCGAGAAACGAGTAGTTTCAAGCAAGATGAGATGCATGATTTATAACATAAAATTGTAAGACTTTGTTTTTTCCAATTTTGTTTTTATACTGAAAAAGTGAAGTTGGATTTTGATCTTTGCAGAGATTTAAGTCGAAGTTTATTCCTTTATGAGTAAGTTCATAATTGTGGCATACGTCTACTCCCAACTTAAAAATCAATCAGCTTCACTGACTTATTCGTTTCCTTTACACTAAAATTGGACCTTAAACAGGACAAAAAGCAGCAAAGCGAAAGTGATAATTCCTTACTTCTTTAGCACTTGAATTGACAATTTAAGTTGAGTGAACTTGCACTTAATTTCCACTTTCTGAATTTGGATATGTTGATTGATTCACTGCAAAGAGAAAAGAAAAATGGTTTGCTTCTGCTTAATCTCCAATGAACATTTTGAAGACAGTTGTGCCAAAATAAAGTAAACCTCCGTGGAAATAAATCTCCAAGAACTTTCGTCCATGCTTCCTGAGCAAATTGATAATCAGATTATATTGTTAAAGAATATAAAATTGGATGGATGGATGGAAGGACAGAGAAGACCGGTTATGGTTGATGTGTTGCCACAGCATCAACTAAGAAAAGTCAAATGAAAGTAACTGGCCAATAATGCACAAGTGGATAAACTTTAAACCCTTAAATCTAAAAATAAATAAAATAGCGTATACCTTTACTTAAAACTTTCAGCTCAGAAGTTCAAATTTTATAAATCACAAAACTCATAGTACTCTGTTGGGCTGGGTAAGGCCCAACACGAAGAGTCATCCCAATAGAAATATCGGGTCGGGTACCACAAGTAAGAAATGAGTCGGGTAAAAATCAGCGATCAGGGATTACGTTGCGTGTCCGTAGGCGCTTGCGCAAGTACTTTCTTTATCACCGTTTCACCGACAACGAGCCGTCGTATATTTACCGTTTTATAAGCAAAATCAAATCAGACGAAGAAGAAAGAAATGGGAGGGCTAACGTGCAACGCTTGTAATAAAGAATTCAACGACGATGCAGACCAAAAGCTCCATTACAAATCCGATTGGCATCGCTACAATCTTAAACGCAAGGTTTTTTTTTTTTTTCTTTTTTTCCTTTTTTCAAATGATTATATTTTGCGTATTATGTTGCTGCTTGCTCTTTACTTAGGGTTTTCAACATCTTTTTCAATTTGATTATTGATTTAAAGCAACGTTAGTTTTATTAGTGGCTGATAAAGATTCTTGAAGTTTTTGGGCTTCCATCAAAGAGTATATATATAATATATATATTTTATGTTAAAAATTCAATTGACTGCCTTTTTGGTATCAAAGTTTTTTAAAGCGACAAAGAAAAAATGGAGTTGTGTTTAGAAAGTATGTTCATAGTCGTAATATTTAAAATGGTGATTTAAGTCCATTTGATAGTTGGAGTTGAAGTTTTAAGAGATATACTTCGGTAAGCCTGTAGGTGACATTTAAGGTTTCACTTGTAAAGACCTAAGCTTTGATGTCTAAGGCCATTTGTTGCTTTCTTAGTGATGTCTTAGATACAGTATCAGAATAAGGGCATGTTACTTTTAAAGCATTAGGTTTGTTGTTTGGCTCATCCTTTTTCATTACAGATTGGCAGGCTAATATATGATGTTAAAGTTAGATTTAGGCCGTGTAGAAAGTAAGTTTTTGAACATTATCAACAACTCATAAAAGGAAAGTGCTGCTGCATGAGTTATGTTTTACCATGGAATTGTATGTTTCCAGCTGATTTAGCAAAACTAGTCAACCTTTACTGGAAAATAAGTTATCATTGTGACACAGCTGATGTCAGCTTTTCTGCTAGTCAATGAGGTTGTCTTAATTGCTAAGTGATTTAGTATGACAAGTTTTGAGTAGTTTATGACAAATTCTGTTTCGTACCTGTATTTATTCCTCGGGGGCAAAAAAATTTCAGGTAGCTGGTGTTCCAGGAGTGACTGAAGCATTATTTCTGGCCAGACAGTCTGTACTAGTTCAAGAGAAGGATAAGTCAAGTGAGACCCCTATGCTATATAGTTGCGTTCTCTGTGGTAAGGGATATCGAAGTTCTAAAGCTCATGCCCAGCATTTAAAATCACGGAGCCACATTTTGCGAGCTTCTCAAGGGGCAAATGAAAATGAGGATACAGCAGTGATTAAACCACTTCCTCGCCTCATCATGAATAAGCGTCCTCCACAAAGGGCAGTGGAAGATGAAGAAAGTGAAGATAGCGGTGATGAATGGGAAGAGGTTGATCCAGAGGAAGAGTTAGTTGGTGATGCCTCAAAATCATTGACTGGTTTGACTGTAAATGAGACCTCTGATGAAGATATGGATGAGGGTGAAGATGATGAGTTGTTGGATCCATCTTGTTGCTTTATGTGTGATCAACAGCATGGGAACGTAGAAAGTTGCATGGTCCACATGCACAAGCAGCATGGGTTCTTTATTCCTGATGTTGAGTATTTGAAGGATCCAAAGAGCCTTCTTACTTATCTTGGGCTTAAGGTACTAGATCATATGCTATTTTCTTCTTTCGCACAATGTATTTATTTTGTGTTTTCTCCCAATTGTGTTCACATTTATATTGTTCTTTCGCCAGGTGAAGAGAGATTTCATGTGTTTGTACTGCAATGATAGGTGTCATCCTTTTAACAGTTTAGAAGCAGTTAGGAAGCACATGGCAGCAAAAGGGCATTGTAAAGTACATTATGGTGATGGTGATGATGAAGAAGAAGCTGAGTTAGAAGAATTCTATGATTATAGTAGCAGGTTTATTTCACTCCCTTCCCTCTTTTTGGAATTATATTGACTTCATTACTAAAGTTTTTCTTCTATAATTTTTATTAGCACTACTAAATATTAGAAACTGAGTTTATGGTGTAAATGGACTTGGCTTCCTGCTGATTAATGGGCCATCTTCAGTTTGATTTGAAAACAATAATTTTAATATGTCCTTGCATGATTTTGTTTCATGGTTACAGTTATGTGGATGAGAATGGGAAACAGCTGATTGTCTCAGGTGATATGGCCAACACTGTAGAACTTGGTGGTGGTGGTTCAGAGCTCATTATAACCACAAGATCTGATAGTAAAATATCTTCCAAAACCCTTGGTTCCCGGGAATTTTTGCGCTATTACCGTCAGAAACCACGACCATCGCCTGCAAATGGTGTGGCTATTACTGCTGCACTAGCCTCAAGGTAAGCTTCTACTATAATCCCGTTTAAAATGTTTTTGTCCTAAATAGCTCAAGGTTTGAATTCAACTTATCCACTATATATAAGCATTACATGATATATATAATATTGGATTCTACTTTTCAGGTATAGGAGCATGGGGTTGGCAACTGTGCAGTCAAGAGAGCAGATGGTGAGAATGAAAGTCATGAAGGAAATGAATCGATCATCTGAGGCCATGCGCACCAAAATTGGCATGAAAAGTAATATCATTAGGAACTTACCGAAGAATGTTCCATATTAGTTTGGAACTGGACTTTTTGTTATTTGGCGTTTTTCTTTTAAAATAAATTGAATGGCTTTATGCATTGTTATTACAATTGATTAATTATACAGAATTTCAGGGATTCTTTGCTTGCTTCTCCATTTCTTTTTTCTTTCTGGACATGTCCTATTCACATTTCATAACCAAAGGCATGGCTGAATTGATACTTCTTCACAGGGATTTCGTGTCTGTCTGATGTATTGATGCTAAGACATTCAACAGTAATTCAAGTTAAATCAGGTTCAGGCCATTATAGTTATTCAGGTCATGAAACCGAGGCTGCAAAGTCAAGTCCAATACCAGCTCTCACTTGCCTTCGGATATTAATTAGATCTTAGTGTGGGTCAAATCCTTTTATAACGGTTGCTTTAGTTATTTTGAGTCTTTTAGATACAGGGCCTTGGAGGTATAGAGCCCTTGAGATGGTTTTTTTTGTTTCTTCTTTCGTCTCTTGCACTGATGGTTTTAACTCTCTATTCTCTAAACCAAGAGTGTTATAGAACAAATCTTGCCAAGAACAAATCTTGCAGACGGCAGTGGGTCGCTCATAAGTATCAGATCTTACATTATTTCTTTTAGTTTGCAATATAAAATTTAAGCCTTGTGCTCCATTCAAAGAAAATAGAGTATAGTATTACGCTAATTTACCTTTTCTATCAGCTCTTTTTGGGCCAAGTTAGGATTAATTTAAGCTACCAATCTGGTTGTCCAAGATTCTCCTGACAATTTAAACTTCTACAGAAAATACCAGCTGAAATGGAATCTTCTATCCACGAATATGCTAATATCAGAAGGCAAAGCTGTCCTTTTCACCATTTGAAAGGAATATATTCCATTTCATTGGCAGCAAAAGAGATAACAGAAATAAAATTCGGCATAACTCAACTGCTAAATCATCTTTCAGAGTCCTATTATGCAAATTAATAGTCAGTCTCAAAAAGAAAGGAGAAACCAATAACAAATTCAGCCATAATGTAACCAGTCAAATCCAAAATTCAGGTCTAACCAGCAGATCTAATTACATATGTTACAAGGGCTGACTGAGACGTCACTATAAAATGTTTGAAGACTACCATAATTCCCAGCATCTCTATCACTTTCCTTTCAGTCTTTCATTTACTTCTCATGAGGAACTGCCAACATTTCGATCAAGCCATCATCAAGAGATAAATCGATATGATATTATAGATACACGATACAAGTGCATTCACAAATGGATGAGTTTTTTTTGTGCCATTCTCCAGTGAAACGAACCTCCTTAAAAGCCAAAGCAAAATACAATACCTACCTAATTGTCGTAGAATCGAGAACGACGCCTTCGGGAACTGTGGGATTCAAAAACAACAGCCATAAATCATAGGCAGAGAGCATAAAACCAGCAATTCCAATAATAATATTATTTTTTAGAAAAAAAGGGAAACAGAAAGAACTTAGTAAAATAAGCATGATTGACAACATAGATGCAAACATTTCACATCACGTAAACATATACAACAATTGCTAAACGCAGAAATTATTGCAATCAAAAACCCCAACCGTGTCAAATATGACCAGTTAAACAGTTTGCAATTAAAGGTGCACCTTCTTCTGGTCCCGATTGTTAATTTATCATCACATATATGCAGATACATATGATTATGCATGCTGCTTAGTATTCTTTCAAACACACTAAAGATCAGAAAGAAAACCGTTACTCTATGAGATAAGGAAATCAAAAGACATGATAACTTCCAAATAAAGGAGCCATTTATCTTGTCATTCACTGGCCAATGCAACTTAATTAAAATAGATAGAAAACAAAATGATAATGGGATTAAATTAGGTCTCTTGACCTCGAGTCATCCAACAAGACATAAGAATTTTTAATCCTTGCATATGCTCAAGCATTATCACTATGTGATAAAAAAGAAAGAGACAACACAAGTGATGCCTCTTTTTCTCCTAAAACTGTCTGAATTTTCGTAATAACATATTGGCTACAATCAAAAAGGTCCTATAGATTAAATTTCCAGTTACACAAGTAGCAATCTAATTCTCAAACCTCTTTTTTATTCTAGTGGAAAAAAAATCCCATCCAAAAGAAGAATTTGTACAGTAATTAACTTATCAAACGAAAAGATAGACCACCCTCAAGTGATTCCAGTCCAGTGACTTGAGGCATTCTAAGGAACCAAAAAATGCTAGAAGCACTGCCTTCACAAACATGAATATATGTGTGAGAGATGGCCAAGTGGTTTCACATGTAGCATTGGAAGTGGAACTGCTATTTGGGCTTTTATTTAAAGGAAGTAATGTCATATCATTTAAAACTTGGCTTTTAATTGTTCTATATTGTAGAGAAACTGATGTACAATCTTTACAAACAACATGTAAATGAAAACAAATATTCACTTCTGTAATGCGTAAGCATTAAATCCCAAGGAAAATCAAAGTCAGACTAACAATAAATGTAAAGGATTCTTACTGACCTGCGGTGACCAGAGCTACCCCTGGATGGGCCAGTAGTACTTGCAAATTCATCATCAGTCTCGTCTAGTCTATACTCTGCAAATTCTACAGAAGTAACAGAACCTTCATCAGAGTTCGAATTATCATAACTCATGCGGCGACTGCCCCTTCTCGTATCAGTTACTCTTGACCTTCTTCTATTTCTTGAATTTCTGAAATTATCAAACACCTGATACAAGATGCAAGAAGTCCACCAGTTGCCTTCATCCCCCGGGAAGTCCTCAAATTCATCTACTGTGTCATCATCCCCGTATTCGATCACATAGTCTCCCAACACTACTCCACGAGGAACTTCAGAATGTATAGTACTCAAAACATCTATTATCTCAGATGACTGCTGGAAGTTTTCCCAATCAAGTTGTCGAGCAGGGTCAATTTTTGAAGGACGAGCGTGAGGGTGCTCTAACTGAGCATGTTTACATAGTTCCAAGTATGTTCCAGTAAAAGTGCATTGCTCTTCCTCACAACAACGCTTTTTCTCATCTAAATGTACACGAGCCTTTTCGATAGCAACCCAGCCAGAAACTTCACCTCTACATAGGGGACAAGCTAGTCTACTATTGCCGTCCACCACTGAATGCTGAGTATTTGCTGTAGTAGTTGCATCAGATGTTGAAGGGGATGACATGCCAGATGCACTTTTGAAACGGTCCAAGCAGTTAGAGTGCAAATGATCTGTATCACACACAAAAGGCCGGCACCCTTTTTCATAAGATGAACATTGAAGAAGTACACTGTTGTGAGGGAAATCCAAGCATATAGGACAAACTACTTCTTCCCAATTAGTATTTAACTGAATCTCTTCCATGTTGAAACTACTGGCTTCAGGAACTCCTTTGTAATAAGGTTCAAATGCCATGATAAACCCTTCAAATTAAAATCCAAAAGCATATGGCAAGTATTTTTCCTTTTATTGATGCAAAAATGTAGATAGCAGACTAATCAATGGAAAAGAAATGCACCATAGGCTAATCAAGCTCTCACTTCCCCCAATCTATCATAGCACACCAAATAGCTATAGCTGCAGATGGAACAAACAACAAACAAAAGCAGTTATGCAGTGACCACCAGTGGAAAACAAACCACAAACATAGTAAACTGTCCACTATAAATATATTTCAGTCCAGCCTCTTCTTAAGAAATGGTACTTCGAAGCAGCACTCAGATTGTTAAGTAGAATTGAAAAGGATTTCCTAACTGAGTTTATGATTGAATTGTGATATCCACAAGATTTTACAACTTTTTTTGTGAAGCACAAATAAAATCCACTTGTATGATGATCTTATCATATAGCATAAACTTGAGTTCCCATTATATTTTCCAAATCAGAAACCAAACTAAAGAAAAGTTCAAGACACGACAGAGATGAACATAATATAAGTCTTCAGTAATACTGACATTAAAGAGATCTAAATCATACAGAATCAAAATTAACCCTAACAAGAAATAGATAAATAAGTCCAAAATCATGGCTGTTTAAATAATGCCCATAAAATTACATATTCATTTACAAAACAATGCACCCACAATTTCCAGAAATTGCAAGCAAAATAGATTAATCCTCCAAATAATGACAACTAAAGAATCAACAAGAGAATCAGATTTAACAGTTACTGTGCTCAATAAAACCACTAAACTTGATCAAAGGAAAGTCAAGGGTCAATGATTAAATAAATAAAAGATCGATACTAAAAGCAATATTAGACCAAATTACAAGAAAGTTCAAGAAGCCCAGAAAATCCATGAGTTTGCAGTGAAATATAACCAAAAGAAGAAAAAAAAAAAAGCAACTGAACCAGAACCCAGAAGGCAATGAACTAAGTTCTTTAAATTACATTTAGAAAAAAGAAACTTCTTTTTCTTCTTCTAAAGAGAGAAAATGAAACTGAAATAATCTCACCTCATAAAAGAATAAATTAGGAACGGAATTGAAAACCCAACAAAAATGATACGAAAGAGAGGGTATGTAATTGTACGCTGTGTGTGCAGAGTTGTGTGTGATTGGGGAAGTCAGTTACCAGGAAAGTAGGTATAGTATGGCTCTTCTCTGTTTTGCCTATGCGAAGTGGAATTATATTTATATACTCATCTTTCAAATTTTTCTTTTTTCTTTTTTCTTTTTTTTTATGTCCTTTAATTAAGCATTATAACATATTTCCTATAAAAAAAAAAGCATTATAACATATTTAATTATTTGAATTAATTTAATCTAATTTGATTAATGTCATTATTATAATGCAAGTGTTTTTCTTTTTTGGTAAAAAATGTTATTTATTATGTTAGTTGAATGGATATTATAACTTCAAGTTGTTTTTATTTATAGGAAAATATAAATAAAACTAGTTATTTTCTGGAAATAATTGTTTAGGAACATATAGTTTTCGTTGGGAAAATATAGAGAATTCGTAAAGAAAAGAAAAATAATAGTAATAATAAATCTTATGTTTAATCGTATATCATTTTTGGTAAAGAGCACGGCGGTTCAAATTTGACCAAAAGAAAAAATAATGCATGATGATGATTATAAAATGACAAGAACAATTAAGTACACTCTACTATTTGTTTCACCAAAGTCAACTCGGCCTTTTTGTTCTTCTTCCTTTTCTTTTTCTTTCTCTCTCTCTCTCTCTCTCTCTCTCTTATGTTCAAATATTAATAGACCTCAGTTAATTTTGTCATGGAAAATTGTTACCTAGTGCAATCAACTCCATCTTCATTTGAAAGGGGAAAAAAAATCAGGTCCTACTTGCGGATCATCAGAATTTTGGTTTAAACTACTAATAATTAAGTTGAATATTGTGGCTGTGCTTAAATTAATTATGGGTGCAAGTAATATAGAAATCGGATGAGCATGAAATCAATTAAAATTGAACGGAGGAGAAAGCACATGTTCCTGCTCTGAATACATTTGCACATAGCCTTTCATAATCATCTAAAAACGATAGCTGACAACAGGCATAACCCACGTACTTCCCAGCTGCTTAACTCTCATCTTACAAATGCAAGCAGCCAAAATCTCAAAAGTTCCCACCTAAGCTGTGTTAAATACATATGGAGAGGATGCCACGATAAATCCAACCACAAACACAGGAAAGAAAGTGAATGCATAAAAGAATTTAAAAATAAAAATAAAAATAAAATAAAATATTCTACAAAAATAGATGGGGATTTCCAATTTCATTTTACACGTACAGCCCAATGAAGTAGAGATGTTTTTTGCAACCATCAGAAATTTGGCGCTCGCAATCTCAGCCACTTGAAGCATCCGCTGATGTATTTCTGGTATCAGACAACTACGCCTGCTCTTCAATTATCTTTGTCACAACACCTAAGGCAATCGTCCTACCTAATACTCTCAGAGACACTCTTCCAAGAGCTTTGCAACTTGAGAACTCTTGAGCACAAACTGGTCCGTGCAAATCAACCTGAAATCAGACAATAGACAGATGACACCAACTTTGATATTACTCGTAAGAATATATTGAATGAAGTCATTATCTTGCATCTTTGATTCACCTCAATTAATGCGTGTTGCTTTGGAGTAAGACAGCGGGGTGCTTTCTTTGTCTCCTTTCCAGTTTTTGGATCAAGTAATGATATTATCCTTACAACTCTTGCAGCCTCTTTTGTATGGTATAAATGAAATTCCAGCTGCACATGCCATTCACAGAAATATTACATAGTTTCCTAAAAAGCAAACAGTCTGGAAAAAAAACAAGATGAATTTCTAGTATAGAGGAGCTTACTTGAGAGCCAATCAAAATTGGGGTCGCAAAATCCAAGACAAGCACCTTCAACTCCAAATGCTTTGCAACAGGGACAGGGAAGTCAGGGTGACAAAGAACACCCCCAGCTATCACATTGCTCCCATCAATCCCCACTAGACTGACAGCCACATTGTCTCCCGCTCTTGCAACAGAACAGGCCTGAGAGTCACGCTCTAGGGTGCGTACCGTTCCTACATCTCCTGATGGCATCACCAAAACCTGCATTACCAGACCAACCTCACTGAAGAAAGCACTTGACCACTTGGCTTTAATTTATATATTCTTCACACAAATTCAACTATTGTTATTGTCAAGGAGAAATGTTCATGCAATGTTCAAGAATTCAACCTTAATCTGCTCCCACCACAGATACACAGACTCAAGCAAGAATTTCCTCATATAGCTTATATAAATAGAGATAGAAAGAAAGTATGCCATATAAATGTATAAATCAATCTCCACTTTAAACCTCTAATTGTATATATAATGATTTGATTTTTACTGGACAGGTTCCCGGAGGACTTATCTCCATTTTTTCAGAAGGCTTTTCTTTCTAAATATACCACAACTGCAGCATTTCCAAGTATTAATATAGCATACCTTTGATCCAATCCGAAGAGCTCCAGCCTCTAATTTACCACAGGCTGACACCTGTCCCATTGAAGGTGACTTGATGACATCACATATGGGCATAAGTAAGGGTTTTGAGAATTCTCTACTGGGAGGTTGAAAAGCATCAATTGCATCTAACAGACAAGGTCCATGATACCTGCAATTCAAAAACAAAACTTACCTTAATGTTCTTTAATTCAGAAACTTCCCAGCCTCACTTTAGGCTAAAAAATTGATGTAACTAGTCATAAGCGAGTACACTCACCAGGATGACAAAACAACATCAGAAGGAGCTGATACTAAATTTTGATTTTCCATGGCACTCAATGGAATCCATGAAATTGACGAATCTTTAAAGCCACAAGAACGGAGAAACATTCCAAGTTGTGTTTTAATTGAATCAAACCTATCCTTGGAATATTGCACAGCATCCATTTTATTAATCGCAACTATAATTTGATCAACTCCAAAACTTCTAATAAGTTGGACATGCTCTCTTGTTTGCCCCTTCTTACTCTCCATGCCAGCTTCAAAAGCACCAGTACAGGCATCTATGACAAGAATTGCAGCATCAGCTTGCGTAGCCCCAGATATCATGTTTGGAACAAAATCCTTGTGGCCCGGGGAATCGAGCACAACCACGTGATATTTTTTTGAATCAAAATAAGCAACAGCCACTGTCATAGTTATACCCCTTTCCCTTTCTTCAGGACTCTCATCCAATGCCCAAGCATAGGCAAAGGACCCCTTGCCCTGATGAATTAGAAATTGTGATAATCCAGCATAATATAATTTGATTCTAAAAATGAAAAGAGACAATGGGCACACAAAATCTTGGTGACAGTACCTGTAATTTGGCTTCTTTTTCATATTTGTGCATTTCTTTTTGGGTTATTCTTCCTAAAAGATGTAGCAGTCTACCAGAGAGTGTTGATTTTCCTGAGTCAACATGGCCAACCTGCAATGATATTTTAGGAAAATTTTTGAAAGTCAGCCCCAAAAATTTTTGAGAGTACTAAGAACTCCATTCCCTGTACTGCATGACCAAAAACTAGATCTGACTTACAATTGCAAGATTCAGTTGAGTCATTGTATCATCTGCTTTGTCAAGGAGCATCCAGTTGTCAGGCTGATAATGTGCAATTGATTTAGATTTTTTAGCATTAATGCTACTTACATGTTCTGATTTATCAGAGACAGACATCATGCTTATGTTATTAGCAAGCATATGACGCTCGCCCCCAATCATTGAAGATGAACTGCTATTATCCATATTTCTGTGTTTGCCTTTTGGCATCAATGCAGATGAGTTCTCTGGCATTTCATCACTTGAATGGATGCTTAGTGCACTATCCTCTAAGAAATTGCTTGCTACTCCAGGTTTTGGCTTCAAAGAAAAGGAGCTATTTGAACCAGAACTTGACTGTATAGCAGACGCCTCGTTCTTTCCACGTACATTATCATTCCCACTGTCTCGTTTGCCTTTTTCCATCAACAGAGAAGAGTCATCTAACCTTTTCACGATGGACTGTGAATTAGTTGCCCCATTGTCAATTATTCCTGAAGAAGCTTTAGGAGGTTTGAGATTCAAAGAATTGGCTACAATCAAAACGCAGAGAATCAAAATGAAGCACAACTATAATGAAAGAAAAGGATTGAATATTGTAAATACACACATAATTCATATATTAAGAACGTTATAAATATACAAGAAGTGGCATTAACCAATGAGCTAGTGAAAAGGCCAAAATTAGGCCTTGAATGACAAGGGAAATTTGGCCCGATGATGGCTGATTGGAAAATATCGATGCCTCTGATCTTTCCAAACAGACCTCGGCCCCCTTGAAAATAGCAGACTCAGCCCTTATTTCTCCCAACCAAAGACTACACTTTTCTGAACCATCAAGATTGCGCTGTAAGGCATCTCATCAGTGGATCCCAGACATTTCCTTCTCCTATAAATATCCCTTAATTATACTATTTTTGAAAGGGAATCAACATTTGAACTCCCACCTAGAGCTTCTTTCTCTAATTCATTTATTTGCCCGAGATACCCACCAACATTCCCCCACCTCATTGTTGACTCCATCCACCCATGAAAATCAATATATTATTTGTCCATCGCCCATCTATACATGTAAGGTGTTAGAGTCTACTGATATTGCCTATCCATCCTCTTAGGCCTCGTTATAACTTATCCCTCAATAGTAGTGTTAGTCGCAACACTATTTCTCTTGTATTTTTATACAACTTAAAAAGCTCTTTATTTGCAGTATACTGGTTTCCTATTCCTTCATATGGGTACATATGATATAATTTTGGATAATTTATATTCTTGACACAGAATATAAATGATCTATCAACTTTGCATCCATAAAAGGATGAATACCTCTTGAGTCCCTTTTGGAGGAATGCAGTCCACTAGAAACCAAATTGTCTGGAGATGGAACATCAAACTTGAAAGGAACTGTATAATTTAGAGGCGTAAGGTTAGAATACATATACTGACTTTTCCAAAAGCAAAATGGCCCAAATGCAAGAACCAGCTAGAGAATCCAGCAAAAGCTTCTTAGAGAAAAGGATTCTCATGGTAAAAAACCAGAGTGTTTAATATCTATTGTTCTATATTCGGACCTATGTTGATGTCGGAGTGGCTATGAGAACTAAAGGCCTTATGTAATTCAAGAAAGTTTCCTTGGAAATTCTCACAGTTGAGAAATTTAGTGTTCCCTTGTGCCCCCTTAGTCACAGAATCATCTTTCTGCAGTTGAGCTACTACAGGCTTGTGGAGTGTCCGATGTGGCAATGATGCAAAAAGAGACTTGGCCATTATGGATACTCCAGAATCTTTGCACACACTGTCAGCTGCATGAAAGAGATCTATTCTATTAAAGGAGAACCACTTGAAGGGCAACCTAAATAACAAGGACAGTGAGGCAGCCTTTTTGCAAGGTGATACTAAAGACATCACGAATGGGATTCATTCCCACAACCACGGCAAACAGTCGTACGAGTTAAACTTGTCTAGGAAGCAAAAGAATTAAATAACATACAGAAGAAAAATTGCAAAAGAATAATCATGTCGAAAAACATAAGACTGGAAAAAGATCAATCCATAGTTCCATATAGTTCACTTCTTAAAAATTAACATGAAATATATAGAAAATGTAGCCAAGGACAAAAATTCTATACCTGTTCTCTTGTCATTATTGTTGGAATTGCCTGCAGTAGGATTACGAATTACCCCACAAATGTCACAAGCATTCATACTCTCATCATTGTCATAAGTGCAAATGGAGCAACGCCATTGCCTAGCACTACTAATTTCTTGCTTAGATTCTGGTGCTTCCCCTGTTATAAAGATCAAATTCAAGTACTCTCTATATGAAGGATTTTGTAGAATATGACCATCATAATCAAAGACTTAATTGCTTATTTTAAGAATGATTATATAGATGCAGGAACAATGAGTGTAAAAGACTGAGAACACTAATTTGCAGATTAAGCATCTTATACAACAAGAAAGACGGACAAACAAGAAATAGAAGCACAGAATGTCCAAAATAGTAGCATAAGACACGGACAAGTAACAGGCTTAAGGAAGAAAAGATCCAATAACGATGGAAGTTTAGATTTTCAAACAAATAGTGGCACGAATGCACATACTTTCACATATATATGGATTGTTACTGACCATAGTCTTCCACGTCATATTCATAATCATAATCATAATCCTCATAATCATCATCATCATCGAAATCGACACCATAGTTTACTTTACGGGGCATGGTCCTGGCCTGGCAAGAAGAATTAAGGAAACACTTAGAGATGCAACAGCCTTGTATCAAATATAATTTATCATGTAGCATGAAAAGAAAAACACAGCAAATATAAAGTGAAAAGACAGAATTTACTACCTACAAAGATGTTGGCAGCTAATAATTTATAAGTGAACAACTCCACATGCCAATCAATCTTAACTAAACTAATATCGAGGACTCAGTGATTCACTGAGCCAGATTATAGAATTCTAATCTATAAAAACCGGCGATAACTTAGAATCACAATGGAGTAAGATTTCTTTTTTTTTCTTTTGTGTTCCTCTTCAGTCTTCAAGAATAACTGCACATAAACAAAAACAGAAATTAATTTCACTTTATTTAATATAATTATATGTTAAACATTGAAAAAGGATGCTCGATATTATTATAAGTTTTGAATTGCCAAATTTATCAGCAACAAAAAGAAGTGGTAGAAAACTGGAATACGAGACAATAACAGAAAAATGTAAAATTCACTCAAATTCACATGAGTTCCAAGGAACTAATAGCGAGCAATTAATAGAATATATTAAGCTTAATTCTATCTAATTGTAATAATTAGATATAAATTGAGTGCGAGTTTAGAACAGGAAAAAGAAAAGGTTAGGGTTCAGGTTCACCTGAAGAAAATCGGAGTGATGAGAACCACCGGGTGATTGTTCTTTTCCCTCTTCTCACTCTCGAGATGTGAGCAATGGCACTGGGACTGCCAATCTGAAATTCGCTTTTTATTGTATTAGTTATTATTCAATCTAAAGAAGAAAGAAAGGAATTTGCGAAGAAACGTTTATAGAAATCGGTAATTACGATTAACTAATTAAATATTAAAAGAAATTCCGCTTCAGCAGTTTCTTCAATTTCTTTTTTCCTGAGTTGTCCAATGTGCTTTCTTTTTTTCTTTATGAAATTCTCCTATTTGGTTATTAATAAATATTAATACAATAAAAATCTGAATCGTATTCACCAAAAAAGAGTGTTGAATAATAAAAAGACATTGGCAAAAGACTGTTGAGCGTTTGAAAGAAAAATCAATTAAGCATCCAATGTTTATTTTGATACACTTAGACCCTAAATGATTTAATTAAGTAGGATTACTAATACTATAAACATTTCCATTCGTGGTTGTGCCTACTTAAATGCAATCCATTTGAATTAGCATTTAGTTACACAGTTTAATCCATGAAAAGCTAAATATATTTTCGTTGATGAGAGTTTAATTATTTTTCTTAGTTGTTTTTGTTGCAGTGACGGTAATGCTCTTCCCAACTCTAAAAGAATGATGACAGAGATTTTGGAATGAATTGTATTATATTGTTTAAAAATAACAAGACAAGATTGGCTGCTACTTTCGAAAATTGAAGTTTTAATTGGACCATTTTAAACAAACTTTAGAGCCTAATACATCAAAATAAAATCTGAAAGTTTAATTGACTTTCTGAGATTATTTTTTTTCCATATTTTGCTTAAAATATTTTATATTTATGTAATTATAAGTTATAAAATATACAACAGATTGCCAAATTATTTGTAGCAGTAATACATGCAGATGAATGATATTTCGATGCCCATAATATAGAGTAGGGTTGCTGCATTAAAAAATATTTTTGTTTACTCCTTTTTATTTGCCTTTTTTACTGTAAAATTTTCATTATTGCAAGACTTCACTGCAATAGGTTTATTACGCTAAACTATTGGATGAATATCATTTTATCATAAAAGTGTTTTACATTTGACCATGAAAAATAAAAACATATCCTGACTATCCGATATGTGTTGCACATACTCCAATCTCACCCAAAAGAAAAGGCTCCACAATTTAGCAAAGCATTTCTATACAAGTGTTATTTCCTGATACTATTATAGTACAGCTTTTTACCTTTGATATATTTCTATACGGACACTGTCAATATATTTCACTTTTTGCATTTACATGAAAAGGATCCTCTCTGCAAAAGCAAACAAAATGTCAAAGCCTGCTATTTTTGGTGTCTGCAGTCTACCTTAAAGTCATTCTTGTATTCTTATGTGATGCCGCACCAAGCTTTCCTCATCTGTCATACAAGACCTTGTCGCTCCAGGAAAGCATGAAATCGCGGATAACATTTGGAATGTCTGCAATTCAAAAGCATAAACTTTTGTGAAGCAAACATGGAATGCCTGATAAGATTTGGCTAGATTATGCACAGAGCAAGTAATCAACAAATGACCTTATATTAGAAAACTAAAGCATACTTCACCTCGTACAACTTCTATAGCTACTGAGGGCATGTCTATCTGATCTTCAACAAGTCTATAAACATCTACAAGCTATAGAAAACAAATGACATTTCAGAATTCGGAATGCTAGAATTAAAAAATGTAACAAAGAATGGCAGTTTTATCTTTCCTGTAATAATGCAGTACCTCTTCAACATGAAGCTTTGAATCTTCAGTCAGAGCCAAAATCAGTTGTCTACGAATTCCTTCATCGGTAAAGAAAAGACGAGCACCATCTTTAATAGTGTCTGTCAGATCTAGTTTCCTTTCTAGCTGCCAGTTTCTTGAATTTGGCCTGCAAAAAAGAAAAGTAAGTATAGGTTCTTCAAGCAATCAAGCAGAATTAGTTTTAAGGGACAAGAATCAACACAGACGTGTTCTTCAATTGCAAAGCAGGATTGCTGCTCATCTTGGCTACATTTTCCTTTGCAAGAACAATGAGGTTCTCAAGCCGTTTCCACTGGAAAACACCGTCTTTAAAAAGAACCTGACATAGGAACCAGATCATTATTGAGGGAACACTACCAGAAAAACCCACCTAAAGTTGATGCAAATCCCATGTAATGTTTTTTAAGGCACTCAAACTCAAAACCACCACCTAGTCCGCATTCTGTTTGGTCCACACATGGTAGAGCAGGGTGACAAGTTTAGAACCAGAGTAATGTGTTAATTATACAGAGGACAGGAGACTGAAATAACATCAATTCACCAACATGGAGAACAAAATTACCGGATGCATTTTCAATTTTGTAGCAAGGACAGGATACTCCTTCAGAGGATCACTCTGCCAAATTTCTCTAGAAAGTAGCATTTTAATGCAATAGAAACATTAAAAGAACAGCTGATGCACATTATATGCAGGAGATGATTTCTACCTCAGAAGAGATTTTAATAGACCAGTATGAAGCATCCACGAAGAGCTTGAAACATCAAACCATAGCTGATGCACATTGTATGCAGGGGATAAGATCAACCTTATAAAAAAATTTGAACTAACCTGTATGAGACGTTCACGAAGAGCTGGATTTGGGTCTGTCAGTAGACGCTTTGCCACATATGGGTAGGCAACCTAATCAAAGTGGAATAGAACTTTTAATTAGGCAAATCTTAGCACAATGATTCAAGATTTTTAAGGCAAAAACTTAACTGAACAGGAAACAGACTATACTGATCTTTGTACATGCCCATAGGTTGTATTAAAGCAAAGATTATATAGTTACGGAAAAAGGAGACGAGAAAAAAAAAATTCACCTCCAGAAACTTAAAATCTGGCTTCAAGGTGAAACAGATGCCCTCTTGAGTCAACAAAGAACGGATGACAAGAGAAAATCTCTCTGGTATACGGATGGGATAATTATAAACCAACTGGTTAAACTTCCCTGCAATATGTATAGAATAGTAACACATTATTACTGTGATTGACTCACAATCACACTGACTTTTTTGTCCAAGAAATAGATTGCTGAAATTAGAAAAGCATAGAGAAGACTAAGACCCGAACAAACACTTCCACTAAGTGGAGAAGCTGGTCTTATCAACAACTAATAATCAAGTATAATACATCAAAAAGCAATTACGGAAAAGAAAGGATGACTATATGCCAAACTATTACAGGAAAAAAAAAAAAAAGAAGAAAAGAAAATTGGAAGCAGCTGCTACTCTTATCCAAGCCACATCACTCGTACATTTAAATCGAAGAGAACTTTGTAATCAAAGTAGAGCGAACTCTAAGTAACATTTATTTTTACTAAGATATGTATCAAATTTGCAGGAAAAAGGGAGAAAAAAGAGCTATTAAACTTTAAGGAGATATTGATAGTACTAGTTCTGCAAAAAGTTGGAACAAAAATTGCCTTGGCAAATTAACAGAACATAAATTAGAGCCATAAAGTCACCTGTAACAATTCTAAAATTAAAATCAGAAAGTCCTTTTCCAACTGAGTTCTGCCAAATCGCTTCCAAGGCTGGAATGATAGGAGACACATCAGTCCCACTAGCTAAGAAGCCAAGTCTAGTGAAATCATTTGCCATTTCAGCATAGTCTTCATTTACAGCATGTACAACAGCATCTATCAGTATCTGCTTATTTTGCTGAAATAAAGAAAGCAGATAAGCATACTAAAGAACAAAAAGCATACTCTAATGTGGGCACAACTAACTAGACGTTACTGTTTTCCACTTGATTTGCATAAATATTATCGTGCATATATCAACATTATGCAACAATAAAGAGAACTCTATTTGCTGCCAGTAAAATTTAAGTATAAAAATACCTTCAGAAAATGATATGCGAGTTTCCTTATGTATTAAATCTAAGAACAAATGGGTTCTACAAGGATATAGTACTTTTTCGTCCTACATTTCTTGGAAACAAACATCTTACCTGACTGAGCACAGCAACATTCCCAAAGTCCACATATGCAATACGTCCATCTCGCATAGCAAAAATATTTCCAGGATGTGGATCTCCATGGAACAGCCCGAATTCTAGCAATTGCCTTAAAGCAGCACTGACCCCAACTGTTAAAAATCCATTTACATCGATACCAGCTTCCTTGATAGCCTGAGTTACATCAAGCAAAATATTAATTGCTTTAATAGAAAGGGAAAAAAACCAATGAAAATGCACAATGACTTTGATATTCGAACCTTTGGGTTTGTGCACCGAATGCCGTCTATCCATTCCATTACTATAACACGTGAACCAGAAAGCTTTTTGTAAACCCGGGGAATTTTAACAGTAGGATCATCTTTGAAGTTTTCAAGAAAATCTTCAATATTCCGGGCTTCCTGAGTAAGAGAGGAAATAGAGTTATGAAAACACATACAAAGATGTCAAGAATGTCCAAACTTTCTGGATATGATATGGCCCAAGG
Source organism: Ricinus communis (assembly GCF_019578655.1). Classification (NCBI taxonomy): domain Eukaryota; kingdom Viridiplantae; phylum Streptophyta; class Magnoliopsida; order Malpighiales; family Euphorbiaceae; genus Ricinus; species Ricinus communis. Next base: position 33,058,894 of record NC_063258.1, read on the forward strand.
TAACTCCATATCTCAGTTCAACAGTGTACAGTTGTTAAGGACCGTTTTGAAATATACCAAGGTGTAATCCAGTTCCTCCAACAGTTTCTCTCCAAATTCATCAACTATCAATTCAGCGTTGCATCCTAGTTTCTGTAAACTGATGCCATTTAGGAATGAAGCAAGAGTTCTGAAAAGAAAAAGATCCCTGTAGATTATAGGCTCTATCTCTGGCCTTTGCACCTGCAAGCAAACAACTCCATATCATTGACACAGAAAATCTTTGCAGCATTATGACTATATTGCAAAAGAAAACTTTTGCAACTGGATGTTTGTCATCTAAACAGTGCTTTATTTCTCTGAAATCCTTCTTTTTAACAATTTTTTTCATCTCCCTTCCCCTCCTCTTTAGATTTATGAAGATTATAACACCTGCAATTACAAATACTAGAGCGAAGCATTATCCCACAACAAGCTACTATAGCTGCATTTTACTGATCATCTTATTAACTGTAGAAGGACGATTGTAGAAGGACACACAACAAGAATTCGCTTCACAAGAAAAATTTTAACCATGAGAAGTGGTGAGAAACATGCTACTTTTAATCTCAGACAACCTTAATAGCAACATCCTCCCCTGTGTCTCGTAAGGTAGCTCGGTAAACTTGACCCAGGCTTGCAGCTGCAATTGTTTGTGATGAAATTTTACTGAATACAGCTTCAAGAGGTTGGCCCAATTCCTCCTCTATAATCTTGAAAGCAACCTGTCCAAATAGGCACTAGTTATGCAAAAGGAAAAAGAAAAATGAAACCATTGCAAAAACAAACTAAACATGACAATAATGAGGTTTTGCCTGATTAGGGAAAGGAGGAACATCATCTTGAAGAATACAAAGCTCGTTCATGTAATCTTCTCTAATAATGTCAGGCCTGCTGGCAAGAACCTGACAAAATGCACAAAGTATATGCAATCCACGATTACAGAATTTTAAAATGGAAGAGAATTTATAATTGAGTGAATACAGCAAGAAAAGAAAAAAGAACCTGGCCAGCTTTGATAAAGGAAGGCCCTAAATCACACAAGAGGTTTCTGAGCTGACGAGCACGAAATGGAACTACTTCTTTATCTCTACCAACAAGGCAATCATACATCAAGGAAGACCAGTAAAATCCTAAATTCCACACTATTTCGACTCCACGTAGCATTAATGACAAGGTAGTTCCTCCGGATTCCAACACCTTACTCCTCACCTATATATTTTACAACAATAATAGCAAACAAATTTCAATTTATTTCACAAAATTGACGAGCTACTAGTAAAATGAAATTTATTTAATAATAACATAATTTAGTTACTGGAGTATCCATACTGTCTCGGGAGAGTACTTGCGAAACGGAATGCAAACGCCGCGCTCGATGTCGAGCTGTTCCATGGCGGCGCTAGACTTGCCTATCAATTGTAGAAAATCTTTGCTTTCAGTCTCACTGATACTACTAGTAGCTAAGGCCGTCCTAATGCTCCTGCTGCTTGTAGCGGTTCCAGTTCTGGAATTGTCAGCTGCTGCGACAATCGGCGACAATCTATTGCTTCTTTGAATAATTGAGTGCAGAATTCGTGAACGAGAGTATTCATTTCTGTGATTCGTAGTGGTAAAAGACGTTCTGCTCATGCAATTCGGATAGATCAAATCCATAGAGAAAGTCTGGGATCTAGGGGGAGAATTTGGCTGTGCGGGAGTAAAGTAGAAGAGAGTTTTCAAAAGTTGGTTACTAAATTAGGTAATCATGCGATGGAAATGATCGCCACATAAAATTTACATGTCAATAATCCATTAAAAAAAAAAAACGCAAAGATTGTTAGTGACGGATACGGTTGCTTCTAGTGGCCATAAGAGTGACCACGTCGTTGACTTGTTACCAAGGGCGTGGTGGTACGTTCAGTAACTCGGTCCAAGAGTGTACGTGATCTGAACCAATAATAACTATTACAAAATTATCAAATCTTGTCAATTTCGCCTTTTTCACAAAATTGAGTTCAAGCTCGAAAAATAAAATTTATAAAAAAAATTAGTTATTTATATAATTATAATAAGATATTAGTGCTTAAATTCTACTAGTTAATGAAAGATTATGAATTGAATATTTATTACTATAGTAAAGATTATAACATTAAGGATTGTAACCGTTAGTATTTTAATGGAATGCCACCGCTAGTCTATAAATAATAGTTGGTCATCTATCTACCTATATCATTAAAAATTATAACAAATTTAAAAAAAAATTTAATATAGATTTATTATTAATTCTTGGTGTATATATATATATGTATATCAGTAGTTAATATTTAATTAAAATTAAGTTAAGTATTTAATAAAAATATACATATTATTTAAATATATTATTTAATTTAGTTGGATATTTAGTTCTAGACTTAAAAAAAAAAAATTGAATCTAAAAATTGTTTTGAGAATGTAAAAAAGCTGCAGTTTTCAATAAATTCGATTTACACATTTTATTTTAATCATTGAATTATGAATTTTTTTAAAAGTCGGTTTGTGCTAATGCCAAATTCACCTTGTTTAACCATTTGCATTTTTTCAAGCTATAAAATCACTTTGAACTGTTTTATTTTTTTCATATATAACAATATTAAGGATGTGGCCAATAGCAAACTTAGTATGTGTTTTTCGGTTTCATTGAAAGATTTATTTTCTCCTAAATTGACATTCTCTTCAAATAATTTTGTATATTTAATAATGTATTCAAAAAAAAAAAAGAAGTTTTATTTGATTAATTCTATTTAAATATATTATATTTGTGAATATATGAGAAAATACATGAAATAGTAAAGTAAAGAATAATATTTAGTTTTATAAAATATGTTGACTTATAAATATAAAATTCACATAAAAATCTATCTATTTTTTAAATTTAATTTAATTATTAATTATTTTATAATTTTTATTTTAAAAAATAAATGAATTTTCAGTTTTATCAGGTCTTTAGATATTACCTTTTTTGCGAATTCTTTTCCTACTCCTCATTATCGGTTTCCATTAGTAAGATGGGAGAATAAAAAAATCTAACCCTACAAGTACAAAAATTAGTCATCATAGATGTTTTAGCCGGAGTCAACACTTATTGTCCCATTCTTATAGTTCTTATAGAAAGATTACTAAAGTCCAATTTCATCACTTTACTTTACCCTTTTCTTAAACTTATAAATATTTTAATTTTAATTTGACTCATCTGGATTTTTTTTAAATAAAAGAGTAGATTTTCAAATTTAGTTAGATTATTTGAATTATAAAATAAAGTAATTTACTAATTAAATTAATATTATAAAATAATTTTTTTAAAATTTTCCTTTCTAAAATTACTTTTTATTCTTAAAGAAAGAACGAGTAGTTTTAACTTTTATTTTTTAAAATATAATTAATTTAAAATAAATATATAAATACATGTGCTAATTTAATCACAGAATTAAAGAGTATATCCAAATTAAATTTGCTGACAAAATTTACTAGCCAAATGCGTCTCTAATCTCATCCACTAATTATAGCTCTTCGAAAGATAACAATCTTATCCAAATTCTCTGCCCTCATGTTTTTAAATCTCCAATACCTCGTGTTGTTCACTTTCTTCACATCTTACTATATTTGTATCCATTTTTTTTTAATTATTTGTTCATTACGCATTAAAAATAGATCTTTATACTTGTATGTTGTTAATATAATTTTTTTATTAAATTCTTTATGGTTATTCTTTTTTATTTATATTTAGATAGAGATTTATATATTCATTTTCATAAAAGTATTTTTCATAGATGTGAAGAATCTTCAATATTCCAATATTGAAATTTTAGAGAAAAAATTAATAAGTTTCATTGAATGTGCTATGTTTGCCAGTCTTGCATTTTCATCAACCAATTTGTAAAAATCTAATGTCATTTTCTTTTATATTTTTTATAATTATACTCGCGACTAAGAGCGAATCTTTTGCCACATCATGGGATGTGAAAGAAAGAATATCGTGGTGTTATTTGCCTATTGAAAAGATTAATATTTAATTCATTAATATTATTTTATTTAAAGATTAGAAGGAAAATAAAAAAAAAAAAAGATGGAAAAAATCCAATCCAATGGGTGCTTCAAATTCCATTTTTGTTTCGATTCGACTTCCCGAATTGACCGAACGAGGCCTTAAGCAACAACGATAGGTGGGCATCAGAATAGCTGCCAAAAACAAAGCGGGAAAAGTTAAAACCAGATGGCGGGAAACTTTCCCGAAACATCACGCATAAGTTCATACCCGCTACTGATTTTATTGATTTGCAAATATTTTCTATCTAATCTCTGATTTTAGGGTTTCAAAGATGTTCTCCAGCAGCCAATTCGAATCCTTTTCCGGCGGTGGATTTATGTCTTCGCAGTCAAGTCAGCCAACCGATTCGGCTCCATCCCCTGCAAAAGTAAGTAATCTGATCTAGAGACAATATTTATGGCTGCTGAGAAAATGTAGAAAACAAAACAGAACATTATATACGCATGGAGAAAAAAAGAGGTTTCACTTCACTCTAATGTTACCTTAATTATTAATTGTAAACAGACAGGGTGTTCGGATATTAATCACTAATAGTTGAATTTGATTTGGTTGGCCTATATTTTTTAATTTATTTTTCTAATGTATGCTTCCAGAGTCGTGATTCTCAGGGTTTGGTACCGGTAACAGTGAAGCAGATAAGTCAGGCTTCTCATTCTGGTGATGAAAATTCAAATTACGTGATCGATGGCGTGGATGTGACCAACGTAATGATATTCCGTTCTTATCAACGATCACTGTGGTTTTGTTTGTTTCTAACAGTAAAAATGAAACTGGATTCGATTTTCTTCTTTGTTCTAGGTTACTGTGGTTGGGATGGTGTTTGATAAAGCTCAAAACGTAACCGATGTTAATTTCACCGTGGATGACGGAACAGGCCGAATTGGTTGTAAAAGATGGTAAATTGAGCTCCCCTGGATTTATCTTTTCAGAGTGTATTGTTATAAAAGCTTAGTCAATATCTCTTGTTAAATGTTAAGTCAATTTTAAATATTTGCAGACAAAGAATGCATGAATTTGGAAACTGTTGAATTAAGATTTTGTCTCTACTCTTTGCTGTGTAAAGATCATTTGAACACGTGCTCGATTTTCTTTGACCCGTATGTGATCCTTTTATTACAGGGTGAACGAGAATTTTGACAGCTCGGAAATGGAGACGATACAGTGAGTCTTCCTCATTGTGCATTCTCTTAGTGAACTCACTGTTTGTATTATGGCGCGTGCCTTGCTTTCAGTGACGAGTGATTATGTAACACATAATTTGAGTTATTCTAATTTTTGGTTATCCACTTTGCAATAGAGATGGAATGTACGTTCGTGTTAGTGGGCATCTGAGAAGTTTTCAAGGCGTAAGACAGTTGGGTGCTTTCTCTGTGAGGTATGGGCACAACAAGTTTTCAATACGAATGTGATAATTGCAACAGGATTCTTCTTCTTAAGCAATGTGTATTCCATTTAAACTGATGATTCAAAATTTGAGAGAGTTAGTTTCCTTATACCACATGTATGGTTTGAATTTGCTACTTTTAAAATATAAATACTCTAGCCTATTTTTTAGAAACAAATTCATTGTGTTTTCTTATTTTCCTGATTACTCTGCTATGCAGGCCAGTAATGAACTTTGATGAGGTTACTTTCCACTTTATTGACTGCATACACACCCATTTGCTGAACTCTAAGTCACAGGTATTGATCGCTAGAGCTGATGAAACATGCTCTCTCAGTTACATTACATATATTAAATAATCCAAAACAGATGGGTTACAAGTATATGTAATTCTTTTAAACTGTTAATTGATCGTGTATTTGCGCTAACCGAAGCTGCAAGGTGGTGCCTCAATTCAGACTCAGAATGTAGAATCATCCACGAGCACTCAGACATCTAACTCTATCCAAGTATGAGACTAATTACTGTGCATAGTTTGTGTTTGGTTATCCTTGTTTATGTGTTTGGCATAATATTCTATATTTGTTTCTCCAGTTCACCAAGCAATACAGCGTTGATGGACTAAAGGACTGTGATCAACTGGTCCTCGACTATCTGCAACAATCTTCAAGCATGTGAGTTCAGCGTCGATTCTTAATTATGTTTTACCATATAGCATCTTTCTCTATCAAGTTCTACAGTGCCTAGTTCTGCCTTGTTTCTTGTGAGGTGGCTCGAGTCCAACGGGGGTGAGTTTTCCTTTTAGAATTTGAAACGATGGTTTATAGTTATAGAGTTCTGTTCTCTGTAAAATGGGTTGAATAGAACTGCATTCACAGGTTTCGAAGCTTGTTTGTTAGTGTTCACCAACCTCGAAGTTTCTTAAATTAGTCAGATGATTTACCGAGACCTCTGGCGACATTTTCTTAAAAACTAACAATTGGCTTTTAACTCAATATAAATGCCATCTGTTTACTGAACTTGAGGAATTGATTTCTGTATGCAGGGGGCAGGAAAAGGGGATACACATGGATGAACTTAGCCAGCAGCTAAAGCTTCCCATGGATAAGATCAAGTAATATCTCTTTCTATCTCTGCTCCTTCCAAACCTGTTGACATTAAGTAATAAACTTCATGGATCTGCTGTATTGTCTTTGGCAGGGAAACTATTAGATCTCTCGAAGATGAAGGCCTGATATACTCTACAATCGATGAATTTCACTATAAAGCAACCTGATGAAGCTGATAATCATGTTGTCTGGGTTATGGATGGTTCGTTTCGCTATAAGTTACGTCGCGATTACTGATTCACCGCAATTATTTTTGTATGTTGTAGATATATCATCCATATCCTTTTTAAGTTGTAGACTGATAAAGTTTCAAAGACGTTGGATTATGTATTGTCCTTGTTCATAATTTTGAGCGTCGCTGATCCAGCTGAGCGGTTTAAATCATTGATTTGGTCCACCAATCTGTTCAATTATCGGTTCAAACTTGATTAGGCCTTAACTTTTTATGTGTAGGCCGAAGCAGCAAAGCCTAACTTGGAATTCCCTTGATTGGGTCAGGCTTCGGATAGATCCCTCTGCTCAAGTTTCACTTTTAGCCCTGCTGAGCAGGTATCTAACAGGCCCATATCATAAAAGGTAGCCGATTTAAATATTTTCCAAGTATATTTTGCAATTGAATGTTCATCTTTGTTAGAAAAACAAAATACAATAATGAGATAGTATTATAATTATAATTATATGAACATTATCACTGTTGTCTTGGGAAGTTTTATGAAGATTAAAAAAAGAAAAAGAAACAAAGGAGCCGCCAATGCTTATAATGAGGCAGAATATATTGTTATTGTCTATATCTATGGTAATTAATAGGCTGATAATAATGATAATTAATAAAATACTATTATTTATTTTATATATATATTCTTTTTGGTTCACGTTTATTTATTTATTTGGGTTAGATGCTTGTCCTTATTCTCTTTGTATATGGCCATATGCTTTTAAATGAGTTATGGGGTGTTTGATGAAGCGCTATAAATACATTTCTTTTGGCAAGTTATTTTCATGGTACCTTGATTCACATGACGTTTGATGTCCCACATGCTAGTATATTTATATTTACTTTATGTTGCTGAATTCACGTTTTGACTATATGTATTCAGCCATCATAGTTTTATTACTAGGCTAAGGCCGGCTTTTATAATTTAAATATTAGTTTTACAAAAAAAATAAACTAAAATAAAAAAGCTTCTTGACAGAAGAAACTTGACATGATGTACTTATTCTATAAATAACATAATTTACTCTATATCATTAATTATTTTATTACTTATAAAGTTAATTCCTTTTTTTATAGGGTAAAATTTAAAATATTATTCTGGTGCTTTTAGGATATATATTTTTTGCATAGAAAATATTTATTTATTTGAATATATTAATATAATAATATATTAATATTATATTATTAGATGCATTGAATGTGTTATATGTAAATTTAAATTTTATTTATTTCTCGTCCACAGTTTATTATTTAATTGCTTTTAAGTTAATACAACTGTTGATGTCAGATTTAATAGACTTTTAAAAGTTTATTAAGATATAAATAGGGTAAATATATATTTTTATTTTTGAATTTGTATCGATTAGTCAAATATAATATTTTTATTTATAACTTAATTTAATAAGCATTTGAATTATTATTTTTTTTTGACTAGTTTTAAATGATTTGACAAGATTACATTTATCTGACAAAATTGATTTTGCTTTAATTGAATTTGGGGTTTTTATTCACTCAACTCTTCGATTTTTCTGATCCGAAGTACAAATAATTCAAAATATCTGGTATAATTTTTTTTAAAATTTTTATTTGAAATTCAATTGTCTAAACTATTATTAGTATCAGTGAATTTAAATATAAATTATTAACAATGTAATTCTCAGGATCCTAAAGTAAGTACTAAAATATTACTAAAAAAATCACATTACCTTTTGTGCTAATTAGGAGTATAATTATTGTCATTTGGCATGATCGATTTAAAGACGTTGCATAAATTATTATTTTTAATTTATATATATATATATATATATATATTATATTTTATTGAAATTTATAAAGCTAATAAAATTTATTTATGAATATAAAGTTTGTATTTTGATTGAAATGAAAGTTAATTTAAAATTTTACATGATTAAATTTATAAATTTATAGAATTGACAGTAATTAATTAAATTCTAACAAAATGAATAAAATTTTTGAATAAATTTTATATGAATGAATTATTTTTTTTTCAATTTTATTTTATTTTTTTAAAATAAAATAAAATTTTAAATATATTTTAACTGTATACAACGATAATTAAATCAAGAATTGAAACATACAATAAAATACGTGTCAGATGTCCACTGGTACTTGAAACATGCAAGATTTTGTATATATTATTAGTGAAAATCAATTATTTTTTATGATGAGAAGTTAGAAATGCAAATTATTGTTTATCTCTTCCAATCAAGAAGTATAAGTCTGTCTCATATTACATAAAAATGTCAAATTACTGAAAATTAAGAGGACGTCAAAGCATATGTTTATTGAAAACTCTCGCCAACAACTTAGATAAACGGTTTAAATTCGTTGTTCATAAATCACGATCACTAGCGTGGAGTGATGATACCATCTCAGAAGACCTGCAAATAGTACAAGTTATTTTATGAGGATTTTGACTACGGGAAACATTATTTTAAACTCATATTTGAGGATGAAAGACTTTTTGCCTGATATTTGTCTTCTTTCTAATTGGTTTCGTATCAAAAGCGAAGCTTTTTGCTTTCGATTTCTGCTCACTGAATGCGGGTCAATATGGCCAATTCTAGGGTTCCCGTTTTCGAAACCCAGATCAATAAGACAGCAGGAAAACAGAAACTTATTTATTCTTTAACAATCTTATTATTTTCATATTATGCCATGCCTTTCTTGCACATTTGTCTGTGTCTGCTACATTGTCTTTCGGGTGAAGAAAGAGATCATAGATATATTAATAGGCAGGCGATAACATAGTGAATATAACATAGAAATTTGAAAATGAGGTAAGTGTCTTTTTGAAACACTGGTTTAGCCTTTGTGAAGCATGGCGATTATTGTATCTAACATTAGTTTATATTCCTTACAATTTTTTTATGTGTGTTTATTTTTTGACATAATTTTTTTGTTATATACAACTAGTCGTGTACTAATGCATTACTTAATCGTTATTATTATTTAAAAATTAAGTTGATAATACAATTTAATCAATTTTTTTAATATTTGATATTAATTTATAATATCTTAAAAATAGAGAATTAATTATATTTAAATGTCTTTAATTTTTAAAATTTTAAAAGTATAATAATATAAAAACTATTTTTAAAACTATTTATTAATTTTTAGTATTATATAAATTATACTATCAATATAATTGATATTATTAATTTTTTAGAATTAAAGTTTATTATATAATTAAAAAATTAATTTATCCTTTATTTTTCTTTTTGCATTTTTATATATATTATGATATGATACAAATAAAAAAAAAAAGAAAAAGAAAGAAAAGCATGTAAAATATGATGATTAAATAGGAGTTTCTATGGTTACAAGTTGGATGAAGCAACAACAAACTTTCAAGCATTGGGTAGCCTCTTGGCCGAAGGTTAGTTGTGGAGAAGACAGCAGTAAAGAAGGGCAGATGGTAAGTAAGAGATACATCTCTACAATTATAAGTTTATGCAACTCATATGATATAAGTGCATTATCTATAATATCTTAACTTCATTTAGAAGGTCTTTAAAGGGACTGGGATGAAACATTTTGAATTAAATGATTAAAAACTATAGGTTTTAAATTTAGTGGACCTGTTGTGTGCTAGAGATGCTAACATTTATATACTACTGAAACTTCACTTAATAATTTAAATTCGTTGTTCTTATATCATGATCTCCACCGTCCATCTCACTAGGAGTTATGTTGAGTAGTGCCAAAATTTATGATGGTCCAAGGTAGAAGACCTGCTTCAAGTAGTGGTAGGATTAATGACGATTGTGACTAATAGTAAACACTGTTGAAATGTCATATTTAAGGGTCTGCTTAATTTCTCATCAAAATTCAAAATCTTTGGTCCATTTTTCATTCAGTTGCCATATTTAGGTAGCAACAGTAAAGCCAATTTCTTTGTGTATAAATTTATTTTTTTTCTTATGTAACTTAATAAGACAAAAGAAAAAAAAAAAAAAAGAGGAAGTCAATTTATTTACTTATAATTTATTTTGTAACCTTTTTTTTTTTTTTTGCATGCTGTATAAATGTACCTTCTATTCTGATTACTTGGATATATCAAGAAATTCAGAACAACATTCCTGGGGAAGGATCATTTTTAGAGGCGGCAAGTTCAAAATAACTAAGAAATTTCTGAGGTTTTTTTTTTTTTTTTTTTCTGAAGAAATAAGGTTTATTTTCTTCTATATATATGGAATGCATTAGTCTAAAAATACATTTATTATTTCAATGAAATAATGTAAATAATTATATTAAGTCTAAATATCTGAAAGAAAAACAGTTATAAAAATTAGCTTAAATGATTAAAATATGTGTATAGTAAAACATGATCCTGTTTATTCTTTTCAGAAGAAAAAAAACTTAATTGGTTTCATTAAAAGGAAAACAACTTGATCTAACATATAAATTCTGACATGGGTTGGGTTATTTTAATACATAGGAATGTTTTGATTATTTTATACACATGATTTTAGCTATTGTGTAATTTTATAATTTTTTTATTAATTTAAATAAATATAATTTTAATATTAGCATATTAATATATATATATATATATATATATAATATTAATATATTAACTAATAATTTTTAATTTTGAAAATAGTAAATCAATAAAATTTGTATTATTTTATTGATAAATAAATATTTTGAGTTAATTTTTATTTATTTTATTTATAAAATCTTAAGATATTAGAAACTTTATTAAATAAGACATTTACTAACATTTTAAATTGTTATTATTTTGTAAAATATGTAAATAATTATAAAATATCAGAAAATTAATTAATTTTTCTTATAAATATAGTTTTTTTTATTTTTATTTATAATTGAAATAATAACCACAATTGTGCAATTTATGGCTTAGTAAACTGATGAGTTAGTTGACAAATCAATGAATTGCAGGGTTAAAAAACAACCGACTCAAATAGTATTTCATGAAATTGAAGAACAGAAAAGTTTGACAAACAAACATGAAATTACGATTTTCTGTTTTGTAGGAATAATCTCTTAAAACGCAGTTGTAATATTTCACAGCTAAACAAAACTTAATTTCTACCTCCATGATAATGATAATGAATTTCGATAAAATTAGTCGTTTATTTATGCTTTGACTATTTTTATTTATTATATGATTATAAAATTAAAAATTAAATTGATAAATACAATTTAATAATAATATTTAATATTAATTTATAAAATTTTAAAAAATAATAGCAAATTAATTATTTTTTAATATTTTTAAAATTTTACTAATACATGATATAAAATTATTTACTAATTACTTTTAATATTATATAAATTAATATATAAATGTAATTGATATTATTATATTTTAATATTTAAAATTTATTAAAAATTAAAAATTAAAATTAATTAATTAATATTATTATTCTATTAAAAAAACTGTGTATTAATTATTATAATATTTGTGTACTGGTATCAGTTATAATATAGAGACTTAATGTTAAATATTCTGTTCAGGGCTGCGTTTCAATAACAGAAAGTAACACACGGGTGTCCTCATTATTATGGTTGGGAGCAATGCATTGCATACGTCATCAATAAAGGTTTATTAATAAACTTGGAGTTACTTATGTTTCAAAAGCACTTCTTACTACAAACGCCAAATCTCAGGATTTAATAAATCACAACCTTTGTCGGAGCCATTTGCTTTTATTAGACTTTCTTTCTCCTCACAAAACTGTCGCATTTTTAGATTTTGATTGTCATAAGCATCTCTAATAAGTAGAAGAGATTAAATTGCCTTTTTCTATAAATACTATCAAAATATAATATATTTAAGAAAGAGTTAAAAGTAGTATGAAATGGTATCTTCTCTTTGTAGCAAATAGTGTTTCTCCTTTGTATGGCACATGATATTGAATCCCTGTCTTTCTTAGGTTTAGATATGCTTTGTTTAGTGTGTTATGCATTTGTATTGGATCTATGCCTCCTAAAAAAGATTCTCATGTTTGATATATAGGTATGGTAATTTTGACATATAAATTATATTAATATTTACATAAATATTAGGATCAGAAATCGAGGTTATGCGCTGAATTTCAATACAGAGGAAATTATTTACATTTCACATGCAATGTCAAGATTTACAAACCGAATTGCACCACTTGATTTGCTTGTTTTATCCTTTGAAGTGAGGAATGGTCCTATCGTAAGCAAAACTTGAAAAGTAGGGCCATTACATTAGCTTTGATTTGCATTTCTTTGTAAAAGTAATAGTATGATTATGAAATTCAATATTTAATATTTGGAATTGACTATATAGTAAATGAAAATTATGGTTGGGAGTGGCCGCCTTATGAACAAACTTTCAACCCTAAGAATAAGAAGGGCAGATACAGACAGATCCATGGATGAATACTCTTGTTATGTACTTACACATATGTTCCATGCACGCCATTGTTTTTTATGATAGCATGTGACAATTTTGTTTTTCTATGAGAATAATAAAATGAATCTTATATTGAAAACAACAAAGGGATTCATCGTGTTTATTGATTTGCTGGGGACTATCTGCCGTCCAAAACAGTTACATTTTATACCACACATTCTCAGAAGCTTTTCATGCATCTTTCAACATTACCAATTCAAAATCGATGCTTCACAAAATGGAAATATTTATTAATTAGTATGTGATTTTCAAAACTGAATTAATATTACTAGGAAAACACCCTTTAAAGTCTTTGCATAATCAGAGTATTTATTTTGGGGGGAATTTCCTTTAATTGATTGAATAATGGAAATTGGATGTCCGTTATTGTGGTGTTTGTTATTTCTCAATTAATTTGGGTTTTAATACACGTGCATATGACTATTTCCAGTATATTGACATGGTCCCATTTTCTTTTTCTTTTAAGCCAAAAATTTATTGATTTTGGAGGCAAGCTCCAAAGATGTGGGGCGTGACAACTCAATAATAAACTCCACAAAATCGTTACCCAAAACGTAAAACCCAACCCATCTGCATTTGGTCTCAATTCTCAACTTAATTATTTTGATAATCAATTATTTTATCTTGTGTTCTTGATTTACATTGTACAGCTCTCAAGCTCACTCATTCAAAATTTCACTGTGTGTTTCTTGACCGTTATGAAGATTGGTTCCCTCAATTATACAGCTCTTTTTACTTTTTCCACAGAGATAGGTTTTGCTACGTTGTGTGCAAGAAATTTAAAAGAGCAGGCAATATAATAAAACTAAATTAAGGTATTTACAAGCTTATGTAAGCTAAAATTGCAAAAGAGATGGATAGGTAGGTGCCAACCAAATCCTTTTGAGCGACACTGTAGAAATAGTTAATGCCTTGTAATTATAAAACATTGAAGGTTGAACTGAACAGTTGAGAGCAAAAAAAAAAAAAAAACCTTAAAAACTCAAGTGTCACGTGGTCTTTCAAAGCCTCACGTTCCTAAATTAGTTTTGAGTTTTTGAACGAAAGAAATATTCTTGGTCGATGATGAACCAACACGGCTATAAAGAATGAGTCACTTGGACAGCATAGAATGGCAGCGAGGTGACACTTTTCTTCAATATTACAGCTAGCTAACTCTCTCTTCTTTCAGTACAGCACACACTCGGAACGAAAGACAGAGACACCGATATGGGAAGAACACCTCGCTCTTCCAAGGATGGTCTAAACAGAGGAGCATGGACTGCTGCCGAAGACAAATTGCTCACTGATTATATTTCCGTCCACGGTGAAGGTAAATGGAGCAATGTTGCCAAGAAAACAGGTCTGTTTTACTCGAGTCAATTGCTTACTGTTACAGTCCTGTGCTCTTTTCGGCCGAAATTCAATTTTATAAGTCTATGCAGGTTTAAAGAGATGTGGAAAGAGCTGCAGGCTTCGCTGGTTGAATTACTTGAGACCTGATATTAAGAGAGGAAACATCTCAGATGACGAAGAACTACTCATTATCAGGCTCCACAAGCTCTTAGGCAACAGGTTTTGTACGCATAAACAATCACTTTCTCTGTTTTCTTCTTCAAATCAAACACGTGTTCCAAAAAGGAACTCTTATATACTTAAGTTTTTTTTAACTGATTTTCTTTCTCATTATCTGCACGCAGATGGTCTCTAATAGCTGGGAGACTTCCAGGGCGAACAGATAATGAAATAAAGAATTATTGGAACTCCAATTTATCCAAGAAAGCACAGGAAATGCAACTAACCCTCCCTAAACTTGATAAGAACCCGGTGGCAGTGAAACCTTGCGATGAGGCCGTACCATGCCCTAGTCGAAGTATTGACCTGACTTGCACTAATGGGGTTGGTGCCACAGCACTGCATGAACCTGAAGTTAATACTGGGATCTATGGAACTGATCAATCGAGTGACCTATCACCATCATGGGCATCCGGGGATGACATTTCATCCGACTTCCTATTGGATTTTGATGTGGAAGATCTCTGTCAGATTCTTGATTCCGGCCTCCCCGCCAAGGATACCGACTATGCAATTAACAGTGCCAGAGAAGGAGATAGTGATGTCAATATAAATGGAATGCTGAAGAGTGATGTATCAGATCGGTTTCCAGAGGAGAACTGGGATAGAGACGAATCCGTACAAACCGATGACTTGGATTCATCAGCTATGATGTCGCTGGTTTCTTTTCTTGATTCGGGAGTGGACTGGTCCGGGATGGCCTAGAGTATATACTAATACTAATACTACTACTTGTCTGCTCCTACAGCTTGATGATATATGTGTGCGCAGTTTCATCATTCTTCCTTCTTAATAAGATGACCCTTTATATGGGAGTGAATCCCAACCATGCTTGTATAAAAACAATTCTTCAGGTTAACATATTTCACTTTAATTTTTCACAATTTTCTTGGCATGCAAATTTCTTACTCTTTTAATTTTTCCTCATATATTCTCATTGAATATGCCATCTGCCAAGATAGCGACGTTTATTGTTTCTATAATTTTAATCATCACGTGCTAAAAAGCCAAATACAATTGAAATTACATAGATAATAGGACGGAATGGTGCTCCAACTTTCATATTAATATTTAGAATTAAAAAAATAAAATACAAGTTAGTCGCGAATCAAGCAATTAACCCAGCGCTAATTTGAGTAGTTACAAGTTTCAACTAACTTCCCTTTCCCCCAAAAAGTCAATACAAATTTAATGACTAACAAAAAAGGAAAGGAAATCTAGGCTTCCAGAAAGTGTTTTATGTCAAGCTTAATATAGATGTTATCCCGGAGGTGATATGGATGCTACAAAGGAGGGATCTTAGGCCTGATGGGTTCACTCACTTTAAGGGTTCTGGATGCTAAATTATGGAGTGCAGTCTCCACATGACTTGGAAATAGACACCGAATATCTTTTTAAGAGTAAATTATTTCATCAATTTTACAATCTTCTTCTGGAGCCAGCAATAGGAAGTTAACACTTCTCACAAAGACAATGTTTAGTGGTAGTTGTCCTCTTTTAACAACAGGTATAAAGCCCATTAAGGCAAAAATACAAGATCAACAAGCATACTCTTAACTAAACTAAAGTGTGGCCTCTTTATAAAGATCATGGAGACTTTAAATTGTTAGTCTTTGGGAAATCAAATCTAAACTAGATGTCCTTGAGTATTTTTTTCTTTGCAACTAGAGAGGAAAAGAAAATAATAATCCCCAAGCATATCAGAGGCCGAAATGGCTGATAATACCCTCAATCTGATTTGCGGTGGATGGTTACAACTCACAAATTACGTTGAAGGTTGTTGCTTTTCTCGTTACTCTAGCGTGGATTATGAAAGGATGCCATGTCTCTCTATTCCCCTTTTTTATTACTCTAGTTTAGATTCATGAAATACTTAAGTAATAAGATAACCATTTTATGTAATAATTTGATTTGGATCAGTTTAGACGAAGGATAATTATTACATGAAATTATTATTCTTAAATTTTGTAAAATACTTGTACTGTGTTTTTCCATACTTTAAGGACTAATATATATATTTTCTTAATTGTCCATCTTAAATTCATTAAACATCATCTTCTATTATACATCACCATCACCATTACTATTGCCAACTACTAACCCACCAACTGCCATAATCAACTTATTATACTATCATATGTGTATGTATATAGTTATCATTTGTTCAGAAATAGTTTAAAGTCCAAAAATTAAAGGGTGGAAATAAAATTGTATAAGAATAAGCATAGTTATTCTATTTTTTTAGGGATTATTATTCCATTTCGTATATGATGTCACATTTTATGACCTATTAGTCTATATTTGATACACAGATATAAAAGAGTGAAGAAGGAGTCTTGTCTTTATGTTAGTTAACTAATAGTTCAAATATATATAAAATTGTCACAAAACTGATGTATCTTTTTTTTTGTTTATGGAGAGCTAAAGTCTTTATAGTACTAATTAAAGGTGATAAAATAAAAGGTTAAGAAAGATATTATGTAGCTTTTTATTTTAAAATCCATTAATGGACATATAATAGTTAAAAGACAATATAGGTGCGAGCGAGGATGGAAAGATATGCTAATTTCATAGCACAAAGACACAAAAGGTTTGTTTTTGGAAAAGGAATAAAAATCCGATTTTGCCACTGAAGTTATTACTAATACTCAATTTGGCTCTTTTAAACTTTTAAGGGCTAATTTAACATAAGATTTTATGCTTTTAGCTCAAATCACTCCATTTTTATTAATTTATACAACACACGTCTAGTCAAGAAGACGGTCCTATTTTTATTAGATAAAATAACTTATTTTTTCTTCCTTTTATTTTTTTCAGAAATTTTTTCTCCTTATCCCATTAGTTAAGAGTATTTAGGAGTTTAAAATTTTAATTAAAAAAATAAAACAATAATAATTAATTAAGTGAAAAATAAAAATCAAAATAAGTAGAATTCCACCCTTTCTCTTCCCCTACCCGCTACTCTCCTTGTTCCAATTATTCTTTTTTTTTTTTTCTGTTATTTTCCCCTTTTACAAGTATGCCGGCCAAATTTTTGTTTTGAAAAAGTTCAACAATAGCAATTATAAAAGACAAAGATGAAGTGTTGCCACAAGTTGATGCTCAATCGATTACAATAATTTCAGGAGTAATTGGTGACTCCAACCTTGAATGGTGATTCCAAGCCCATGAGATCTTATAATGCTCTCCTGTCATTTTCAATGCATTGGATTGAGATTGAAAACATAACCCAACAACCATAAATTTTGGACATCTATGTTACTTATAATGGCCCAAAAATAATTGAAGCCCATTAGAAAGTTCTCATCCTTTTGGCTTTGGCTTCAATGCTGTAGCTCTCCTTCTCTTTCTTTTCTTTCATATATGAAACTTGCTTCTTTCAGCTGTGCCAAATGTGGTTGCTCTCAAAAGCTTAGATTTAAAAAAACACTTGAATCAAAAACAACTTTTTGATGAAAAAATTTCAGCATTCTTTTTTATCTAAGATTTTTCTTCTCAACTAATAAATTCAGAACTCAAAAATATATAATAAAGACTTAATATATAAATCTAATAAAATATTGTAAAATATTTTTTTTATTTTTTAAAAGAGACTGTAAAACTGAAATTAGGGGTTAATTGAATAAAAAATGTAGAATTTTGCACTAAACTGACCCTAAAGTTAAAAAATGGGCAAATTGAACTTCAATGATAAGTACAGTGGCCAAATTGGACATTATCCCTTTAGAAAAACTCAAAAGGTACTTTAAACTTAATCATCTCTTTGCATTTAACAACAAACCAAAACTTTCTTCTATTTTTTCAGTGGCAAGAAAATCTTTTTTTTTTCTTTTTTAAATATATTGACAATGTTGTAATTATTTAATAAAATCATGTTTGTATCATATGCCTGAAATTGAATTTAATAATATATTATACGGTGAAAGCGCCATCAGATTCTTAGTCGTTACTACCTCGGTTGGCTGCTTATTATGTAATTCTTTTTCTTAATATATATATATATATATAATCTAAGATTCTAGAGATATATTTTTATTTTTTTATGCGTGTCTAATTTATATGCCCAATTGAAAGTTTTCAAAATTTATTGGACCTGGATTATAATTTTAGGCGCATTTATGCAAGGTATTATGCTTTTATAAATTTTACGGTTTTCTCTTCCTTTAAGCTTAAATGGGTTTTCTTTTTGATGGGCCAATCTTATATTATACAACTGCCGATCCACCAAATTTAAATTATAATTAAACAAGACGGCTATACTTCCAATCATTGATGTATCCAAGAGCCTTGATTTGATTGGATCTTTCTGTTTGATTTCCAAATTAGTGTTGTGTGACGGGCTTAATCTGATTTAAATTGGCTACGGCTTTACGAATATTTTGTAGTAAAAAAAAGTGCATGTGATTATACATAGCTGTTTTTTTTCTCCTTTTCTAGTTATAAAAGAAGTAAAAAAAAAAAAAAAACCAATCAGTCATTCCTTTGGGGCCTAACAAGATTGGTTTCACACATATATATATATATACCAATGATAATTAACAAGAACTGGATGCTTTAATATGATTTTAGAACTTGCAGTCTGAGAAAGTGGGTTTTTTTTGGCAAAAAGAGAAAAACATGAGGAGTAGAGAACATTAAAGCTAAATATAACGTGTGTGAAACGATAGCAGATGGGGCCATAGGGATATGATATTATGGAACACTAATTACTTAATTAGTGTGAGATAAGAAAACCGGTACGTACAGGCAGACAGTTGATTTGCAGAGTGAATTGTTGGTAGCAAATGTGGTCACATATCTATAAGTATAAGTATAGGTATAGGGTGTGATAATAACCTTGAAAGAAAGCAATTGAAAAGACCGTAAAAATGATGGTACCACGTGCAGAACCACACACCCTGTAGGCGAATCCCAGGTGGACACGTAGCACAAGAAGCGATGGAGCAGTTCACGTGAGAGCCCATAAGTCCTCACTTCTTGGGGGACCTTCACATTTAGAAGCATCATCTCATCTCTTCATCACCCAATCAGACCTGACCCTTTCTTTCCAAAGTACATATATGATTGCATGACAGATTCCATCTTTTCCCTTTCAAAAGCCCCACATTTTCTTTCTTTTTTATTAGGAACATCAGTACTCTCTCTCTCTCTCTCTCTCTCTATACATATCATTGCTTTTCTTATCCCTATCCATCACAAACATCATTTGCTACTTCAGACTCATCCTTTTAATTAATTCATCATTACAGCCCAATCTCTCAACAATGGTCTATACAATTTTTACATGTCACTGATTTTCTTGGAGTATTAGACTGTGACCAGGATCTCCAGAACAAAGCCTCGTATTGCATCATCACCATGGAACCGAAGACACCAAATCATATACTAAGCCAATTTGTTCTTTGCGTATTCGCACTAACACTATAATGCCATTGATACATTTTTTAAAAGAGAATGCAAAGACTAAAATTAATACCCTCCAATTAAGGAAATGACTCTCCAAGGAAAAGCACAATGGATGAACAAATGATTAGCATCTTCACTAAATCTATTGCAAAAGGCACACCAATTCCCATCGATAGCAACCCAGCCAAACTTGAAAAGAAAATTTATAATACTGATGCAATCTTACATACAAGCCCTGTGAAAAAACTCAATTTTAACTGGAGTAAGTTCAGCCAATTTTGGGGAACAAATACATCTCCCTGAAGGAAAATAAACCGTCATAAAAATTTCATAGCCTCAGAAAAGTAATGCTTCCACAAAATCCGATGAGGAGACCATACAAGTAATTATGTTTATATAAAATCACAACTCTCCATAATTATTACAAGTCCATAGTCCATAGTCCATTAAAATCAATAATCACATATTCATCTCTTCTAAAATATATATATATATATATATATATGTATCTCGTTGTTAACAAAAACAAAAAAAAAGTTGTCAAAATTATAAACTCCACAGAAGACTAGTTTGCTGATTTCTTTGTCTCTTTTGTTTTGGGAACTGATGTCCATATTCTATAGGGTTGTAAATACTAACTAAAAAAGCAAGAAAAGAAAATCATGGTCTACTAGATGGAGGCAAAAATGCATGATTTGTAAGTCGTGAAGAGGTTGTCATCAATTGGGGCCATAGCCCAAAAAGGTGTAAATTACCCCCTTTCTCTGTCATGAATCTTAATAGCCATATACTCACCAATTAAGCCATGCCAAACCAACATACTCAGATGCTATTGTCTCTTTGCTAGATACAGACAGCATTTTCTGTTCGAAGGCGACATGCATGGCGCAGCAGAAGTTATAGATCGAAACAGGTTCTATAATCATTCTTTTCGCAGAATATATAAAAAGGATGACAAAGAAAGAATTCCCGTTAAATGGAAACGCATATAAAACTGATATGAAACTCCATGAGTTCTTTCGCGAAACAAAAGCAGTTCAACAGCTTAAAGATTTAAGCATAAAAAGCATTACACGAATACAATAAATTAAGAAAACCATAAACAGTACAATCTTCAGGTTCCACTTTTATTGCTATTTATTGTAAACAAGGAAAAGTTCTGAACCTAGCTCGCTAGCTAGCAGTGGAGTTAATCCTACATATATTAAGGAAGATAACACACAATTCTAGAACCAATTTTGCTGACAATGCCCCGAAAGAAAGAAAACAAAAAGGAAAAAGAAAAGAGCAGTCCACGCATTATGATATGCAGATGCAGAAATGCATAGGGCCGGGTAGCTTACATATCACGGACATGGAAGATGTTGGGGTTTTTGACGACAATATCGTACATGTAAACAGAAGTGAACTTGGAGAAATCCCTTGGAAGAGATATTAGGTCGATGGAAGAGTGTTTGTGGAATTGGAAGAGATCAGGATCACCTCCATAATACCTCTCCCAACCTAAGTTTCTGAGTATTTGCTCAAGGGAAGAGTAAGAAGTTACAACTTGACCAGATGGCAAGTGCACTAGAACCTTTCTCCTTGAAGAACCTCCTTGTCTTCCTTCAGATGCTTCAGCTCCAGGATTCTCCAAGATAAACACTCCATTATGTTTGAAAACCCAAACCCCCGACATTCTTTATATGCGGAACTAGTAGTTTGGTTTAAATTATTAGAGGAAGTGTTAGTGTGAATTTAGGGTTTTAGGGAAAGGTCTGCGAGGAGGAAGAAGAGTAGAAGTGGGCTGATGAGAAGTGAAGCAGGGAACGGGGGGGTATATATAGTGCGGAATAGGATCAGAAGAAAACAAGAGAAAATACTGGGTGGGGTTGAAAGGAAGAGTAATTATAAGGATGTTGGGGTTAAGGTACAGAATCTAGATACAGTGGGTCCAAAATGGTTTAAATAAGAGGGTACAGGGATGCTTATAGGGGGTGATTTAGGGCACAGGTACCATCTGTAGGGTTGGGTTATGGTGGGAGGGAGAAGAATCTCTCTTTTCTTTCGTTTTATCTTTAAGAATGTAAAGAATCTATGGATTTTCGCTTGAGGGAATCGCGAACAAATATTACAAAGACATTCTGTTTTTTAAAAGTCAAAGGGATTAAAAGATGTTAGCATTCACATCACGAGATATCCACGTGAAGTGAGTGGTAAAGATTAGCAAAAATTTCTTTTTTGTTGGTGGGTTAGGCAACTGATAGCTGCATGCATTGCTTCTTTTAATTTCTTTTGTTGCTTACTCATCATTGGCTGTTCCTTAACATTTAAAACCCTTTTCTTTCTTTATTCTTGCCTTTCTAATTTGAGCTCAAGCTTCAGTTACAAGAATAAAACAGGATGTCAGCCTCCAAATATTCTTCATTATTATAACATAAAATTCTCAGTCCTATATGAACTGACGTCTGTGGAAATAAGCTAATCTCATCAGCCAATTTCTTTTTGGAGCATACCCTTAATTTATTTCTAAACATAAACCATTCCGTCTCTCATTTCTTAATTCAATTCAAATTTCTGCCATTAACTTAGTTTTCATAATTACATGAAGGAAAAGAATATTACATCCGCAAAAAAGATTAAAGGTTTTCCTTTCAACAATTCCTTAGGTGGAAACATCTCGCTTGTTGTATGGACAGAATTATTGTTCAATCATCTATTGCTCGTAGTTAGTTTATAAGTTTAATCCTTAATAATTTAGACAATATCTAATGGTAAAGTCAAATAAAAAGTTAATCTTCCTTGTGGATATAAATTAGAAAAGGTTAATAATGGTCAAAAGTGAGTATTAAACTCTTTATATTATATATAAATATGCCTTTTTCTTCTTCTCCAAAAATTATTGGTGGAAGAGGGAAAGAAAAGAAAGTCTATTAAAAAGTAATATAAGGTATAATACTTGGGTCAGAGGACCACCGCACTGATTTTGGAATGCCATTGTCAAACCAAATAAAAAGAAAAATGATGAAACAAAACTATGTATATATTGGGATTTCTAACAATGCCCACATGAGATCACATGGGCTCAAATGGTCCAGGAAGAGGACCCTCTTCCCTCAGTCTTGTCAAATCTATCATTCCCATGCTCATCCTCTCTCGTCATTTGGATATTTCTCGTCTATGATTAATATGATGCCTGCATGCCTTACTTTCTATCTTAAACTACAGTTTATTTTCGATTTCAAAACCAAAACCAAAACAAAACAAAAATTACGTATTCATCGTATTTAATGATTGACAAACCTTTTTATGCATGCTTAAATAGATAGTGACTGTTTATTATATATTAAGTTCAGAATCATATGTAAATTTATCAAGTAATTAAGCAATTTTAAGCTCATTAATTGTACTATTGATATATATATATACACACATAAACGTCCTTATTTGCTTGTTGGACCTCACAGGAGCATCAATTCTTTTACTGCCATATGACCATCAAACAACCGCATTAGGAATTGCTAAGCTCCAAATCAATATTATTAGATATAATTAATACAATAATAATGGATGATAAAAGTGAAGATAAATTTTAAATTAAAATTTCAATGATAAACTATTTATTTTACTAACAAAATATTATCGAAAATTACATATTTTGCAATCTGTATAAATTAAAAATGAACTATCTTTTAAGGACAGATGAAGTATATTAAAATGTAAATGATAGAGAAAAAAAGTAAGGTGTAAAGGATGAAATTGAAAGACAAATGAAGGAAATAGAGTAAGATTATGGTCCCAAAAACTTTTCAGAGAATGAAGTCTGTGTGTATGTTTATAAAATTGAAGGAAATGGAAGTTACTTTGCAATGCCTTCAGGAATGAAAGCCTCAAGAAGAAAGCATCACTTGTTCCTCTTTACCCCTACCATCAGATCACAGTGATACAGACCCTTCATTACATCCTTGTTATTTTTCTGATTTACTAAATCCTCAAGTGGTGCCAATCTATATTATTCTTGTTTCTTTTTTTTGTTTTCAGATTATTCTCCGTTTGATTCATAGTCCTACACATGTCATTCCATACTTTACGTAATTCTAATTTTTGGGATTTGTACGAGACAATCAATTTCATTTAAAGGCGGAAATTTTTTTAATAAAAAGAATTACGATTCTATTCTTCAAGAGAAATATAGATAAATTCTAATTTTGCGAACATATAAGTGTAAACCAATACAATATACCATGACATTCACATTAAGTTCCAGCTAAGGTAAATTAATGTATAGTTGCAGCACTAGAAATACTATAGAAGCTGAATTATGATAAAGACAGCATATATATGTTAACTAGAGTGCTATCTTTATCAGAATTCAGCTTCTGTTGCAAATATAATATCTCAGTTGGCAGTTGGCAACAAATTTCACAGCAGTTTATCCTCGAAGGATAAAGGTAGCAATATGTCACATGTCTGCTGTTTGAATTTTGGAAGACAAAATCAGATGATGAGCAAGAATTTTCATTTGCTTTTCTATTTGTGTTTCTTCCATGCTTTAAGGGGTTTTGTGGGGACAAAATTTACCACGTTTATCTTGTACACAACAAACCTTATCTGAAACACTTACCTTTTAACTCATTTTTGAGAATCAACCCAAAGCTGATTGTTATGTTCCCTACCTGTTTTCTCATCTCATGCCCAGGATCATTCCTAACGTTTGCTAGCTTGCTTAATTAAAATCACTACGATGGCAAAGTTCGTTTGCATCCTCAGGTTATTCAGACTACTATTGGGATCCACTGTTGATTCTAAACATCAGTTCTTAAATGTGTAAAGCTCCTCTTGGATTTGTTAAAAATGATCAATCATAACACTAATCTGAGTGGTGAAAAACATGTATTTAGTCATTTATAAGAGTAAAAATACGTCTAAATTAAACAGAGTTCATCTACTTAACAGCTATGATTACACGTTACAAAGGCGGCGGATGAGCTTTTAGCGACGGCAACGCGTGGCGTATTTTATGTTTAAGATGCATGGTTTAGTTGTGGTAAAGCGTTATTTAAGCTAATGGAGATTCGGATTCTGCTTGTTGGTGGTAGCTGACCTAAGATATGTACCAAATGACATATTAATAAGGAAAATCAGATCCATTGGTTCTTTTGGTTTGTGGTATATGTACATTTCTATTAATTAATTTAATTTATGGTTTTGTTGGATACCCCCACTCTTAAAAGAAAAGCTGATCTCTATGTTTTGAGGTATATGTACCCAAAAACATTTTAATTAGTTATATACAAAAGTAATCTAAAAGGAATTATAAGCAAAAGCAGCATTAGCTAATAATTAAAGCAGACAGCATATAATTATTATTATTATTAGTGTGATAAAGTAAGATTAAGGGAATAAGGTTAAAGTTAATTAAAGGGTATTGGATGAGGTATAACTTGAATTAGCAACAAAGTATGATCCTGGCTTTAAGGAATATTGCAAAAGCTCAAAGGAATGAGAATAAAATGTATATATACAATATAAATATGTCGCTAGGTTTCTTTTTATCAATTAAACTGAATTGTTAATAAAACCCAGGAATTGAATAATGTAGCTAGGTTTATAGTTCTGTTTTTCCAAGCAATCTCATATTTGGTTAATATGCCATATTCCCATTTAAAGAGTTATTTAAATCACAGTAGGATGAGAACCTTGGATTTATTCCTTATATATAACTAACTCATTTTTATTATTCATCTTTTTCAACTGGATTTTTCTTATCATTAATATAGTTTACTTCATTTCTGAATCACTAGAAACCACATATTCCTTTTCTTTTTTAATATAGTTCTAATAAACGTCTATTCAGAGATGTCATTTCTCATTTATAATAATATTATATTTAGATGTCTCAATCTGCTGTGGAAATAAATTAATATGAATTCTTTTCCACCATGTAAGTAAATGGAAGAATCAAGTTGATTACTTTTGATTTCTTTGAGATGTACGGGAGAACCATGTTAACTTAATTCATTACTTAGCAAAGAAAATCAATTCTACCAGCTGTTTTAGCCATATATCCATGTGTTTTTCTTTTTTAACTAATATAAGATCAAACGTTCAAGAGGTGAAGTACTTGGATTATTAATCAGAAGAAGATGGATATGAAGTTCTTCCTTCTTCCTACACCTCTAGCCTCAGTCGATACTTAAAATTAGAGTGGCCTACAGTCTTCTGAAAATGTCGTCACTATTTCATCCCGATAAAGAAGCTGGCTGGATAACAGAATGTCACTATTGCTATTGATGGGTCATGTTTGATCCTAGAATTCGAGCTGTTAGGATTAGTTATGAAACTAAATAATTGCTATATACAAACAGCAACAACTGAAATATTCAGAACAAACAAAAAGAATAACAACCATGATTTGGCTATATCATGTTTAACAGGCGGTCACCGATTTAAATAGACGAGATGTTTATTTTTAACACAAAACTTTCACATTTCACAGAGCTGAAATAATAACCACTCCTCCAAATATAGTGAAACCTGTTATAGAACTGTAACGTGGACAAGAGAGTTTCACTCCGAACCTCCAGTTTTCAAGAACCCATTTCTCATATCATTCATTCTAACATGTATAAGAAGACCTCGATATTCCTGGATGAAGCAGGGCATCCAATAACTCCCAAGGGGTCAATCGGAATCACCATTAATTTTTTGTTAAAAGAACAAAGAAAAATGGAGTCCAAGACCCCTTCTTTACTCTTCCTTGCTCTCTTTTGCATCTTCTCTTCAACCTCTACGGCTTTCAACATCACCAGGATTCTTTCTAACTACCCCGACTTTAGCACCTTCAACAGTCTCCTTACTCAAACTGGCCTCGCCCAACAAATCAACAGCCGCCAAACCATCACCGTCCTTGCCGTCAGTAACGGTGCTATCGGTGGTGTTTCTGGCAAACCAGTTGACATTGTCAAGAGGATATTGAGTGCCCATGTCATTCTTGATTACTATGATCAAAAGAAGCTTGAAAATATTAAAAAACAGAGCAGCATTCTTACAACTCTGTATCAGACAACTGGAAGTGCAAACGATCAACAAGGTTTCTTAAATGTTACAAAGACTCCTAATGGAATCGTGTTTGGGTCTGCGGTGAAGGGTGCTCCTCTAACTGTATCTCTTGAAGGATCAGTGGCTTCACAGCCTTACAACATTTCGGTGCTTCAAGTAGGCGGTGTTATTGAGGCTCCAGGGATCGAGAACATGGCTCCTCCACCGCCTCCTGCTCCAAAGACAGCATCTGCTCCTGCTCCTGCTCCAACATCAGCTAAGACTCCCGCCGAGGCGCCTGCACCTGCCGCTGAGGAACCAGCTGCTGATGATGCACCAACCGAGGCACCTACTCCTGCTGCAGAAGCACCTAACGCTGATGCACCCCTTAGCTCTCCTCCACAGCCTAACTCAACGCCTGCTGATGAGACACCGGCTGCTGCACCTGCTCACTCAGGTTCCTCACGTTTGCATGTAGACGGTGTTGTTGCGGTTGCCATGGGATTGGTGGCATGCATGATGGGTTTCTAAGCTTTTCACAAAATCTTTTCTGGAAAATGAGTGATGTAAATCCTTTTCTATCTGTAATCATCCCTTTTCTACTTCAACTCTATGTAAGATCCTCATTCTTTTGTTTTTAATACGGGCATACTTTGTTTTGCCTGATTTAAAAACTGCCAAACTTAGGGATTCAAATTTGTCAGGACTTCATTCGTTTTATCCAATTCAACATGCCAATGTAATTCTATATTGCATCTAGAAACCTTAAATCGAACCTTCCTAGGCCATTCATTTATCATTTTACTTGATGCTTTCGATTGAAAGTAAACACAATCTCAGTGCAATTCATTGAGGATCAAAAAGTGCTACCAAGCGTCAAATTGGTATACACGAAACGTTTTCCTTTCTGCTTCAGTATTCTGGTAAACTTGTTTTGCATTGAGCATGCAGGACATTGCTTGACTGATAAAATCACCACCAGAAGCCTATCTCTGGCAGCCTTTCAACTTTCACTGCCAAGTTAGATTTTCAAGACACCAAAAAGCAACAAGAATATGATATCATAGAGCAAAAGTTATCATCCACAAATAGCAAAATCATTTAAAGAAGAAAACCTCATGGGTGGCACTTCAAAAATCACAGAGTGACTAAATCTGATGATTTTGCTTTCAGATGGTAGCAGACAAGCTTGAATATCTGTTCCAGAGACAACCTGATAGGTTACATGAGCTTTAGCATTATCCCAAAATCACTTCACTTAAAATTTATATTGATGACAGTAACAAGTTGAGAAATATAAAAAAAAACAATTAAGAAATACGCTCAAAAATTCATAGGGAGGTCATGTCATATCAATTGCAATGCGTAACAACATTAAGGGGCTATGCTGAATATCCAAAGGAGCTGTTCATAGGGATGACGGCCTTGCATCACAAAAACAATAGAAGCATTGTTTGTAAAATCAACAGATATCAGTTCAAATATTTCCATTTCAGAATCATGTTAGCTTGGTTAACTTCCAACTCCACACAAAAAGACTTTCTGCAACCAAAATAAACCAGCAGGGGTTGCATCATCATTTGATCTTGTCAATTATATCTGAGATGACTTTTTTCATATCAAGATCCTTCATTGGCTTAAACGGTCGTTTCATGCCCTGCAAAAGTTTAAAAAGCAAAACTTAGACTACAGCAGCGACAATCTAGTTTTGGTAATATTTAGGCAATATATATGATGCTACACGCAGAGTTGCAAGAATTTGGCATCTGCCACAATAAATAAATTAATGTTGAGGTAACAACCCAAGCAACAGGAGAATACTGGTGCTTTTAAGTTAAGTAGCATTATCATCAGAATTTTTGTCAAATCATTTGCAACTTCAAGTCATCAATAATATTATCTGACCATTTATATTCAACCCTAAGATCTTTAACTACAACATTAACTTCACTGCACAGAGATAAAAAGGCTGACAACAAATCATAAACAATTTCACGGTGAAACAGTAGATACAAATGCTAAGTATCATGTGCATCCCAAACCAATCATGCAGGCTAAATTTATTAATACCTGACAGAAAACATACTTGTGCAGGTTTAAGATTGAAAAGAATACTATGTGGAACAAAATAAAACAAATGGTCTGCAAATGGATAATACTGGTGTAAGCTTTACCAGAAGAGTGATGAACTTCTCTCCACCTTCCTTCCGTATTTCAAAGCAACCCTTTCTAGGCTGTTGAAAGAAATTAGGTATCAACTTAAAAGAAACATCTATACCAAAGTAACTTGCACATAATTAAGCAGATATTTCTTACACAAAGTAAGGAGGCTTATCACATGCAAAACAAGTATTCACAGACATACACTGGCAAAAACACTTCAGCCAAAGACAATGAAATAGCGTTTTTGCAAATATATCTATGTCTCTTTTCAGAAGATATATATTCACAAAAGATATCAGTGGCCAGGCATCTTTTTATTCGTTGAAATCTATATATAGTTTTGCCAGAGTCGATCTCAAGCAACATTCATAATAAAGCTTCAATGATGGCACATTTTACAATTGTATCATAAAGAGCTCAACATCCAAACAATGTCATGGAAGATACGATCAATGAGTTAGTAAAGACATCCAGACCGTAGGTTTTATGATAAATATCCAGAGAAAAATTCAAAATAAGGTCAATACATGAAGTCAGCCCATCGAAAGTAAGCACCAAAAGTCAACTTTGCAGCAATTAAATGAAATGGCATTTTCCAATGATTTCAGTATATATAAATCTTTTCCTATGTTGGCGACTTCAAGCAACTGAGGCAGTGAATTATATC
Source organism: Ricinus communis (assembly GCF_019578655.1). Lineage (NCBI taxonomy): Eukaryota > Viridiplantae > Streptophyta > Magnoliopsida > Malpighiales > Euphorbiaceae > Ricinus > Ricinus communis. Next base: position 33,088,931 of record NC_063258.1, read on the forward strand.
TATGGCTTTCCCATAAAAACAAAAGGCTGAATAACAGATTCAATTATTAAAAAGCCAGCAAGTGAAGCTAATAACGTTAGCAAATATACCTTATCAGGATTAAGAAGAACAATGACACTAGGAAGAGCAGCTTCTAAACCATTCTTCACCTGAGTAGCGCTTGTCTTAAATGACCTGCACTGTGTGCTACAATAAGCACCAAATTGGTTAGATCTAATATATGACGAAAAACAACATTAACCAGGCACGTGTAGCAAAAACCAGACGCACAATTCGTGTAGTAATGACCCTCATTATCAAAACAGTTGAATATAATGAACATAACAGATTTAATCATAAACCTCTTTGCAAAGACATGGTATATAACTAAACTCAATCCCATGGAACCAAACCTTAACCAGAAACAGAGTATCTTCATTCATGTCCTTAAATTGTTAAAGACGATATAAATCACCAAAAAAATAGTGATATTATTGAAGAAATAGAAAAGCCTTGATATCAGTCATTCTTCAGAGATTGAAGAGGCTTTCCCTGTGTAGGAAATCACCAGTTTAAAAATTTTTTTCTTTTCTTTTCAAAAATATCAATTATTGAAATAGTTATTGCATCATTATAATGTGAAAAATGGTAATGAACATAAATAAAACTAGCAAGAAAGTATCAAAAGCCAAGCATCGTCACAATCTAGCTTGATACTGGATGGGGGATTTTAGAGGAAAGAAATACAGGGTATAACACGAGGTGACAGGAAAAATCAAGTTTTCTCTGAAAACAAACAAGGGATAAAAGAAGACATTTTTTGTACCAGCAATTTGCCCCATGGCTTTCCTTTTAACGGTGCTCTCATCAGCCAATTTGTCATGGAGTCTTTCCTCAGGAAAGAAAAGAAAAGAAAGAAAGAGGTCCCTAGATCTTGAACTTTTCTCTCATGTCCTTCACTTACAACAAACGCAGAAATCAGAAGCGAACAACAACCACCAAGTCCTAATTTTTTTTCAACAATAAAAAACCCTAACTCCACTCTTATATACTTACCCAGAGTTTCAGCTGTAATGAGGAGTAGAAACTAAAGCAAAACACTCTCAAATCAAATATTAACTTCTAACTTTCTCGTGAACCAAAACCGACGAAACCGGAAAAGAGAAAGGAAAGAGCTTACCAGTGTTCAATCACAATGGTCTTCTTATTCTCACCGTCAGCAGTTTCTTGTTCCTGCTCTTCAACGTTATCAGCCTCCTCCGTCTTCTTCACAGACTCCTCTTTCTTTTCAGCCTTCTTGTGGTCTGCTGCTGCTACTTTCCCCTTTTTCTTCTTCGGCAACTCGGCAGCTGGCGCGGCCGGCCTTGACTTCGCTAGCCGAGCAGAGCTCCGAGTCACTCTTTTCGTCGTCACCGCCGCCGTAGCATCATCTGCTGCTTCAGACTTTCGCTTCCTGGGAGCCATAGTCCGTACAGATGATTACTTTCTCTCTCTTGCTCTCTCTCTCCCTCTTCTTTCTTTCTCTAATTTTTTTTTTTTTCTCTTGTCTGTGACACAGGCGTTTCTGTACGTGACGGGCATCCAGTTCGTTTTCCCGCGCTTTTGGTTGAGTGGATTTCGAGCGGACGGTGTTGATTTAGTGTGTGATGGTGGATGAGCGAAGGGATGTGACTGTACGTTATTGAAAAGATGTGGATTACAGATTGAAAGGCTGAGATGGTGGCACGTGCGATGATTTTAGTCTAGGGCGCAGTATGTGCGATGCATAAACCGATAGGCCAATAATCGAAAGGTCAAGTATTATCTATATTCACTCCCACAACTATGGGATGCGTCTTCTGCTACTGGATGTTTTAACAGTTGAAGTTTAAAGATTATATATTTCATAATTACTTTATACATGTTCTTTTTTTAATAATAATTTTAAATACACTTCTAATTCATTATCATTATGTGCTATTATAATATTACCATTTTTTCTTTATCAGACATTATTATATTATATAATTACTTGTAGGTTTTAATTAAGGGGATTTGAATTTTTCAAACTTAAATTCAGTCACAATTAAAAAATAATATTATATATTTTTATAAATAGATAAATAATTAATACTAAAAATAGTAAATTATTTCAAATTTAAGTTTCTAGAAATGTAAAAAATATACATATTGTCGAAATATAAAATTTTTTTGCCAGACTTTAGAATCAAATTTATTTACAGAAATTTTTTATGAGAAGTATTAAAAAATATTTTATTTTTAGAACATTTATTGTTCTATAATTCAAATTTTAATATAGTTACTAAGAATAAATAGTTAGCATCTCTTAGGATAATTATAAATTTTGATAATTTATTAAGTGTTATATTGAAAAATATCAATTATGATTATTAAATTTAGAAATCAAATGATTGCAAACATCGTGGGTCAAATTGCAACTACCCTTTAATTCAATGGAAATTTTACTGAAACACACAGACATTATTTAGATACTATCTTTTTTATTTGTCTTTTTTGTGTGTTTATTGTAATATTTGATTTCCCTTCAAATAAAATTGCAATGATTAATGTGACCAAGTCATTTGAAAGGTCAAGACTATAAATATTCTATTATTGTGATCCGATGGCATAAGACATATATGGAAATAAAAGCGAGAAAAAGAATCAATTATGTTTAGTCTAAACAGGATTAAGAACTCTAATTTCATGATCGCATGAAGCAAACAAAATGTGTAACGGTATCCGGTCTTACATTCTAATTCTATAAATCAATTACGAGCAAACAAATCTAAAAGAATACTGTATTGTATGTGCAGAAGAATCCTAAATGGTCGTATAATTAGAGAAAAGGAACAATAATTTATCAAGAGTTTCTGGGTAGAACTTTCTAGCAAATAAGTAGCAGGGTCGCCTCATTCCATTCCACAAACAGGGTCCTGTCACCACTGCCTTCTGCACTTGCAATTCAATTATGTTTTCAGGACAAACACATATCAAGTATTGCAACAACCAACTCTTTAAGTCTATTTATATACCTTTTCATCACTCGTAAGATGCAAGGCCACGTCTGTAGACTGCAAATGATAACACAATTCCATCAAGTTTCTATTCTGCTGGTTATATAATCAGAACAAATATACTAAGATTATAGCATTAAAATACCGTAATGTTTTTAAGGAGTTCGTAAGTAACATCGCGGGCCCTATATGCTTTAGGATGCCACTTTCTTTCAGACCAGTCGACGTGTGTTACTGACCACTTAGCAATGCCGTCAGGATCGATCATCTTTTGAAGACACAAGGATTAAAAATTAATGTCAGTCACGAAATCATTCAAGGACCCAGAAAAGAATCCATTTCGCGAATACAATAAGATTTAATACGGTCTAATTTGGTGGACTAACGTGAAAAAGGGTTGGCAAATAATGCTCGTCTGCGTAGCAATTGCGTCCGTCCATGTTGGGCTGCGAAACTCAAGAATACAATTTCAATTAAATTGGGCAGAATCAGCTAAAGGGTATGCATACAATACAAGATTAACGTTACCTTGCAGTAGAGCCTAAATTTTGTGTAATACAGGAAGTCTGACATGATGATGATAGCATGCTGCCGCTTCATGGTGAACCACTGCAGAAACGCTAATATTAATCGGCTTTTATATTTGTTTTCCTTGCTAATACAAGAAAATCTTATTCCTTTGTCTTTACATCTAATGCCAGAGGATTCAACCAATTCTCATAATAATAATGTGTCTATTTTATACACACCTGTGAACCTTTTCGAAAATCCTTTTTTTCAACCTCAGGAAGCATACGCTCTGAATATCGTCCACTTCCATCAGGACCAAGGTCCTCGAAACTATATGCATAAACGAGACTCGATCAGAATAAGTATCGTGGTTAAGCCTCTTAATTTAAACCAGAATAACAAGCTTACCTGTCAATATAGCTAATATTTGTGAACATCAAGTAATTATATACATAGTCAAATGCATGCAGTGGCACACAGCTGAAAACAAACAAACAAACAAAAAAGAGAAATCAGAGACATGATTTTCATGACAGTCAACGTTTGTAGAGAATACTTTTGCACATTTGAGTTACCTATCAGAGAGCAGGACGAATTGTTGGTTATCAGGATCTAAAAGTGCATGAGCCAGTAGCCTCTTCTCTGCTTCAACCATGGAAATTTTTCCCCATTCCACCTACCAAGTTATTTGTACAATGGCAATAGTTGTTATGTTTTGACAGTAAAAGAAGGTTGGACATGCGGAGGGCATTGTTCCATTTAATATAATATCAAGTGAAGCATATGATATTGTACCTTGTCACTGCGAATATCTCGACCAACAAAATAACGACTGACATGAAGAGGTTTTTCTCTAGAAGCATGTACATACACCGAGAATCTATCCTCATGCCCCTGTCAGTTTGCAAATTAAAAGTTGAAAAATAGCGAACTTTGGAGCCTGACTAATTTGTATCCTGGAGACAGAAAGATCAAGTAATTTAAGAAAGGGCTTACGTAAAAGAACTTTTCCCAGAGTCTCTCGAATGGTAAAGAGCCAGGAGTCAGAAACATAAAAGCGATTTTGGGGTTATTAGATTGGATATGAGGCATCTTGAGAATTTCACGAATTACAACCTGAGCTACGGTCTCATCATCACTTAATTCTCTGGACGGAACAAACTGAGGCTTTTGGTAAAAGTTACAGGTGCTTGAAGGAAAGAAATAACAGGCTGCGGAGCTTCTTGGTCTGAACACAGAGGCACCTATCAAAAAAATGCTCACCAGAAACACCGTTAGAATTACCCATATTGGCTTCTTGTTCTTCAGATGCGTCCTCTGTCTGTAGCCCGGCATTACCATAGTGTCTCTCATGATGCTGCCCTGTATAAAAAATTTAATCTCTAATTATTTCATTAACTCGCACGGACTTCTCAAACAACAAAACAATCTTCAAATTCTAAAGGAAAAAGATCAGAGAACAGAATATAATAAGAGCAGATTGATGTGTTAAATAAATAAGAAGAAGGGAGAGAAAACACGAACCTGTTCAGCAAAAGGATCGAAATTCAGCTGATGTATAAGAGATTCATGAATAAATCATAGAATTTGAAGATTCAATTACAATGACAATCAACAACTTGTTAACTAGTTATAGTCAGTACGTGTTAGCTCTCTCCTTATTTTGTGACTCTTCTTCTTCTTCTTTTTAAAAAATTGTAATTTACAAAAAATGAAAGCTTGCCCATTTTCTGTTATGTTGTTAGGAACGATTTTTCTACCTTTGACTTACTCTTTCCAATTATATATATGGATGGCCTAATTGTTCTTACATATGCGCATTTTAATACTGTTTCATTTTCCTTGGACAATCAAATTCAAACATCTTTTTCCTTATTTATTGACCATAAATGAAATTAATTTATAATCTAAATTATGCACAATTGCCTCCTCATTTATTTTTCTTTTTATAAAATATTCCCTTCTGTTCCTGCAACTGTAAAACAGATTTCTAATTGTACTCTTATAAACATTTTCAATTAACTGTATTCCTTTTATTCAGATTCATCAAGGGGATCATTCACTTCATGAATTAGAGTTTCTCTCTTTTCATTATATTTTCATATATTATATTTTTTAATTTAAGTAATTTCATTAGACACTCAAGTGAAATAAAAATAAATTAAAATGGAGAACCGAGGCCCTTTAAATTTACCATTCCCATTTATTGCTTTAATTAATACTTCTTGGGATTACTATAAATATTATTACTTTATTCTGACTATTAAAGCAACGATAATGAAAATCGACAAATGGATTGAATTAAAATGAAATTCAGAATCCTATTTAAAATTTTAAAGAAAATAACAATTGATATAATTTCAGTCTCCCAAACCGACATCCCTAGTTAGCTTTTATTAATTATTATTATTATTACCATTTAAAATAAAATTAAAAAGAGCAAGTGGATAATACAGAAAATGGGATCGGGCTACGTGGCGTCGTAGATGCCAATAAAGATAACTTACGTGGTCCCATACCTCGATTTCCATGCCAACGTGGCACAACTAAAGCGAAGTGTTCCGGACAAGCAAAAGCAACTCCTCCAGTTCCAACTTTCCAATAGGGAAATTGTTGCAATAATATCTTGTAATCTTACAATCTCAACAGAGGCTGCAGCTTCAATGGCTGCTTCTTCTTCCATAGCTTTGTTCTCCTCAATTAGAGGCCGGGAACCGTACGACCCCAAAGCGCTTATTTCTCGACCGAAACCCGTAATCTTGGCGAATCATGCTCCACTTCCGGCTCGACGGTATTATTACTGTAGCCAGAAGAAAAGTCCGCGAATCTTGTGTTCGGTTTCAATTTCGAGTTCGGAAGTGCGAACAGGGCGACCTGATGATCTCGTCGCTTCAATTATTTCCAAGGTATGATCTTAATTTAAATGAAATTAATTGTTTTCTGGAATTCTGTTCTCACGAAAACCAAAAGAAATTAACAGGTAACGCAAACAGATGGAGGAGTTACTCTAACTAAAGAAGAGCATGAAGAGGTGTCGGAAGTTGCACAGCAATTGCAGAGCTATTGTGTTGCAGAACCGGTCAAATGCCCTCTCATCTTTGGAGGTAAATAATTGTACTCCAAATACTGATGATTAAGTTAAATTAAGGAGTGGGTGATGACGAAGGGTGCTTAATTTTGGTTTAGAATGGGATGTGGTGTACTGTTCGAGACCGACTTCCCCAGGGGGTGGGTACAGGAGTGCATTCGGCCGTCTTTTCTTTAAAACAAAAGAAATGATTCAGGCAGTTGAAGCTCCTGATACAGTAAGGAACAAGGTCTCCTTTTCTCTTTTTGGCTTCCTCAATGGGGAGGTCTCTCTCAAAGGTACATATATGCCAATCTTTAATATCTTGCGGTTTTAGCATTTTATTTGTTGCCCGATTAATTAAAACCCACATATTTATTACGAATATAAAACAGGTCAGTTGAGGGTTTTAGATGAAAGCTGGATTCAGGTTATATTCGAGGCACCTCAGCTGAAGGTAGGAGCACTAGAGTTGCAGTACGGTGGTCAAAGTGAGGTGAAGCTGCAGATAACTTACATCGATGACAAGATCAGGTTGGGGAAGGGCTCTAGAGGTTCTTTGTTTGTTTTTCAAAGACGCATTTAGATTATCAAAATCTTCAACCCACACAGATCACCTTTGTCTCTGTGCTTTACACTGCTGGGTCCAATGAAATCTGGAATGCCACTCCTTGTTCTTTGTTTCATCATATCATATGCTTACATGCGAGAACAATTTTTCTTTCTTTTTTTGGTCGTACTTCTCCTTACCTTAGCAATAAGATGCTAAATCCTAATGTTGAGTTTTCATCCAAGTGAAAATGGTTAGTTTAACAATACGTCAAAGCATCATTTTTTAAAATATCTAGGCAGAGTTACTTTGTACTAATCAAGACATAACTTGGACATGGACATGAAAAGAAACAAGAAGACAATTGACACCAGTATAACACGCATACATACCAATACACATACAAATGCAAGTTAAGAACACTAGAATCATATATGACTTAAGACTAGACCAACCTTAAAACATTAGAAGTTCAACTTCAATTTGTTACACACTCTGCCAATGGCCCCAAGACTGCAGAATCAATGATAAAATGTTTTCAAAAGCTGACAATTGACTTGAGATCGAACCAAATAGACTTGCTGAACTATCAAGGAAATTAGAACAACGGGCTAGGAGGATTAAGGATACAGATTCTCAAAGAGTCATAACCAAGGACTTCATTTTCAGAACTAAAAACACGACAGAGTGTCTAAAATCGTGAAAATGAAGTTGAATTTGAGTTACAATTAACAGAAACAAGCTAACCAGGCCCCACTTTAGGAATGTCATAATGCTCAGTTAGATTAGCCAGATACTGGTTGAATTCATGAATCCGATCGCGGTGTGATTTTCTGGCCATCTTAGTTATCCTTTGGAGTTAAATTTTCTCAATTTGCTGAAGATACCGCCTCTCAGCTGGCGTAAGATGGTTATCATACTTAGCAGCCTGAGCTTTTTCATCATCTACGTTTGTCTCATTCATATCCTCGGCGTGATCAGTTGATGCTGCATTATTTCCACCTGACAGCATCCAAAATGAAGAGTAACATGTTAGTCAAAAGAATCTGGGGAATTCGCATTCATGTACGCATGCGAGATTGATCAAAATTAATCATCAAATGTTAGAGAAGAGATCTCAAAATTCATAGCATAATATATGCACAAAAATGTGAAGATTCTACAGTCCCTCCCTCCCTCTCTCACACACTAATGCACCCACGTAGTCCTCAAATTCCTCGCAAGTAAATGATCTATCATTTAAAGAAAACAAACAGCAAATCTTAATCACTCAGTTTGCAATACTCAGAGTCACTAGTGAATGTTCAATACATCATCTGCTTAGGTGAATACAGATATAATATAGCAGGCTGTGAATCACACAGGAGAACAATTGAACAGGATCCTATAACAATCAAACAACCTACTTCCCGCTCGCAATTGAGGACAAAAGTTGATTCAGAAATCTCATCCCAACGATAACAATTATTCTCCGGCAGTTACCTAGACAAAATTGCTACTGAAAAGCTCTTGAAGGTAATATTCGAGCTGGCTTAAATAGTTCAGCGAGTGAGGTTGAATCTAATGAGAGAAGCACCCAACCGGCACAGAACTACTCTTATGATTCCCAATATTGATTTGTCAAACTAAAGGTTCCACTACATATACTCTTCGACAGTAAGCTCCATTCGTAATTTAGTTTCATAAATTGCACTTGATATGCTAAAAGAACAATAGACATAAACAAAATGAAGAAAAAAAATAAAATCGGGAAATATGGAGAAGAAAGAACCTGTTGTTGTGGAATGGCTTTTGTGTTTGTTTTTCTTCTTCTTAGAAATGGCTTTCAGCTGCAGTGGATTCCCCTTCAGCCTCAGCCTCCCTCCAACCACGTTCTCATATTCCGACATTGTCTCCCATCACCAATTCCTAAACCTTCTCCGCAGAGAAGAAATAACACAACGAAACTGCAGGAGTTTCTAGAACCGATTTCTCTAGAACAAGTCCATCAATTAATAATTCAAAAAAAATAAACTAAAATAAAATAAGAGACGAGACGACATGTCGTTTAATCGACACTTGTACTTATTGCCCGGAACTGGTGTGGTGATAGGCTAATAAGAAGCCACGTCACGAGCAAAAAAAAGAAAAGCATATTACCACGTGTCAGCTCTCCAAAACATCATAAGTTTGAGGAGCACCATCGCGTCTGCAATGGCCATTGTCTCGTCTTCTCTTTGTTTGAAGAAACTAATGCAGAATCCATCAACGCTCGCTTATCCAATTCAAACTACCCGCTCAAAGCTTTCTATCATGAATCACACTTCGTCGTCTTCTTCTTCTTCTTCGTCTTCTCTGAGCTTCCAAGTTCCCGCAGACTTACATTCTGATGAAATAAAGCGCATTGCAGATCAGACCTTCCAGAATTACTCTTCAAAGTCCCTTAAGAGGAAAGGTAAAGGGATTTGCATTGTTTGGTTCAGGAACGATTTAAGAATATTAGACAATGAGTCTTTGCTCCAGGCTTGGCTTTCCTCTGACTCCCTTTTGCCTGTTTATTGTGTGGATCCTCGACTTTTCCATACTACTCACCACTTTGCCTTCCCTAAAACTGGAGGTATTATTATTCTTCTTTTTCTTAAAAAAAAAATTGTTCTACTTTGATTAAGATTAGGAAATTCCCTTTTAATTCTTGTTGTGCCTGACCACCAGCATTAAGAGCCCAATTTTTGATAGAGTGCCTGGCCGACTTGAAGAATAATTTGATGAAGAGGGGACTCAACCTCTTTATTAGACATGGCAAACCTGAGGATATCCTTCCTTCTCTTGCTCGTGCTTTTTCAGCTCACACAGTTAATGGTTTTCTCATCCTTATCACGATCCACACCACTTTAATTATAGTACTCACTGAAGATATACTAAATAGTATATCTATCTACTCAGGTATATGCGCAAAAAGAAACATGCAGTGAAGAGCTAATTGTTGAGAGGTTAGTCAGTAAAGCATTGCAGCGGGTAAATTTACCACCTTCTCCAGACAAATTCACCAGCCAGCCTAAGCTACAGCTTGTTTGGGGTTCTACTATGTATCATATAGATGACCTCCCTTTCAATGCCAACAATATACCTGATGTTTATACTCAATTCCGTAAGGCATGATCCTTTTTTCTATTTTGAACTGTTGATATTGGTTCTTGCAAGTTTTCTTTGTTGGAGCTGCATGTGTGTCAGTAACATAAACCACATTCCACAGTCTGTTGAAGCAAAATGCGTCATCCGAGGTTGTCTTAAAATTCCTGTGACTCTTGCACCATCACCTCCTGTTGATGATTGGGGATGCGTTCCATCACTTGATCAGCTTGGCCTTCAGCCCCAGAAGGCAAGATTTATGTTTCATGTGTTCTTAGAAAATGTTTTTCAACCCTCCTATAATATAAGCAGATATATGATATATTTTCTTACTTTGATTAAAGTCTTTTTGATCCCTTTCTCCTGTTAGTGCAGGTTAGCAAAGGAATGAGGTTTCTGGGAGGTGAAACTGCTGCGTTGAGCAGGGTGTATGAGTACTTCTGGAAGAAGGCAAGTGGGAATCGCCCATTATACTTACTATTTAATACATACCTTTTTAGAATGACAAAAATACAGTTGACATAGTTGAAAATCTGTTGTGTTGAGATGTGGACTGCAGCAATTAAATCAGTAGAATTGAGGTTGATGGTAATAACAACATTTTCATGAATGTACATTTTAAACTGATAAATCTGCTGTTTCTTGAGAATTAGATGTACAAAAGAACATGTTCTTAAGGAAATGAGGGTTTGTTAAATTGATGATTATTGATTTGTATATTTTTCTATTTTAGATATATTTTCTTCTATATTATGCATGGAGTTTGTGATAGTGAGCCTGATAACATCAAAATAATGTGATTATCTTTGTATTCTCATGTTCCGCAAACAGGATTTGCTGAAGATATATAAAGAGACAAGAAATGGGATGTTGGGACCTGATTATTCAACAAAATTTTCCCCATGGCTGGCTTCAGGAAGCCTTTCCCCTCGTTTCATATATGAAGATGTTGCCTACTAATCCCTTTTGCTTTGGTTATATCTTCGGTAAACAGTGAATGATCAAATTGATTCACGGCAAGGTTTTGTGTCAATTGCTTTAGGTAAAGAGATATGAAAATGAAAGGCAAGCAAATGATTCCACATACTGGTTTGTATCTCTCTCCCCCTTTCTTTGACATGCATGTGGGCACTTGCAAAGACACTGTTTTCCAGTTTGATATAAATTGATTCCTAGCCTTTCTTTCAATCAGTATTTTGATGTCTTTACCTGAATTCAGGGTCTTGTTTGAATTAATTTGGAGGGATTACTTCAGATTTCTCTCGGTCAAATATGGAAATTCCCTTTTCCATTTAGGTAAAATTTCTCCTTTACTGCCCTATCAATTAAAAACAACAATCGAATACCACTTAAGCCAAAAACCTGCCTTTTCCATAGTCCATTGTTTTTCATCGATGGAGTTCATGTCAATTTCTGTTTGTAGGTGGCGTGAGGAAAGTTGAGCGTAGTTGGAGTCAAGACCAGAAACTGTTTGAATCTTGGAAAGATGGCTGTACAGGGTATGTTGTTTGGCCCTGGATCGTTTCTAAAGTATCAACTGTCTTATATTCAATCTCTAACGTTCTATTATGGATTTTCGTTTCCTTTGAAACTTTCTTGCGCTAGTTGTGCAAGCAAGATCATTTCCATCCTTTTGTTGCTTGTTGGTATATTTTCAGTGTTTCCGTTACATGGATTAAAATGGTTTGTTTAAATGCTCAGAGAACAAGCATAGTTTAGCTTTTTGCTTCTTAGCACTTACCAATGCGTAGTAAGAGTGCAATGCTTATTTACTTGCATTACTGGTGCAAATTTTTTAGGTACCCTCTCATAGATGCCAACATGAAGGAACTTTCAACCACTGGATTTATGTCAAATCGAGGACGACAGGTATTCTGATTATTATATTTTGACATGACATGCACATTTATTTAGATGTAGGTGCTTGTCAGTGATTTCAATTTAAATCTCCAGATCATTTTCTGGTTTTCTTGCAAAAAGAAGTTAAGCAATATCCTTATTTCCACAGATTGTATGTTCATTCCTTGTTCGAGATATGGGTGTTGACTGGCGTATGGGAGCCGAATGGTTCGAGACATGTCTCTTGGATTATGACCCATGTTCCAATTATGGGAATTGGACCTATGGTGCAGGTAAGGCACTCTTCTGCATATGCTGTTGCTTTCTTCTGCGACATTTATCTATATTTGGGTAAAGGACTACCAATATTAGTAAAATAACATATGAGCCTTTGTTTGGAATTTTTAAAAATCTGGACTTAGCAGTTGTTTATCTCTGTGGATTACTCATCCTCTATTCTCTTATGAAGGAGTTGGGAATGACCCTAGGGAAGATCGTTATTTCAGCATCCCTAAGCAAGTAAGAGATTAACTAAGATGATTATCTGCAGCTAATGTCTGACGGGAAATTTATTGAGCTGGCTATGTCACTATTATGTGGTATTGTTTCCTAAGATGCATTTGTAATTTCCAGGCACAGATTTATGATCCTGAAGGGGAGTATGTGGCGTACTGGTTGCCACAGCTGCAAAAACTTGAGAAAGATAGAAGGCACTTTCCTGGAAAATCATATATTGAGCAAATTGTACCTCTCAAATATGGGAACCCTAAGAAGCATGAGGGTCAAGACAGGGGCTTTGCTCCAAGGCAGAGTAATTATAATGCCAGACAGACAAAAGGATTCAAGTCCAAGAGATAAGGGGTACTTTCCAGGATTTCAAGAAGGAGATGGACCGTATATATGCATATTTTTAACAATCTCAGCTTAATTTCAACTGACCTGTTCTCCATAACTTCTAAGATTCCAAACAGTAGATTATAGATTGTAATGTTAAACATAAAGGATATATGTGATAGTAAGGGGTAATTACTGCATACCCTGTCTTTTTTCCTATTGCACTATTTATTTTTTAATAAATTACAATGGCAATTTGCATGCACACCAAAAATTTTAAAAAAGAAATAGTATAAAATTAGATTTAATTAATGTTATTTAAAAATTTGGAGGGAATGATTGCTGTTTGTTTTAATCCAAATGTATTCCTGTTCAGACAAAAAAACTTCATTATCCAGTTTTAGTAAGAAAAAAAATGTGCTTTTTGATAGGTTTGTCGTAATCACTGATTAGGGAAACGGAGTGGTGATCTCTTCTGTTGTGGGTCTGCAGAGAGAGATACCCAAATCAGGTGGCATTTTCTAAAGGCTAATAAGTAGCCACGTCACAACCAGACATCTTATTCCCACGTGTCATCCTTCAAACTGTCCAAGTCTCTCCATCTCCATACTTCCCTTATTTGCCGCTACCCTCTATAAAAAAGCAAAAGCTTTCACTCTACACATGGCCATTCTCTGCTCTTCTCTTCTTTTCAAGAAACCAATTATAAACAATCCACTCATACCCATTTCAACTTTCTTATACCCTAATTCTTTAAAGATGTCTATGATCCGCGTGAATTCTCGTTCTTCTTCTTCTTCTTCTTCTTCTTCTTCTTGTGCCCAGATAGTCCAAGTTCCCGATCTAGACACAGATGCATTCGACCGTATTGCATCCAATGCCTTTGAAAGATACTCTACAACTATGGCTACCAGACACGGTAAAGGTACTGCCATTGTTTGGTTCAGAAACGATTTAAGAATCTTGGACAATGAGGTTTTGTTCAAGGCTTGGCTTTCTTCTGAGGCTGTTCTGCCTGTGTATTGTGTGGATCCTCGACTTTTTCAAACCACTCATTATTTTGGCTTCCCCAAAACGGGAGGTACGTATATGTGGTCGCTTCTTCTTTTCTTTTTTCTTTCTCTCTGTTCTTACTGTACTGTAAATTTGTAATTGGTCATATAAAATTCTTGTGCTTTGAGCAGCATTGAGAGCCCAGTTCATCATAGAGTGTTTGGCTGACTTGAAGAAGAATTTGATGAAAAGGGGGCTCAACCTCCTAATACGACATGGGAAACCTGAGGAAGTTCTCCCTTCTCTTGCTCAAGCTTTCGCTGCTCACACAGTTATGTCTTTTCCATAGTGTGTCTGTTAGTATACTACTCTATCAAGGATTTATAACTAAATGAATTTGTTCAGGTATATGCGCATAAAGAAACATGCAGTGAGGAGGTACATGTTGAGAAATTAATGAATAAAGCACTGCACCGAGTAAAGTTGTCTCCTCCTCCCGACAGCAAGGCCTCTGCAAACACTACTCCCAAGCTACAACTTATTTGGGGTAGTACTATGTACCATATAGATGACCTCCCTTTCAATATCACCAGTTTACCCGATGATTTTTTTGATTTTCGCAAGGCACGCATCATTCCTTTTTTTATGCTGTCTTTTTTTATAAATGCAAGCTTCTAAGCCTTATGTTACAGATTGTTGAACCAAAATGTGCTGTCCGGAGCTGTATTAAAATTCCGAAATCTCTTGCTCCACCGCCTACTGTTGAGGATTGGGGATGTGTTCCATCGATTCATCAGCTTGGACTTGAAGAACAGAAGGCAAGGTATTTCCTTATATATCAGTTTAAAATTGTCCAACTATAAATTGAATATTTCGGTCCCGTTCTACAGGTTAACAGAGGAATGAGGTTTTTGGGAGGTGAAAGTGCTGCAATCAGCAGGGTGTACGAGTACTTGTGGAAGAAGGCGAGTGGAATTTGCTTGTTAAATTTACATTGTTGTTCGGTTAGAGTAGCGAGGAACAGTTGACATAATTGAAAACCTATTACATTCTGGTCATATTAATCTACTGACAGCTTCAAGATTGGCGATAATAACTTAATCTTTATGATATAACTTATCAAGGCAGTTAATTTGCCTGTTCTTGATAATTCTATGTAATTCATTCTCTCATACAAAATGCAAACAGGATTTGGCGAAGACATATAAAGAGACTAGAAATGGGTTATTAGGACTTGATTACTCAACGAAATTCTCTCCATGGCTAGCTCAAGGAAGCCTCTCTCCTCGTTTTATATACGAAGAGGTCTAATCTCTTTTGCGTGGCAGTTTATTATAACGTTTCATAAAACAGTGAATGATCAAAATTATTCATAGAATTTGTTTGTTAATTGCTTTAGGTGAAGAGATATGAAAGAGAGAGGCTAGCAAATGATTCCACATACCGGTATCTCTATCTTTCTCACTTGCACAAGTTCCTAGACACTGTTCTTCATTAATTTTATTGGGAATTTCTAGTTTGATGTAATTGAAGTGACTAGCCTGTCTCTTTGTTGGTATTATCATGTCTTTATCTCAATTTGAGTTTGCTATTTCAGGGTCTTGTTTGTATTGCTTTGGAGGGATCATTTCAGGTTTTTCTCAATCAAATGTGGAAATTCCATTTTCCATTTAGGTACAAGTTCTTCTTTATTATCCCTCCAGTTCAAGTACTGTTGAACGTCAAATCCTTTAAGCCTTGTTGAGTTGGAAAATCATTTAGCTACTGCGTATACTGTTAAGAATCCTAGTGTGCGGTACTCATTAAGTTGCCATTCAATTTCTGTTTGTAGGTGGCCCACGGAATGTGGCGCAAAGATGGAGTCAGGACCAGAGATTGTTTGAATCTTGGAGAGATGGCCGTACAGGGTATGTTGTTTGGTTAAAGAATCATCTTTCTTGTTAGCTTCATAATCTCTTGCCCTTTTAGGAGCATTTTAGCCACCATGATGGGAAGCTTTAAATTGTTTTAGAACTTTTATTAATAGCTTATAGTTGTCGGACTAGATCATTTCCGTCTATCTTTTCTTTTTCTTTGCAAGTGGAAGTGGTTAATTCAAATGCCATGGACTACAAGGAAAGTCATGCTAATTTTTCTGAAGTAGTTTTCAAGGTTTCTCTGCTTAAATTATTAGGTACCCTCTCATTGATGCCAACATGAAGGAACTGTCTGCAACTGGATTTATGTCAAACAGAGGACGAATGGTAAGCTTGTTTTGTTTGAACGTGGGCACTTGCATAATGATAAACAGGCATTCAAGGTGAAGCTTGATTTGGTGGTTGTAATTATTACAGATTGTATGTTCATTTCTGGTTCGGGATATGGGAGTTGACTGGCGCATGGGAGCTGAATGGTTTGAAACATGCCTCTTGGATTATGACCCCTGTTCCAATTACGGAAATTGGACATATGGTGCAGGTAAAAGCATTTTTCTCTACACATTCTTTAATAATGACCATTTATCCATTTTTTAGGCAAAAATGGGAACTGTCAAAATCTAGCCTTTGCTAAAAGAAGTTTGTTTCTGTGAAATGACCACTCATTTTCTGCTCCTTTGTGAAGGAATTGGAAATGACAATAGGGAAGATCGCTATTTCAGCATCCCAAAGCAAGTAAGGCACTTTCCACTTGCAATTTTGTTGAGTTTACTTTCATAAGTGTTATGCGCCATTTACACATTTGTAATTCATAGGCACAAAGCTTTGATCCTGAAGGGGAGTACGTAGCGTATTGGTTGCCAGAGCTGAGAAAACTTCAGAAAGATAAGAGGCACTTTCCTGGAATGTCATATGTTGAGCGAATTGTACCTCTCAAATATGGTAACCCTAAGAAGCACTACGATCAGGAGAGAGCCTTTTCCACAAGGCAAACTAATTATCCTGGCAGACAGGCTAAAGGATTCAGTAGATAGATAGGAAAATTTTCATCACAAACCTAGTTGCCTGCAAAATTTATAGTAGTCTCGTCCATGACCCAACAAACCATATCATGAATAACTGATAATTGAGATTTGTATGTGCTGAGATTAACGTTCCTGGGCTTTATAATTTAATATCATATTGAAATAAAACAACAAATTCAGTACTATGTGCAACTCCTTAAAAGGAGCAGTACATCTCATCATATCTCTAGTTACATATTCAGCCGCACACACTAAATTTGACAAACCAAAAAAATTATAATAATATATTGGGCCAGGGAATATGCCTATGGTATACAAGAATATATAAGAATTACACGCTTTAAGTTAAAAAAAAAAAATTGATTGCTCTTTGACAGCTCGCCATTCAAACTGACAAGTGAAAACGAAGCAGAGAGGAAACTTTGTTTCCGGTATAAAAGGTGTGCTGACAAGGCAGAGGGCAAGCTAGTTGTTCACTTGATGGATGTTTAGCGCCTCAATTGCCCAAGGCATGATATAAATTTCAATGTATATCACGATCACCACCATTTTCTAAGAGTTCAGCTTGTTAACAGCTTGGCGAGATCTCAGCTGCAAGGCAATTTGAGCAATGACTTTATGGCAGATGCAGCAATAAACGAAAAAGGGGAGGGGGGGAAGAAAAGAATCTGGTAACAACTAAGTTATGAGGTCTACATTTCCAAACTACAGCGAAATGATCCAAGAGTTTCTGTTTCCAGGTTCTATGCTCTCACAACAAATAACAAAGCAAGACATAATGTTTTAGCCCAATATTAAGAGGCCCCAAGAAATAAAAAATTATTGTTTCCGTAACATATTGCAAAAATTTAATATGAATTACAAAACAAGCGCATACCTGATTTATATACTTTAGTTGCCGTAGAACTTCACCTGTTTCCAACTCCTACACATATAGTATAAAAAACTATATCAAATACCATCAATTAAAATGCAACCAGTAATCAATGAAAGCAAGAATTCACCTGGGGTACAGCACAGTCTGAATGGAAAGGGTCCCAGGTGACAGAGCAAGAACAATCCCATTCATCAGTTTGAACTTCAGAAAGAGGTGCCCTGTAACATCATCACTATAGTGTAAGCTTAACATATTTAATAACCAAAAAAGTACTCATAGACATTCATTGGGTAAATAAAAGGAAAAACAATTGGACATGAAAATTACGACGTACACATTGCAGGGAGTTGCCACATAAAGACAAAATTACGTACTGATGTTTATCAGTTGATATTACATGATATATGGTTCATTTAGAGGAATAAATTTCAACTTTAACATATACAAAATAATTCTACCACCGAATCAGCAGTCTCTAGCACGATTCCGTTTGACAAGAAATGTTTAACCAACAACAAAATAATACCAAGTTACACATATTTAGCCTCCAGCGGTGCCCCAAAGTACACTTTAAAGTTTTACCTACGCCACTTCCGACATTTGGTTCCTTCAATAGGTTCTCCTGTTTCATCATAGAGGACTTCTTGACATTGGAGCCAATTACTCAAAGAGTTGAGCTTCAGATGCTTATCTATAGAAGATCCCTGAGAAAATTATCATTTTTCACAGTGGGGCTCAGTAAACTTTTGATGAGAAGTCTAAATACCCCCACACCCACCTACCCAATGCATCCCCAAAGCACACCCATCTGAGAAGACAAGGAACACATTACCGAGTGCATTGAGTACAAAGTCAAAAAGTTCTGTATAACTGACCTTTGCAAATGCAGAAAGATTGCATCATGTGATTATTCTTTTGAAGCCCCCTTCAAGAATTATTAAGCGATAAAGTAAATGCATTCTTAACTATTATTCGTTGTCATACTCTTCGAGAAATCTATATTAGGTTGAGAAAAGAAAGCCCTAATCTAT
Organism: Ricinus communis; assembly: GCF_019578655.1. Classification (NCBI taxonomy): domain Eukaryota; kingdom Viridiplantae; phylum Streptophyta; class Magnoliopsida; order Malpighiales; family Euphorbiaceae; genus Ricinus; species Ricinus communis. The sequence goes on from NC_063258.1 coordinate 33,107,677, forward strand.
CATGTTTGAAAGATCCCTTACATGCAAGCCCATTGTTTCTGATGGATCCATTTTCAATGGCTCACCAATGCAATCAAAATCCCTGCAGAAACATAAATTTAGAGAACAATCAGATAAAAGATATGCCCACTCATTTCTCCATGTAAGAAAACTAAGTAAGGATTTAGCAGCCACGAACTAACATGGAAACATTTGTGCTTAGAAAATTCTTGTAAGTGGCAATCTCTACTGATGGCCAACTTCAACAATTAACCAGTACATTTTGTGGTTCCTTGTAATATTAGGGAGTATACTACTCACACAATGGCTCCTCTACCTAACACTCCAAAATTCAACAAAATTTAGTTTGTCCCTCGATAAAACAGCCCAATCAACTGCCCGCGTAGATATAAAGCTTTTCCACAAATCCTTCTTAATCGTTTCATCACAATACTCCTACCAGTAAGTTTAATTATAATATTAAGAAGATGCAGCGCACTAGGTGTAAATATCCAGTGAAGTATGCGTTGTTTAACAGAAAAAGAAAAGATACATAGGAAATATAAATAAACAATAAATCGGAATTGAGAAATACAGATAAAACATACTTGGAAGTTTGATCAGACCACTGAGGAACTGCTGCTTGGAAAGAATCGCCAACTCTGACGCGAGAAGTATATGTGTCAGGGTACTTCAACATGGATGCTATTCGACCCGATTTAAAATAAGCAAGTCCATTGCCCCAGCTGATTTTTTGTGATCTGAGAAAAGAGGCCTCCAATGAAACTCTGTCATGTAAGTTGGCACAAAATTGACAAAACCAGTCATCGATGGGCAACATCTTAGTCTTGGAATTGCAGCAAGATACATGAAATGCCCCTTCACAATGATCACAAAGCAGCATGTTTAAGGTATCATCTAAAATACCACATAGATCGCAGTACTGGAAAATGGTTCTATCCTTGCTAATCCCTGCAACTTCAGCGGGAGCACCACTGCTGATAGGGCAATCTCCTACAAGCAGGCCATGACTCGTGAGTACAGAAATGCATAGATCTCTTTCTGAGAAATGTTCACCTAAAACCACCAGCTCAGAATTACCGACCCTCTCTTGCAAGTTTAATGTAACTTTTTTATCGAGGCTTGCTGACGGCAAGTGAGAGCGAGCAGACTCATCGATGCTGCTAATGACTTCTTTATGTTTTTGAACAGATACTGTAGGGGCTGGAACACCACTACCTGACTCATCAACTGTATGGTCACTATTAGTCTTTACAAGACCGCTTCTGAGTGTATCAATGGGTGTCTCATCCTCAACTGCAACATACTTTTCCTGGAGTTTTCTTCGCTTGCAAATCCCATTAGATCCAGGCTCGTGCTGCGAGCGAATCACCCAATCGCACAATAGATTATCTTCATTCCCGTGATTGGAGGCAAAAGGGAGAGCTGCTTCAACTCTACCCGGGACCAAATTCTTCGTTAACATATTTACCACAAGCCGGTTGCCATTCTAACCTAAACACAAACACGTTCAGAAGTCCACCTCTACTGCCATCTGAGAAACACAGGACAAAGTCAGCAAAACGGTTTCATATAGCAGACGGCTCCAAATGTTGGATTGCCAAAAGAAAATTAGAATACACCAGTACTCAGGGGAGCAATAATAAGGAAAAGAAATTAAATTATTTGGTACATAAGGGAGAAAGAAAAATAGGAATTGGGAATTACCAAAATCTGGAGATTGGTATTTTGGATTTGAAACAGCAAAAAAGCCTTTGCAATTTGCACGTAAATGTAATGTAATCTCAACCCGCGCATGAAAATATTTGTTCAATTATTAAAAATTCGGGCGCCTCTATTTCCCTCCAAAAACTTAATTCAGCTACGCGCCATAACATATTTTCTATTATTAAAATCGAAAATTTTCTAGGGCTGTTGTTTGATTGATGAAATAATATATTTGCTAATTAGATTATCAGATTTGTATGTATCTATTTGATTTAATATTTGTGCCAATTAGCATAAATTGATTATAGACAATTTTTCAAGTTATGTCTAGTTTAAATGAACTGAGCTTATGTGTTTGTTTATTAGAATTTTGTATCTCTAACGGTAGATTAAATCCTAATAATTTGTTTATGGTTATTTATTGATTAGAGAACCAATCAAAAAATTTATTTTGACTATTAGAGTTTATTAATAGCTGTGACTATATGAATTTTATCATTTGCATAATGATTAATTGTATGAATCAAAACTTATTTATTTCTTTAACCATATGCTTTATTTTATTTATTTTAATTTGCTTTGCTCCCTTATTATTAATTTATTTGAAAATTCTTTTTATATAATGCTCATTTATGCTATTATTTTTCCTTGAAAAGAAACCAACCTAATCTTTCTAGATACAACCTTGCTCATAATTATATTGTCATGAGTAGGATTTTTAATTTTTATTAGATTAAACACCTATCATAGAAATATGTTTACAAATATCATAAGTAAAATAACTAACCTTAAGTTAAAATCTATTTAAATTAATTTTTAAAATATTAATATTATTGTTAAAATTGATAATAAACGCATAAATATAAATAAATTAAGTTAGCTCATAAGTTATTTAAAAATTCATTCAAAATATTTGGTTCACACCACAGCTCAAGCTACGCATGTAATTTATATAATTAGTTTTAAAGATTTTTAGTACTTATTTTAATAAACTCTTGATTCCAATTGGCCTTTTTATATTAGCTATTCTATTAAATTCAAGCCTTATCGAGTTTGTCTAAATTTAATTGAAAAGATATTTATGAAAATGGCCAAAAGTAAGGATAGATAAGATAATTTTAGTTAAAATTGGATTATATTCTGGTAAAAAATAAAACACATATATATTAATATCATAAAAAATATATGTCTAAATGAACTTTGATAGATTTAATAAAATACATAAAAATATTAAATTAAAATATTAAAGTTTAAAGATGAAAAAGATATTTATAGATATAGTTAATCGGTCGTGATAAATGAAATAATTTTGTATTTATCATTATATTTTTTTATTAATATATTTTCCTTTCACAATTAGATATTTTTTGAAAAATTGAGCCAATTTGAATTTTTCACTTTATAAAAATAATTATTTTTTCAGGAAGTGATATTGTTGGTTTTTTTTTGGTCAATCTAATAAAATTATCAATGAAATATATATTTCAAAGATGAGCAAACATCTCGCGAAAGGGTTATTATAATTTTTTATTGTAGAAAAGATATAATTTGACAAATTCGATTTCAATTCAGTTCTGTTATCACTGGCAGCAATATTTTACCACGATAGCATTATTTAGCGAGGTGGAGTTGTTACCGGTTGTTTAATGGGCTAAGGCCCGAAGATGTCGGGCTAGGTTAGGGTGTCCATCTCATCAAACGAAGAGCAGCGACGGAGGGAGGCGAAGAGAGGGAGAGAGACAGAGTTGAATCGCTTCTCCAAATTATAGATGGATTGATGGCTTTGGTTACTGTGAACGAGACAGTGACTTGAAGAGATTGATTGAATTGCGGAAATACAAAATGGCTGCTGTGAGTTAACCACTGTATTTTTTTCTTTGTTCCCACTGATTACATGGTTTTATTTGTTCCTGACTGATTTTTGTTATTGTTGATTTTAGCTGTTAATATCATGTGGAGAATCATCCGCATCATCACATATATTTCTTCTTCGATTATTGGACCGAGCTATGGACACCATCAAGCACCATACTGCTCAGATATTTGCCAACATTTTCTGCCGTGAATCTATTATAGATCCAAATGCAAGGTATCTCAGTCTATTTCGTCTTTCCTTTTCTCTTACAAGTTAGAAAATAGTTCGTTTTCATTGAGATTTGGTATTGAAATCATGGATTATACATTTTTATTAATTTTTCTTTCTGCAGTTATTTTTTTGACGATATGGTGAAAACTCTTAGTAATCGTTGCCGCTTAAGAAGAGATAACAAGAATCTCAATGATGAAGACGATCCGCAAGTGGTTTTCAATGTTTTGGATGCTATGCTTAAGGGTAGTTTGGAACGCTTGAAATCAATGAGGTCGGCTTTTTTACTTAATTGAAATTAGGAAGGATATTTCTCTTTATATACATTGAGTAAAAGCATATCCTAGTAATATTGCTACTCAGAAATGTGGTTACTGCAAATTTACAGTCTAGTTTCTTAACAATTTCCATCCTGTTTGTTTGATATATTGTTATATGCGAGTCCTCATTTATATGACATTCTGTTGTTTTTGGCTTTAAGTTTTGCAGGGAAAGCATAGGCATATCATCCGTGAAGGTAGGCCTTGCAGGGCGATCTGTGGATGTTAGTTATGCTGGACATGCATCTCTAGTTAGGGATTTATGTTTGGCGGGCAAGTTGGGAGCTGCTCTATGGCTTAGGAGAAAACTGTTACATAAAGGTTTTGTTCCCGATATTCTCACACACAATTTTTTGGTAAATGGACTGTGCAATTCTGGGGATTTGCAGAAGGCTGATTGCCTTATCAAGGAGATGTTAGAAATAGGCCCCTCTCCTAATTGTGCCACTTTTAACACTTTTATAAAGGGTTATTGTCTTCTAAATAATGTTGACAAAGCTCTCTATCTTTTTTCTAGTATGTCTGACAGTGGTGTCAAGCCGAATAGGGTTACTTTAAACATACTCGTGCATGCTCTTTGCAAGAGAGGCCTTTTGGAGGATGCCAAGAAACTTCTTGGAGAGCTATTAGATGATAATGAAAAAGCAAGAGTAAATTTAATTACTTCAACTATACTTATGGATGGCTGTATCAAGAATGGGGATATGGTTCAGGCCCTTGGAATTTGGTATGCCATGTCCCAAAACAACACTTTAATGGACTCTGTCGCATATAATGTTCTTATCCATGGATTCTGTTTGACTCGAAACATGAAACTTGCATATAGCTACTCCTGCGATATGCTCAAAAGAGGATTGCTACCGGATATCTTTACATATAACACTCTCATATCTGGTCTTTGCAAAGCAGGAAAGCTCTACGAGGCTTGTTACATCCATGATGTAATGTTGAGAATGGGAGTTGCCCCTGATCAGATATCATACAAAATTGTGATTCAGGGCCTATGTACACGGGGGGATGTTCTTAAGGCCAATGAGCATCTTCATTGTATGTTAGAGAAGTCGATGGTACCTGAGGCTCATGTGTGGAACCTTATAATTGATGGTTTTGCGAGATGTGGAGATTCTGCTAATGCATTTTCCATTAGAGATCAAATGTTGTCATTTGGTGTTGTACCAAATGTGTTTACCTACAATGCGCTGATTCATGCACAAGTAAAAACTGGAAATATTGTTGATGCATATTCTCTAAAAAAGATGATGCTTTGTCATGGGCTTTTCCCTGATGTGATTACATATAATCTTTTGATTGGTACAGCTTGTAATGCAGGGAGAATTTCAATTGCAGTTCAGTTGTATTATGAAATGCTGAGAAGTGGACATGAACCAGATATAATAACCTACACTGAGCTCATTAGGGGTCTTTGTATGAGGGGTAACATGAAGGAGGCAAAGGAACTTTTTGCCAAGTTACAGAATACTGGCCTTACGGTTGATCATGTTCCTTTTCAGCTACTTATCAAGAAGTATTGCAGAATGGGGGAGACTGATGTGGCATTTGACCTCTATCAGAAGTGGCTGACCAAAAGCAGAGGAGTCTTTCTTTAAGTCACTTTTGTGCAGTGCCAGAGCAGCATTTCGTTTGCTAGTCATAGTTCTTAAAATTGACTGACAACTAGCACTTCTGTCTATGAGGAACTTTGAATTTTGCACATGCTCTGTGTGGAGGTATGCTTCTCATTTGATATTTCATAAGAAGTTTTTTTTTTGGGGGATAATTGTCTTTCTTAGAGATTATTGGAACGTAAAATACTTTTATTGCAACCACAATTCTCTTTTCCATACAGTTCTCTATACAATGCAACTCATCGTATCACTACCTGTTAAATTGTGGGCTTTTGGAAATCTGGGATATTGTGTAGCACATTCAACTTGCTGTTAACATTAGCAAGGAACAGAGCTTTGGGTTTATCATATTTGTTGAAGCTCAGTAGCACTGTTTGGAGCTCAACAAGAATGAAGACTTTGTACTGCAAGCAGCTGCAGATTACATTCGCCAACAAGCAAACTACACCCTACTTCAAGTATCACCCTGCTGCTTCTGAGAAGCATGAGCCATGAGGTACTTAATTGAGTTATATATTTTCAAGCCTTTTGGGAATTTTATTAATTTGTGTTCCTTAAATCAATGCTCTTGGTTGGAAACAATAAATGTTTGAAAGAACTTTATTCAATGACTTCTATCATTTATAATGCAAGGAGAAAGCTTCACAAGAACTGTAGCAGTATAGCACCTTGAGCATGCATCTTAATAATTTTTGAAGTCTAGCAGTCTACTTTTCGAAGTTATGAATGACCCTTGGTTTTGGTTTTATCAGAAGGTGAGGATTTAAGTGATGTTCTCACCAGTTTAACTTGTTCATCCCATTGTACAGACGATTGTAGTAAACAATTGAATTTATCTTGTTGTAATTTTGCGGTCTTACACAGCAGGGTTGTGATGCAACAAGATGTGGGGATCATTAGCATGATATTTTCGCGACGCCATATCCAAAAGAATTGTCTACTGAAACTAGTGTACCCTTTCGAAGGTCTAATATTGGAGAAGAGTCTCGAGGATTCGGGCACTGCAGCTTCTCTGCAGTGCCCATGCTTATGTTTGTGGAGGAAAAGTATGTGTGCTCCAGTTTTTAGATTGGGCATTGCTGAAGAAATGGTGAGCCATTTTGGGGAGTTATCTAATTATGTAATTTGGATGAATTGGCAATTGCTGTAGCAATCAACTCTGTGCATAAAAACGAACGTGAAACAACAAACTGGTGTGCAGTGCAAGTAATGATGTGCGTTATTTGAAAAGTGTACTGCTGTGGAAGTAACGATATGCAATTGCTTCGAGCCTTATTCAGATATTGGATGAGAAATCAAGCATTGCATTGTTAATGTGTATTTCATACCCAGGGGCATTTTTAGGCAGTAGATTTATCTGAGAGTAAAGTCTTTTTCTTTTTTCCCATAATAGTATTGGATGGAAATCATCACGGGCAACTCTTGTAAAAGGAGGATCCATTAATTTTTAAATGTTGAAAAAAGAAGTATAAATGGAAAAAAGAAATCCAATTTAATTATAATTTATAACTCAATACTTTTGGACTCGGAGGTTTCGAGTTAGAGATAGAGATTTTTTTTCAAGTTAATTTTTACGAAGTAAAAACAAAGGTCCATCTAAATCTGTTTTATTCTTCTAATATTAAAAATGAATATAAACTAATCATATATTAATAAATAGAGCTTGGTTCTAGATAGTTGACATAGAGAGGAGATTTACATAATTTTATATATATTTGCACAATTTAATTAAGGTTACAGTTATAAATTGTTACAGCAAAATAGAAAATACAAATTTTAGGTAAGCATGCCCTTTCGAATGAGCTTTCTAGCTCAGATTCTGTACCCCAATTGTCGTTGTAATTTGTTTCTTTTTTGGAAATGAAGGAGTTATCTTTGGGAAACAAAAAACAACGAATTTCTTTTTTTAAAAAAAAAAAGAATAATAATAATAAGTGTACCAAAGAATAGATGTAGTGGTATATACGGGACGTTGTGACCGTAGAGTTGTAGTAGTTGACAAGGGAGGGATGATGTGTGTGCATCAAACAAAAGGAAAGTAAAGGAGAGACCAGAGAGCAGGAGCAGCAGCAGCGAACCAGCCAAGGCAGTTAGCAGCTGTTATTACAATTACAATTACAATTACAAAGTAAGATGTCTGTAGCAGCAGAACAGGAAGGAGGTGAAGGGCAAACCCAAACAGAGGGAAAGTGGCCAGGATGGCCAGGAGACAACGTCTACAGGCTAATTGTCCCGGTGGCCAAAGTAGGAAGCATTATTGGTCGTAAAGGAGAACTCATCAAAAAGATGTGCGTTGAAACTCGCGCCCGCATTCGCATCCTTGATGGCCCTCCCTCTATCTCTGATCGCATCGTTAGTCTCTCTCTCTCTCTCTCTCCTTTCTTTTTCACATGGAATTTTAAAGTTTAATTTGCAGTTTCTGATTTCTCGACATGTTTACCATAAACCCTAATTTCCGACACTTTGCCCATATTAGCAATTCGAACTTTTTCGAATTCCATAACATTCTTAATGTTCTTAGCTTAAGCTAACTAACACCTTCCTCATGGGGTCTATTTTTTAGCTGTATCGATTCCTGTCTTAGCGTTACTATCAGTATCCACCATGACACACTGTCGGAGCTTTCTTCAAGACCAAATTAAAGCCCTCTTTTCAGTGCTCTCAAACTTCAGCTCCAGCTCAACTTGCTTAAAAAAAATAAAAGAGTTTTGCATGCATATATCATGCTCCCTTGACCTCTAAATAAAATATTTATTTTCTTGTAATTGTTTCCCTTGCATGTCTGTATTGCAACGAATTCATATTTTCTGCTAAACCATAAGCAATTATCAAACTGTTGTAATTTTAGCATGTTTGCCTTTAGGTTTTGATATCTGGAAAAGAGGAGCCAGAAGCCGCACTGTCTCCTGCAATGGATGCAGTGTTAAGAGTGTTCAAACGTGTTAGTGGTCTATCTGCTGGTGAGGCTGATGCAATGGGTTCAGCTGTTGCTGGTGCTGCATTTTCTTCAGTAAAGTTACTAGTTGCGTCTTCACAAGCAATTAATTTAATTGGAAAGCAGGGATCTACTATCAAATCAATACAGGAAAGCACTGCTGCTACTGTCCGTGTTTTAGCAGAAGGTGTGCCTCTAGCAGTTGCCATCTTTTTTGCTAAGCAATTGGGTTTTACTGCTTATTGATTCCTTTTTCTTTTTCCTTCTGAAAATTGCACAGGCTTAATTACAAAAACTTTGCACTTCTTAACCTTTTTATCCATTTATTTCAAAATTTGCAACCAAATACATAGGATTTCAAATTTTTTTCAGAAACACTATATGACAAATTTTTTTTTTTTTTTTCAAATTTTGTGGCAAGTGTTGATGCAGCAATTTGCTTGTGCCAAGAAAAGACTTGCTGACTGAGGAAGGACACAAACAATGTGCTTTGTGCCAAAACGTGTCATTTTTCCATTGTTCGAAGCTTAAAGAGTCCGATTTACCTATTTTTCTCCATGTTATCTTTAAATATAGCATCCTTAGAATTTGGAACATTCCATAACTTCTCATCCTCAACAAACTCGCATTTATATTCTTAAACTCAACATATTCACTCGCTCTTAATTTTTACATGAGATCAATTGATTTATCAGCACAGTACAAAGCCCATAGGTTGTGATATATTGAGGCTAAACTTATTGTAATTTTGTATTAAAAGTTTATTACTATAAAATGAGGAAATCTCTATGTTTGAATTGAGAGGTTGCGGTTAAGAGATTAACAACGACATAGTTGGAGTTTGACAGCAGCGGCATAGAGGTATAATTGGAATTAAGAAAGAGGTAAGGTCTGGCATTGACAAAGGGCAAGTGAGAGCCATAGAAGTTTTTTTTTGTTGATGTGGAATACAAATTTTCTAGAAGCGCTAGCTGCAGCAACGCTGATTGATTCTGATAAGCTGGTTCCACTAAGGATTATATCGAATGTCATTGGGTCTATTGGTGGATATGCAGTGCTTCTGTCATTGGCATGTGAGAGTGAATGGCCCTCCATGATGTAAGCAAAACACAAGGACCATCTCTGCAAACATCCCTAGTATATGAATAAGAAGTTGAAGAAGTAGAAGATTGTCTTATTCTTTCTAGTTTGTACACCTTTTTCTGTTCATAAATCAATGTCTTTTGGCACAAAATGCATCCTTTGGTGCTTCTTGCTGAGTCACTAAGTTTTTTGATGACTCACCATTTTTTCCGACTCATCAATAGTAACTTGCCACATCAGCAGTCTCACTGTGAAATCTTGGAAAATTTGAAATCTTATGTATTTGATTTCAAATGTTGAGAAAATTGGATAAAAAGGTTAAAAAGTGCAAAATTCAGGATTAATTAGTAATTAGGCTAATGGCACAAAGCATAATGGCCTATGTTTTTCTTGTAGAGGAAGCACCTTCATACGCTACTTCAGATGAGAGAATTGTTGAGATACACGGTGAAGCTTCAAAAGTTTTGAAAGCATTAGAAGGGGTAATAGGGCAGCTGAGGAAGTTCTTGGTCGATCATACTGTTGTTCCTATATTTGAGAAAACTGTAAGTTTGAATGTTAGAATCAGAAAGTTCTTGGCTTGATAGAGTGAAATCATGAGTTAATTATTAGTTTGTTGCAGCACAATGCGATAATATCCCAGGACCGATCTGCTGATGCTAGGGCTGATAAAACTCAGCCTTCAATCCCTTCACTCACTGCTCTCCATTCAGCTCCTGCTCCTCAGGTTGGAATTGGTTCTGAATACTCCCTGTCCTTGAAGCGTGATCCTTCAATTTATGATCGTGAATCACACCTTGACCAAAAAATCCCGCAATCTGGATTGTTACTCTTTGGGCAAGATTCTTCACTTGGCGGATTACGTCCAACAGGACTTGGTCGTGCCGCTGCACCTATAGTTACTCAGGTTTGTTTAATCAGCCAGTAATTGTTATTAAACATGATTTGAAGTTTTTGGTTACGTCAAGGTGACTGAATGGCTATAGGACTTTCTTCCATATATGCTTTTATCGAGAAAGGCCCATCAAATGTATTAGAAGATTTCAGGATCCTTTCTCAAAGGACTTGCAGTCAGGAAAATGACTAGAGATTGTATGCCTGTTGCAATACCATGTCTGAGGAGGTGAATCTTGTTTCGTTTTATTAGGTTTTTCAGTTATCCTTTTTGCCTTTTCTTTCGCAGTGAAAGAAGCCCTAGATTGCAAGTTTTGACTTGATTAGATGGAGGAAATTGACTATGGGAATGGGATTAGCTCCCTTTCACTTTCATTGGAAGAGATGTTAGACTATATGCAACAAGTTCATAGAGAAGTTTTCATTCTGCATCAGTTTCATCTCCCTATATCATTAAAGATCTTTTAGAATATTCATAGATATTGGTACCAGAATCAGGGGAATATATGTAAGCGGAGTTTAGGATTACATGTTCAAATATCATACATGCTTTGTCATGTTTGTGATTGATCTTGATAAATTAATTCATTCAGATGACACAAACAATGCAAGTACCTCTCTCCTATGCCGAGGACATCATTGGGGTCGGAGGATCAAATATTGCCTACATTCGTCGTACTAGTGGAGCGATCCTTACTATACAAGAGAGTAGAACACCTGATGAGATCACTGTAGAAATTAAAGGCACCGCCTCTCAGGTTCAGATGGCACAACAGCTTATTCAGGTAATTGCGATTATTCTTCATCTGTTTGTTTTAGTTTATTTTTATTTTTTTTCCGACAATTTGCCAGATTGTGGCAATTTGAATATGCATGTGAGCACCTAAATTAAATTCATGACAGGCTTTTTGGCTGATCTTTTATTTGAATCTAGCTTCCTATGTTCTCCAGGAAAAGATAAAAGAGAAAAGAAAAAGGGTAATATGCTATTTTCACAACCCTAATTGCTAGGGTCACAAAGGGTAATATGCTTTTGGCCCTGTCAATTAGGATAGTGGAAATAGGTTCACCCTACTTTATGAATTATTATAATATCTTATAAGATTTGGTGATTTCACCCTTTGGATATATAGTTGCCTTTTTTTTTCATGAGGATGAATTGTCTATATTCTGTTTTGCCTTGAAGCCTTCTTTCATAACATAGAAAATGCAACGGATTGGTTGTGATTGTATGACAGCTTTGAGTAAAGTGTTAAGCATTCTTGTTTGTAGGAGTTCATTAGCAACCAAAAGGAATCAACACCAGGTATTTATGGGAAGATGGACACGGGATACAGTTCGTATACACAAGTAGCAGAGAGTAGCTACCCTTCATCATCTTTTGCTTCTCATATAGGAGGTTATGGATCCTCTAATTTAGGAGGGTATGGATCCCCTGGCCTAGGAGGTTATAGCAGTTACAGATTTTGAATGTCTGTGTGGAAAGCCAAGCCCCTTGTAATGTAGGACACATGTTTTGATGATTATCGGAATTTTGGTCATTTCATTTCTTGATAGTTGATAGATATAAATAAATATTGTGACTTAATTGACTTTGAATAACGTACTGAAGAAATGGTGGAGATTGAGGACAGATTGGGATGAATCTGTTTTATGGAACAAAATATATTGGTCCAGGCTGCCTTGTTTAATTCAGAGGATCGAAAGGTGGTTGTAATAATGGTGTTACATGGCCATTCAAAGGCTTCTCTAAAACTATGCAAAGATAGAAAAGCATGGGCAAAGGGTCAATTTGGCTCCCAAAATTGAACTTTTTCAACTAATAGGCCAGAGTTCAAATTGGGCGTTTGTTTGTCGAAAAGCATACGCCATAACTTGCAACGGACTTACGGACAAAATAATTAAGTTGTAGACAGTAATTAAGCTGTAGAAATTTCCTAGAAATAATGCAATAATAGTATGACTTTTGGAAAAGGAAATGAGCTTCATAAAGAATTCAAATCAGACGCCCTTGCTAACATGTGATGTGAGCCGTCTGTTTCGCAGATCTTTTGGCAAAAGCACACTTAACATTTATGGAGACTGACTGTTAATAATAAAAAGACAGTCTTTAATTAACACTAACAGGCTAACATGTCATCGCATTATATCATAATCTGTGCATCAGATGACACCGTAACGCTTCCCTTATTCCCATAAGTTGAGGCGAGACAGAACCTGGAAAGACTTCAGTTGTTCTAAAAACACCCAATGCCCTTTTGATTCTGGAATATTGCTTAAGCCTCAACATTCCATGAAAAAAGGCTTTGTCCATTGATCCTGCATTATTGGCATTGCATGAGGAGAAGGAAGTGCCGTTGGTTAAGGAAGTTTCAACTAAGGATTCTGAGTTTTGTACCTGACTGTTCCACACCACCTTAGCATTTCCATTCCTCCGTACCAAATCATGACACCATCACCACATTAATGCTAATCTGTCAGCATCCACAATTGTGACTTATGTGAATATGTACTTCTAGAATTAGAAATCATGGAGAATTATCTTATTTCAATTAGGGTATATATATATATATATATATATATTTAGAGAGTGTTGGCTTTTAATGTATATGCATATTCAAAGATTCTCATCTACACACTATTGGGTAAATAATATAATACTATTGTAACTTTCTTATACAGACAGTAATTGAGTTGTAGAATTAGTAATAAATGAAACAATTAAAGGAGTTGTATATATATATATATATATATATATATATATATATTGACGTTCAACTACTTTTTGAATATTTTGCACCCCTTTTAGAAATAAAATTATCCCACAACTTCTCTCCTCTGCTTCTTTTTCTTGCTAACTTACCCAAACAACAAATACAAAGGTTGTTTAAATCACAGTAGTTTTGGCAAATAACACACTGTTAAGGACGTAACGATGAGTTTGAACAGCAGCGGTCCTTTATTATATTTTGAAGTGTTTGACAAGTAGCATGCCAGTCATGAATCTTCAACTTGATCGATTAGGGTTTTCATTATTTCTAGAGAGTCTTCTTGACAAATGCCTGTCAACCACTTCTCCATTAACCCTAACACAGTCATCCTGCAGGAATTATTTTGAAATTTGAACAAGATATCAAACACGTCTTTTTTAGTCGTCTGTGTGGAGTGATCGAATGATCGTCTTAATTTTTTCCCTATTATTTGCATGAATCCATACGAAACCTTATTTTATACTTTCACAATAACAAAATGATTTAGAACTCTTACCTGACTGACTTAATTGATTCCTAGCATGAATCCATCGGAGCCAAAGTTAATTTATATTTATATTTATGGTGCTAATTAAGTCGGATCTCTAATTATTTTCATCTATATGAATAGTTTTGACCTAAAACCATGCAAAATGCTTTCAGTAATTAATATATCAGTGAAAAGAAAATATATGACATTATAGAAAAAGACTAATTGAGACATTGCAGAGCAATTGCTTTTGGGTACCGCATTCTTCTCAAGAAACCTCATACGTTTAAGCAGGAGATAACCTGATTGTGCCTTTTCTACTCCATCACAAGCGCGGCTTCATTTTCCCATATAATCATAAAAATAATTTAAATTGTAAAATGAAATTAATTAATAAAAAAACAATTTTTACCTTTAAATTTTGCTCCTTAAAAGGAAAATTTGTCAATATTGAATAATTTACTTTATTCTGTGCTTTAAATTAGATTGAAATTAAAAGTTTTTTTATTATTATTAACTGAATTCCGCTTCATTAATTTTAGTGTTTTATATATATATATATATATAAATATTGCATTGAATTGACTCCCTCAGAACATACGTTTTAATGCTATATCCTCTTGAAAAAGCTATTCTTATACAAGTAATAATCCAAAGAAAGCTCATATGTTTTCTGCAACTCAAGTTCCTTCTATTGCTATTATTTTAATATTAAATTATATTCGACCTTGTTTTAATTTTAATCAGTCATCACGATTATTATGCAATCGCGTTTTTTTTCTTTCTAATTAACTGAAAAATTAGCTGTTTGTGTTTTTTGGGGGATTAGGGCAACAGGTAGACGTGATCGAGACCCTAATGAAATTATATACATGAAGTGTTTGATAAGTAAACAAAAGAAAAGATGGTGATATATAGATGTCTACCATTTTAATTGATTAACTTCTCACTTCTCAATAATTCAAAGTCAAGCCTCTCAATCTTGGCAAAATCATAACTAACCCACCTTCAGATGAGATGGCTGAAATACGGAAATGCACAAGTTACAATTCTAACAAAAGATTTCATGACACATAACCCTAAACCCTACTTATTTAACACGTTAAGTTACTGATCTTGTGCCTAAGGATAGAATTAGTTATTTAACATACTTTCTCTTAAAGTTATTGTGTAGCAGACAGTCACATTTCAGATGCAATTCTTAAATCAGGCCACACTTCATTGTTTGTGAAGATATTTTCAGGAAATCTCAACATGTATATATGAGAACACTGATCTTGATGTTAAAAAAAGGGTCTAAAATGTTTTTGATTTAATTGATAGACAGATATTACTTGAGAAATAGGTCTTATAGTTGGATAAATATTACTTATTTCTGGTGGAAATCACAAGCATCGCTATATATGTAATAATAATAATAATATTAGTGGAACAAGAATATACTAAAACAAAGATGGTGGATGTGGAACGAGAAGTTTGTAACAGAAAGAATAAAGAAGGAAGTTAGAAAGGAAGGCCACACAAATTCCAGTAATATATTAGTTGAAGAAAATAAGGGGTAAATATAAAAATATAGTTTCAGAATTTCTTCCGAATATTTATAAGAGAAGCATAAATAAGGATTTCTTTCTTTTCTTTTTGCTGGTTAAGCTATAGGCTATGGGCTGGTGAAGGTTCCTTCTAACAAAAAAGTGTATAAGTGCAGGAAGATCGATCGACGAACCAGCATTATTAACATATATACGTTGGGCAGATACATACATACAGCTGCGAGAAGAAAAGGAATACGATCAATCCAGCAGGAGCAGGGGACCTGGTCATTGGTTGGTGCCACTGCCACAGAGAAAACCTTCTTGGATCCTTCCTCGACGTGTCTGTGGTTTTGACTCCTTCCTCGACCGTCTGTTGAGGTCTGCAGATGTGGCATGAAGATATTGGTCAGATGGCTTAAGGGCCCACAATCAAGTGGCAATATGCTTTTTTTTTTCTTTTTAGGGGAAAGTGGCATATGTTAGTGTGAGTGTAAAGAGCAGTTTACGTGCAGCAGTGAAGATTGTTGTATTTAAACCTTTTTGTCTTATTTGCATGTCCAAATGGTTCCTTTTCATTAAATTTTCTATCAATGAATACTATTAATTATTATCTTCTTCTTCTTCATAACTGGTACCCTCTCACACTGCCCTTTATTTTGTTTACTTAGTATTCCCACATACAAATACCACTAATTAGATTCTTAAATGCTCTATCATTCTTCAAACTATCTATGTTTGATGATTAAATTTGAAAGAACAAAAAGTAGAAAATTAAAAAGCAAAAGACGTATTCTGCTATAAACATATACACAAACTCGTACGTTGAACCAGGGAAAAGATAAATATACGAGTGAAAACTAAAAGTTGAAACCCTAGACAAGACGAGGCTAAAATGGCCATTTCACAGCAGATGGGCAGCCGTGCACAAATGGATCCTAAACAAAGGATTACTTCAAAGAGTATCCATATATGTTATTATAAAAACATATATAAATAAATATATGTGTAGGAAGTGACCTCAGTACCTTGTATGAGAAGATCCATATTAGGTGAGATCTTGAGAGACATAACCTCTTATTTTTTTCTCCCTTTCTTCTCTTATCACAAGCTTAATTAAATTCCAGATTTCTTGTGCATGGTAAGTAAGAAATGTTTCATGAACTCTTGCACGTTCATTCTCTATATCCCTTCAAGTTACCTTTTTCTTTGTTTATCAAATGAATGATATAACAAACACCACAACCTAATTCGAGAATTTTAATCTTTTTCCATGCAAGTAAGCTAGCTACATAGCTACTCCTGTTCAAAAATATTAGATCCTAAAGATTAATTTCTAATTGGCTCGTCCTTATCATTCGTGCTTCTTAGGAAGATATTTGATCCCTCTAGCTAGGGTTTTGTTTGACAAAATCAAGCAAGCCCTAAGTAGACCAATATGCAAACATACATATAGTTTTCGCATTTTGTTTCATGTTTTATTAGGGTTTTGTAAATTCTTATGCGCAATTCATTCATTCCGTTTGTTTCTAATACAGAAGAATACGGGTGAGAAAAGCCAGAAGAAGAAAGCTATGGAAGAAGATGCAAAGGATGGAAGTTTGCCACCAGGGTTTCGGTTTCACCCCACAGATGAGGAACTCATAACTTACTATCTTATAAACAAGATATCGGATGCTAATTTCACTGGCAGAGCCATTGCTGATGTTGATCTCAACAAGTCCGAGCCTTGGGACCTTCCAGGTATACTTATATATAGATATATAGTTTCGGACTTCAGGATATGCTTGATCCATGGTCGTTAGCTTGTCTTTCATCGTCAGTTCGTACCTTGGATGGTTTTAGAGTTCGTGATAATTTTCTTAGTGTAGTGTATGCCATTTTCCCTTTCGACATCCATATATGATTCCAAAGTTACTCATCTAATTTGACTACAACTTTTCGGTTGTTTCAATTTTCTTTGTTTGTTTGTTCCCTTTTCTTTTGGTTTTTTTACCCTCCTCAAACAGGGAAGGCAAAAATGGGAGAAAAAGAGTGGTACTTCTTCAGTCTTCGAGACCGGAAATACCCTACTGGAGTGAGAACAAATAGAGCTACCAACACTGGCTACTGGAAGACCACAGGAAAAGACAAGGAGATCTTCAACAGTGTTACTTCAGAGTTAGTTGGGATGAAGAAGACGTTGGTTTTCTATAGAGGAAGAGCACCCAGGGGAGAGAAAACCAACTGGGTCATGCATGAATATCGTATTCACTCTAAATCTGCCTTCAGAACTAGCAAGGTAATACTGCCTCACTGAAACACCATGTATATTTCTTCCTTGTGTTTGTTTGCGAACTAATGGAATATAAACGACAACCTGTTATTCGCATGTATAGATCAGATTGTATTGAAGCTAAGTAAATCTTCTATAAATTACTAGAATTAAATTTGCATCATGTTTGTTGAGAAATTTTTTGGTAACCGCAATCTCTTACAGAAGTTTATATGCACATGCAGCTCTTATTGATTTAAGAGGATCAGCCAATGTATTAATTATACAACTGATACCTTATTTACTGAGATAAGAAATATTTATTAGATTGGTGAAACTGGCTTTCGTAAAGCAAGCCACTGCCGAAAACAATGAGGTGATGAATTTAATGATCTAATTATTATGAGAGCATATCATTACTGAACAACTTGTGCTATACAATATAGTGAATTTCCTCTAAATTTAAAGTAATATTTTTTTAATCTAGATATTAAACTTGAGTTCTAATTGACTAAGTTTTATTGGTTAAGTTATGTGTATCATGGTGCTACTATCTATAAGTTTCATTCAGATTTATTAAACCTATATACAAAGTTATCTTTTTAAGTAGTATGAATACTTCTACAAGCAAAGCTGAATGTGTCAAGACTCATCTTCTTCCTACTTCCTTTGTTTTTTCTTTTGTGCGTGTTCGTGCGAGTGTAGTGTGGCTTAGCTTCTAACACATATAGTAGGATGCATTATTTTAATACGGTGGGCGTACAGTCTGACCTCATCTACTATATAAATCCAGCAGGATGAGTGGGTGGTTTGCAGAGTGTTCCAGAAAAGCGCAGGAGCTAAAAAGTACCCACCCAACCAATCAAGGGCAGTGAATCCTTACAGCCTTGATATGGGACCAAGCAGTATACCAGCACAAATGATGCAGGCAGCAGAGAACTATCAGTTCCCAGTTGGAAGAAACTACATGAGTCAAGCAGAACTTGCAGAACTTACAAGGGCTTTCAGAGCTGGAGGATCAAGTACTAGTGTAAATCTACCACTTCAATCCCAGATGAACTACCCAGTTGGAGCAGGAGCTGGATGCTTTACAATATCAGGGTTAAACTTGAATCTTGGAGGGGCTGCTACACAACCCATTTTTAGACCAATGCAGCCCAACCCTCCTCCTGCTATGAACCAACAGGATGTTGCATCTTCCATGATGACTAGTAATACTTCTTTTGCAGCGGAGGCTGCTGGCTACGGTGCAGAAATGAATAATGCAAATGCCCCAAGCAGCAGATTTATGGGCGTCGAACATTGCATGGATTTAGATAATTACTGGCCTTCTTATTGAGGACAACTGATTCAGTTGAGCAAATAGACAAGCTTCTTAATGTAGAACTAATATATACATAAGTACGTCTAGTTCCAAGAACTTTTAAATTAGTTCTAATGCACTGTGTTAGGTTTCCCACGGGTAAAATACCCAGGTGCTAGACTGATCTTTCATGTTAGGGATTCAGATCCCTGAATTTCAGCGTTTAAAATTTTTTTTCCTTGTCTTTCAAAATTGGCTTTGATCAGAGTTGAACACTTTCTGTCATCTATAAATTGTTGGGAAAAGAAAAGACAGATCCCACTTTCTTTTTCTTGAAAGAGGCAAGCATATTCTTTAATGCATTAAAACAGGAGACAAAATTTCAGATAGATTATTGTTATTATTATAGTTTCCTTTGGATTTCTCTATATTTAGATTCTATTTCGAACACTATAATTGATTGCATTCAGGAAGGCTATTTCTACTTTCAGGAATGCAATTCATACACAACACCCCCGCCCCCCGTCTAGCACTGAACATGGATTGGTTTAATTCGGTTATCTATAAATTACCAGTACCATACCAAACTCCGATTCTTTTAAAGTTGAAGGTACCAGTACCATACCAAACATAAAAGGGTCCGTACAGTTCGGTTCAGTGCTATTTTCGGTTCTAAAAAATTTTAAAAATATAACTTTAATCTGATCTTTAATCAAATATATTTAAAGAAAATATGATTATCAACCTAAAGAAAGTAGTATGAAAATCTGAATTAGAATTACAATCACATTTTTGAACATATTTTACAATTCAGTCACTTATAAATATAATATTTCATTCAATATTCAAATATAAACTATTAAAATATATGTTACTGCTAGCATAAAAGTATTTTGCAGATGGGAATCATTAAAATAAAATATTTTTCGCAGTTACACCAACAATCTACCCAACAAAAATAAAAGTAAAAAAGTAAAAAAGAAAAAAAAAATATCCGAGACTGATCAATGGCGGCACAGTTATGGGAAGAGAGAGCGCTAAAGCGGAAGACGTTTGCGCGAACCAATTCTTGGTTCTGCCTTTCTGCGAGCCAATTATGTATGGTGCTAAAGAGGAAGATGTCTATGCAAGCCAATTTATTCCCTATTCCTTTTGATTTTCTATCCAAAAATTTACCTTAGGGGTTTTGTGTTTCTGAATTGAAAATTAAGAGGTGCGACAGTATGTTCTAAATAGGAAGAGGTGTGTTCAAATTATTAGGTGTAGGTTTGTAGTATATGGTA
This sequence comes from Ricinus communis, assembly GCF_019578655.1. Taxonomy (NCBI): domain Eukaryota; kingdom Viridiplantae; phylum Streptophyta; class Magnoliopsida; order Malpighiales; family Euphorbiaceae; genus Ricinus; species Ricinus communis. The sequence continues at coordinate 33,127,936 of NC_063258.1, forward strand.
AAAAAAGATATTAGAATTAAGTTAGTAGATAATAAATTATAAATTTAGTATTAGAATAATGTATATCAGTATCAGTATACTATAGGATATTAATATATAACTTTTTTTTTTATAGAGTATAAATTGTATTATAACATTATAGTTACTTTTAATATGTAATATTTTTTTCTTATTTCGATAATAATTACTTAAATTATATAAAATGATAAATATAAAATAATTTTTTATAGAATATAAAATATTTTATAATATTATAATTATTTTTAATAGATATTTATATAATATAAATAATTATTAATAAATATATGTAAAAGATTCAATTCTACGATTTGATTCAAATCAATACAATACAGATCAGTTTTAGTACAGTTTTTACTAAAGAATCAGTACTGTACTATAATAGTAAAAAAATTCAAAACAATTTAATTTATCTATAAAAAATTTCAGTTATTTCAATTCTGATCTAATATTTTTCGGTACAGTTATTCGATTCGGACTGAAATCATCGAAATTCATGCTCAGACCTACCCATCACTCCTTGTTAGGGAAACACATGGGTTTTATTCGGTTCATATACCAAGAAATTCTGAGAGCACCTTAAGCCCGCCCATGCATTTCGCTATCAGAAATCATTTTGCAACTTGGAAAGCCAACAAAATGGCCTCACTCCCCTCTCCTTTTCCTGTTTATTTGACAGCGTCCCGACCAATAAATTAGTTTATATACTCCAAATCACCGAGGACAATAGGGATTGCCCAAAGCTCAGCTTCAACATCGAAATCCTACGGGAGTAGAAATACCACCCATACTGAGATTAAAAAGAGGGGAAAGAGTTTCAAAACCATCCGGTAAGCACAAATGTAAAACCAAAAAGCCTATAGCAAAAGATGCACAGCAATGCAATTTTAACGAACAAATATTCGAGGAACTCTCAACTACAAATAATGAACAAAAAAGAACAATAAATTACAAATCTAACAACATTAACAGCCTTGACCCATACTACATCTGAAATTCTCAAGATGTCTCATTTCTGTGGTGTGAAAAAAGGTTCTAAAAAAACATTTTTTACAATGACTGGAAAAGAAGTATGCAGGAGGTCCAATAACACCATCAGGTTTCTTGAATAGGATTTAACTTTTTAGACCCGAGGAACTTGTGCAAAGGATAGTGCTCCATCTGCAAGATAGAGATATAAATTGTTGGACTTGATCAAATCTTAGCTATAAGCAAGCACATGGGGGAAAGATAAAATGAAATATGTGATTTAGTACAGTAGTAGAACGTGGCAACCCAGAAAACCCCGAGGTGTGGAAGCATGCATCCTAGGGCCTGGGCATGTTCCAATAGCAAAGTAATATAGCATACAGCAAATATTTCACTAAAGAAAATGTCAATAATCAACCTCGTCATGCTCTACTTGTCAGGATGCCCCCTTTTAGCCTTACGACGAGCATGGTTGGTGTTGGCATGTCGAATTGGTTTCTTCGCCTTTTTGCTGCAAAATTCAGGTAACAACAAAGAATTATAAACGGAATTTGCTTAAGAATGTAAATGAAAAACCTATTATGACATAAAAGATTGACTAATTAATTAATTAATTAAGGAACTAACCAGAAAATTGCCGAACAAATTCTGGACAACAGGATGATAGGTAAGGCCAACAGAGCAGAGGCCTACAATATTGAAAGAAAAGCATTGCTAGTTAGTTGTTCATGCTGGGTAGCATACAGTTTACAAGTTGGTTTTGTTGATAACAATTAAACAAACTCATGATGCACATGACCACCAATCCACCAATCCATACCATGAACCAGATCAACTCCTTAGTTGCAAGAGGTCTTGTTAGCTCATGCTTGTTCAGAGTTTCTTGCACAGTGCCTTGCACCTGGAGAAAGCATGATAACCGTTTATACAATTAATGATTAAAAGGAAGTAAAGTATAAAAATAGATGCAATCAAGTCATCAGTTCCATATTATTATCCAAAACGCTCTCAATAACAATTATGTAATTGAACACCACATAACAGTAATGCCTCAGCATTACATTGATACCTGATGGTGGTACGTGGATGCAGACTCTAAAAATTTTCCATAAGCATGAACTGCCTGCTTCATATAGGGCTTCAAAGCCACTCTAACTTTATCCACATGGGGTTTTGTAACAGTGGCGACCTGATCAATATATGGCTTACTAAACTTCTTAGCTTCCTGAAATCACATTATGTATTTTAGTGCAGCTTAAGACAACAGTATAGAACAACATTCTAAATGGAAGAATATACACCTGAAAGTAGGGATCAACGACTTCTTGTACTCTGCTGACATGAGGAGTTATTGCAGTCTTTGAGGCTTCATAAGCTTCAATTGTTTTTGTAGTCAATGATTGTACATGTGGTTCAACATGAGTTACTATCAGCAACCATTGTTCCTTCACAGCTGGGACCCATTTCTTCAAGCAACAGGACAAATAACAATAAGTACAAACACCCCAGTTTCTTCAGTTGCTTAAGCAATTAACCAATGCTCCGTTACAGACATTAAGCAAAAAGTTCATTTAACCATAGTAAGAACCTCAGACCTGCTGGTACTTTATTTTTTTAAGCCAAACTTCAGATCTCGTAGCAAAAGTTGAGCTTCAGACATATAGTCCATGACAATAAAAACCAAAATCCTCATCCCAAATTGCAGACTCTACTCGCTACATTAAAGAAAAATCATAAAGTAGATGCTTGGAGAACAAGGAAAGAGAGCTTACAGTTTTAACTGTATCCAGATGTGGTTTGGCCCACTTTTCGGCGTGGGCTTTTTTATCCAGGGCCTGAAACAAATTTCAACATCGTGCTTAGTGATAAAACTATATTCTGGAAGATACAAACATTTTTGGCCTAGAATTCAATATGGTACTTTAAAAATTACCAAATAACATTAAGGAAAAAAAAAATTGAACCCATGTTGAAACCAGAAGATAATACCTTTTGGATCACCAATTCCATGGCTGGCCTTCCATGCTCATTCCAATGTGTCTACAATAATGATTGAAACAATTCAATTTCACCACACCATATATGAAGATACTTGTGTTGAATATAATCAATTTGCATCAATGTACCTGAATTCGAACTAATTCTACAGCTAGCCAAGGCGGAAGCCATGCACCATGAACCTGAGTACACGTCAGAGCTATTTATTAGGATAGATGCCAAATTCTGGTCCATATGTAATGTTCTATATGAGATTATGGCAATCTGAAGTGACAGAATGGATGTAAAACCTAAACTATACAAAATGAGTAACAGAATGTTATCAAAGCATTTTTCACTTGGTTCTACTTGCACCAGATGCAGTTCCTTAAGAGGCTTCCACAATCACCAATAGGATGCAAATAATTCAAAAGTTGTATACTCCTATGCATGGGTGAATATGATCCCAAAAAGCCTAGGATATGGGATTTTCAGTTTCAGGATGGCTAAGATAGAATCACATATGTCAGTTCTTAACCACCATAAAGAAAATAATTTATAGCATCAAGCAATAATAAATTGCTCCGCTACATCTAATGCCATCCTCTTCTTTCACAAAACAAATATCCAGATCCAGAACAGTGCACCATGACAAACCAGACTAAAACATTCAGAAGCTCATAATCAATTGGCCATAACGCTTGCTATCACTATTACCAATAATAATATTCCCCCACTCGTCAAAAGGTGTTTTTTTGCTAGTCTAAGGAGGCTGTTATTTAAACCAAAATTTGTAAACAATCTTAAATAAAGCATTCATGAACAAACAGTTCCTGTCCTCCCAAGTTTTGCAACTAGAAGACGACATCAAACCCTAAAAACAGTTATTGCTCCATAAGAATGAATAGACATATTTAAAACCAATGAAGAGATAAAACCACATTAATTTGATTATTGATATAGGTTTTCTTTTGAAAATTGTAACATGTACAAAGAGGACACTAAACACAGAAAAGATGAATAGCACAAGAAAGAAACATATCAAATTATTACCTCCATTAGTTCCTTAGTTTTTGAAGTAGCTTCAAACTTTGCCTTCATCAGCTCTTCCTACCAAAAGGAAAGAAAAAAAAAAGAGGGATAAAGTGCATATAAAGAAACATCATCATACAATAGATGCAACAGAAACTTCACAAATAACTTAGTACCTCAGCAACTTTAAGAGCACGCTCTGTCTTGCGAAGTTTGCTCTTCTGTTCATCATTAATATTTTGAAGCTGTATTAAAAGGCACAATATATACATCATTGCATACCATCCCAACAAATGAAGTACACAGAACATGAGAGTTTGTTTGTTCACTAAAAGTGAACTGATTAATATAAACAAAAAATGAACTAAGTTTGACACAAATGATCCGTTCAGAAAACTCAGTTTCCACGAAGGCTTAGTTGAATTGAACTCAGGTGCTATAGTTAAGCAGACCCATATTATTACTTATTTTTTTGAACATCAGCCTCAAAGAGAGATAATAGTCAGTTTCCTACAGTTTTTTTTTTATATTAGTGTGTGCTTGAACTCAATACATCTATCCTTGCCCATAAACCTTATAACTAATAGGCTTGCCCATAAACCCTATAACTAACAGGCTTTCCTTACCTTTGATCCTGCTTCAGAATCAAAAGTAAAAATGCACTCCTGATATGATTGTTGTCTCAGGAGATATCAAGAAGTATTGATAAAAAGATTTTATGAAAGCAGCAAAGCACAAATTGCTGACCAAAACTTCAGAATCTAATAAAACCCTGCTGAACCAGTAACTTACATTTTCTAACTTCAAGTGTAGTTCAGCAATCTTCTTTTCAGCTTCATTTGCTCGTGCTTCCAGGGCCTCTTTCTCCCTGTTTTGTGTTTCTACTTCCTTTTTAATATTTTCAACCTGCATTGATAGTAGTAGCATGTATAAATCACCGAACAATTCTATCAAAATAAGCAGTTCATACATGTAGAATTATTAGAACCTGCTTTTCTAGTTCGCCTGCCCGTGCATGAGCCTTTCCAACCTGCTCCGCTGCATCTATTTTCTCCTTTTTCTATTAAACAGAAAAAGTAAATGTTGATATAGCATGTAACCGGTTCTAATAGTTAAAAGTAATGAAACATTAGGGAATCACTCTTGTGTTTGGATGTTTGATTTTAGTGTGGAACAAATCGAATGTGTACCTGAAGAGAAGATATTTCGGTCTGCAAGGACAAAATACTATCTGAATTATCTTTAATAATTTTATCGTTCTGGGATATTATCGCATCCTTGTTCTTCAATTCTCGTGTTCTCTCGTCAATCTGGGATTCTTCATATTCCAACAAGCAAAAGGCAAAAAGAAAAACCCCAACATAAGCAAGCAATCCATAATTGGAAATAAAATGTTACAAGTCAGAAATATAAAGTAAATATATTCACATTTCTTTCCTAAGTCGGTGACAATGCGATAAGAGGACAGAAGGATATTGTAAGATTTACAGTTAGGAGTTACAAGAATTGAAGTTACAGGAGTAGAACAGTAATATTGTGGAACAATTTTGGTAATCCATTACAAATGAAAACATTATTAGCGAATATCCCAAAGAATTCGATTGGTTACCTAATTAATATAATATCATAATAAGAACGAAGAAACGAAGACAAATTACGGTTTCTATTCTCTAGGATTAGCTACTGAAATTTTTGAAGAAATGAAGGCGAACAAAAATATATATATATATATTTTAAAAGAAAAAAAAAGGCGGTTACTGCAATGTTGCAAGATTAACAGAGGAATAAAAAAAGGAGCAACAAAGTAAAGCAGCAGTTTGTATGCTAAGAATGACCTTAAAAGTAGAACATTCAAAGCTTGCAACTAATTGAATAGGAGAAAACAAATGTTCTGATTTAAAAAGAAAAAAAAAATAATAATAACGAACCGAGGGCATGGATCTTAGAGTTAAGCTGGTCGAGTTGGATCTTGAAAGCGGAAGAATGAACGGCGTGTGATGAAATGAGTTGATCATCGGATTCGAGGGAAATATCCGCTCGAACGGCGGAGAAAATTAGGGCAAGAAAGAAAGAGAAAATCGCGAGGTTAGCCATCATACTCAAAAGCTGCCCCTGAGACTCAGAGAAGGGAGAAACACAAACATATAATAAAATCTGTTTAATCCTCTGCTCTCTCTACCATCACCACCACCTACTTACTGTCTACAGACGTGTTATAAATTATTGTATAAAAAGAAAATCAAAACGCGATCGGGACCCAAGATTTTTATTTATGTTTTAAATATGTTGGGTTAGAAATCTTTTTTTTTAAAACAAGTGCAGGGATAAAAGACACGTGTTGGTTTACGATCACTTATTACGGAAGTCCAAAGGGGAGATCGCGTCTCATGATTTTTCAATTTATATGTTAGTTAATAAAATATATATATATAAAATATTTTTATGAAGTTTTTAGTTCATTTCAAAGTATATATGAAAATTTGCTGTGTACGATAACATTTATATGGGTTAATATTTCTACTAATTATACAGAATTTTAATAATTAAGAGATAATTTTAGAAAAGTATTTCTTTTTAAGGAGGATAAAATAATTTCGTAATTTTTCAAATAATAAAAATATTATTGTGGTGTAGGTGACAAGAAGAAGAAGAAGAAGAAGAAGGAAAACAAAATAAATGAACAAAAAGGAAAAGGAGTGTGGTGCCGACGGTAGATTCCCTTTTATCTTTTTCATTCATTTATCAACCGGCGTAAACACATAGCTTTTATAAAGATATTCTAAACTTTTAATATTTTAATCAAATTTATTTACTCTTTTTTTTTTTTTTTAGAGTTTATCAAATTATATTTAAAGCTTGTTTTGATTGAGAATTTATAAATATCTATAATTTTTTATAATTCAGGTAAAAATATAAATATAAAATCTAAAAAATTTGAAATGAGAATTAAAAAGAAAGAAATTTCGGCCAAACCGAGATATTTTAATTTAGTTATATAAAATTGTGATTCTTGTAAAAATATAAATATATTTAGGAAGAAAAGGAAAGGATAACAAAATAATTTTATTGGGCTCTGTATCAATCGTTTGTGTTTGGACTGGTTGGTAGAGTTTTCATGTCGAAAAGAAAAGTTACAAAATAGGGCCCAATGCCCCCGAATTAGTCTTTGTTTATTTTTATTTTATTTTATTCATTTTTGTTAAACGATTTCCAACTTTGTAGTTTTTGTAATCACATTTTGAGTCCGCCATATATAATATTTCTTTTACAAATTAATATCAAACTAACTAATATTGTTAATTTCTACAATGTAATAACAGACTATGTAATACATTAATAGAGTATTAATGTGAACCAGAAATATTAAAAAAAGAAAAATTGCAAATTCTAAAGTAAAAGGGATGCTTCCTCTTTTTTCTTAAGAAGTACTTTTTGGATTTTTTCATGAATTATTATTATTTATTTTTTTATCATATGGATTGATTGTGATACAGTTAGGAATTCAAGGTTTGGTATATAGAAAATCACTCTAATTCTTAAGTTAGTCTTGCAGATGAAGCCGGGCATGATGAGTGGTTTCAGAAATAGGCATAATGGGGCACCGTGTCATACTTTTTCGAGCGACATGAATGCATGTTTATTAACTGAAAAGGCGATCCATCTATAGATAGGTATTAGAATTAGTAGGCAATCTGACGACTAGTTTAGAGAATCCATGCTTAGATAGGTATGTATAAGTTAGGTTTAATTTTGAAAGTTATTAGTGAGAATGCAAAATTACTTTGATTGCGGGCATATAGTGAACTGAGGAGACATGTATGCATCTATTATCTATTATTGATGCAGGGAGGGAGTTTGGTTATATCATGACTTCAGATAATTAATTCAGTTTTTACTTTCTCTATCCAAAACATTCAATTTACAAGTGAATTAGGTAAAGCAAGGCAACTTGCGAATTGAAGGCGCAAAAGCAACGTGACTTACAATTGGAAAAGATAAGGAATGGCATTAATTAATTAAGGCAACACATTTTACCTCCCACTTTCTATTGATATCAAAATATCTATAAATATATATGGATGATAAAAGAGAAACATTAGGATTTTGACGGGGCTGCCTGAACGGAATCTGGATGAAGGGCAGTTTCTGAATGGGAGAGAGAGAGAGAGAGAGTGGTATTTGTTTTGTTCCATAACGCAATTATTGCTTTCAGATTTGTACTGAGAGTTACGACGTAATTCAAAAGTCATATAATGGAAACATACATACATATGTGTGACGTGTGGAAGTAATAATTGAACTTGCTGGTCTGCCCGATTCTGGTGCTATTCATAATTCTGCCTAACCAAAGAACAATACAGTAATGCTTTTTCAGATACCAAAACCATTCGGACTGCTCACATTTTGTTTCAACTTCCGTTCTCTGTATGCTCAATTCGCCAATCGTTTATATCATAACACCACATTCTCTCTTTTACTCCCACATATATATATATATATATACACACACACACATATAACATCCAAAATTCAAATTCTTTGTTTTTAAGACTATTTCATATAATACCCATTTTCTTATTCTTTCTCTTGACCTTTGTCCATCAATTTATAGTCATTTAGTTGTTTCTTTTATATTTATATTTTCTGTTTTGGGAGCCATCATCGATCAATCATGTGGTCATGTATCAATTTAGTTTCTGCGAGTGGCAGATGCCACTGAAAGGGTCCATTTATTTAAGTATAAAAGTAAAACGGTGACAAACTATTGGTATCACCATTGATATTGACTTTTAGCTACCCATAGTTATAGGTGACAATTTTCTTTATAGCAAAGGGTATTTCGTGACAGCTTTAAAATATTTTTGTGACAGTTGGATGACATGGTTATCGAATTCAATCTATAAAAGCTAAGGTAACTAACCAATTGCCAACTGCCCTTTAGAGTAATTACTACTGCTGAATCCATTTTGTCATGGATTAAGTAAGAAATATATATATATATATATATATATAATGCATTTTGCACTAAATCAATGCTGCAAGTGCCAATTGCCAGGTCTGCTTAACAGTAATATCCGGTCCAACGGCTGGACACTTGAATGGAATATGGGGACAGGAATTCAAGTGGAGACCACACCTTTTCCTGTCTCTTGTTTAATTTTATACAGCTAGAATCCATTTGCCTATGATGCATGAGTTCAGAATCTGATCGTGTCGAAACAGTAAGCAGAAAAGAAAATGGTACCAAATTGACGAGCTGAGTCGGGACTAAGCCATTTTCTTTTTAAGGCTCTGATTAAGATTGTGTAAGCAGTGTGAAGGTCTGGAAGTAGTAATGCAGAAACGTGGAAGCCGCATTTACAAAACTTTTTCGAACTAAAGATGGCCCCATATGTTTTCTTGCTTCTCAGCAACATCACATCAAACTCAAGTATACATGCATATGTATGTATTTCTGAATGAATTCCCCATATTATTGCTGATTTTTCGTCTTAATTTCTATATATATATATATATATAGTCGTAGCAAGTGTGCTTTTTTACAGTTGGTTTTCTCTTTAGTGGTAATAGTAATTCTATTTTAAGGCTTATAGCTAAAGAAACACAACCAAAAAAATTGACAGCCACATGAAAACTACGTAAAAGTGCTGCTGGCATTGCATGAATCACTTTTTCTCTTTTCCCTTTGTCCTATGTAACTTAGCGGCTCTTCCCGGTCATGATCGGCCACTGTGCTCCTCCTTTTTGCTTTTTAATTATCTTTCTTTTCTCTTTTTGTGTGGCAAAACAAGAATATATGCAAGCAACTCCACACACACACACACAAACACACATATATATATAGTTCCGCATCAAAACATATAATATACAAAGCTAGACTACTACAATTTTTTTTTTTTTTTCGTGATACTATAAGAGTATATATATATATATATATATATATATAGAGAGAGAGAGAGAGAGAGAGAGAGAGAGAGAGAGAGTGATTTTCCATTTTTCTTCTAATTGATTTCATACAACAAGCAGAAAACAATGATTGTAATTTGACCAAACATTAATTGCGCCAAGGATATGTATGCAGAGAAAGAAGTTTGATAAATTTGAAGTATATAGTAAAAGAAGGAACGCGTACCCTAGTGCTTTGGTATGATTACGCTTCCAACAACCGGCGCTCAATGTTCAGTAGAAAGTGTAGCTAGGTCTGACATGAGAAGAAAAGAGTACAATGTAGCCAAGAACAACTTGCCGGTAGCTAGCAGCTGTGAGTAGAAGACATATATAGGCTGTGCCGGCAAGTCATCCTTGGCTGAATTACACTCTCTACCTCTTCATGCAAGGCCAGCCCCAAGCTGTGTGGTGTGTTATGGCTTGCAAAACTAGTGTGTATTTATAGCCAAAGAAGTAAGTAAGGGGATTGATGAGGCGAAGAAAGCACATATATTCTGAGAATTGGGAGCAGGCAGGCATACAATCCTAAAAAAGAAAGCGACCGTAGTGCCAGCCAAAGGGCAGAGAGGGCCTAAAGGCACCGTCAAATTCATGTCAAATTGCCATATCCATCCAAACCATTACTCAATTGGATTGGCAGTGTGGATCCCACTGGGTAGAATGGTGTTCCACCTTTTCTTTCAAAGGGGAGTGGTACCTGGGAAGGGAATATAATCTTGCAATAGATTTGGTCTCTGAAGAGAATGCAAGACCCCTTAAATTTTCAATCCCTCTAATCATTGTACAGAATTTGGAGCAACATGCACAGAAGCTATGCCAATTAGCAGTAGTGGGGAACTAATATTGAGTTAGTAATTAAATATGGCTGATGCCGATCCAGACTTAAGGTTGTGGGTTGCAATGTAATAGGACAGTCGGTAAGTTTACATGAAGCTGTTGCAAGAGTGATGGGGAATAGCTGTCAAAAGAAAAAGGAATTGGATGGATCGAGGGGGATGTTTTTGTTGGACTTGAACAAGGCATCAATGATGATGTGTTTTGTTAATCTTTCTCAAAGCATCCGCAAATCTGCTTTACGATCTTTATATATGTCTTTATGCATAAAAGAAACACAAGGTTTTCACGTCATTTTGTATATGCTACAGGCCGCCGCTTCTCACTTTCCCAGACGATATACCATTTAGGAAAATTCTAGCCCAATGCCAATCAACTCTATCGGATTAGGATATGCATGCTTGGCTTGCTGATATATTTAGCCACATTTCATCTCTTTGCTTTTCTTCTTCTTCTTCTTATTGCATATATGTATTGTTGTTTTTCAACATTAACCAAGATTATACTGATTATCCCATTACTATCTTAGTAAAGTATTTCATGGCTGGTTTGAACTTCGAACAAGTGGAAGTGTGGAACAGCTAATTGCTTAATAGATTATTTATCAAAAATAAACTAAAAACATTGGATTAGAATTGAAATTAATCCAGGTAGATTATGGAGGTCCTCTAAAATAAATTATGTACTTAAAGAATGCTGAGGATGAAGGCGCAGTGGAAGGCCTTTGGCTGGCCTTAAGACAGGAAGGCCTATAACTTTCTCATTAGGAAACACCTTCTCCAACTTGAAATTTGTAACCACATTATGCATCAAAACTAGCATTGCAATTCGGGCATATTCTTTCCCAGGACACATATGAGCTCCTCCTCCAAATGGAACATATGAGTAAGGTACTATCCCATTTCCTTCAAACCTCGATGGCTCAAACTTTTCTGGCTCCGGGAAGTATTCTGCACTTTTATGCGTAGCAAATGCATTCCAATGCAGCTGTTTGAAGGGTCAAAAATCAACATTCAGCGGGTCTGACCATTTACGTGTCTTGATAAATTAATTGTCATGTTGCACAACATACCTTCCAGCCCTTAGGAATTAGATATCCAGCGTACATGAAGTTATGGATGACCTCTCTAAATGCTCCATTAGCTGGTGGATGGAGTCTTAGCACTTCACTTGCCACATTCCATGAGTACCTCATCTTTTGTATGTCATCCCAATTCAATCCCACTTCTGCTTCTTTTGCTTTTGCAATCCCCATTTGCTCTGTATTAATTCGTGAAAATTAATACATTTTAAATCGTTAAAATTATTAATTGCAAATGTGAGTTAATATTTGGTCCTGAATCCTCATAATTAGATACATAAATATACAAAGCACATTTTGTTAATTATGATAAGAAGGATTAATTAGGTACCTCTTAAGACTGCATCGTACACATTGGGCATCTCTGCTAGATACTTGATGACAAAGGTCATTGCAGTGCTTACATTGTCATAAGAAGCACTTATCAAAGCTAAAATCCTGGTTGCCATTTCGGATTCACTTGTAGATTGACCCTCCTCATTGATTTCTACTAAATGTTGGGACAATATGCCTTGTGATTGTGAAGTATCAGTCTTCCAGCGCTTAATCATAACTTCGAACTCATTGCGGAGCTGCTTTGCTGCTTTAATAGCACGCCTAAAATTGGTCCCTGGAAGATCAAGTGGCAATGACAGAAGCCCTGCTGAAAAGTGGGCAAATGGCTTCTGAAGCTGTGAAATGGCTTCCTCATCATCAATTCCTAAAAGCAAACGGCACGCTAGGACGAAGGTGAGATCCTTAGCGAAAGGGTAAACCTCAACCACTTGTTTGCCACCCCAATGATCCCGAAGATGTTGCCTTGTTATAGCATCAACAATATGGACATACTTGCGGAGAGTGTCTGGCTTCAAAACTGGGGTCACAAATTTGCGCATCTTCATGGACTCCTCAGTCTTGGATGCATTTTGAGTATCAAAGAATTTATCGACAGAGCTAGGCCACCAGGAGGTGACGAGCTTGTTTTCATTGGAGAAAATAAATTTGTTACCGTCAGCATTGCACAAAAGGACGGTAGGTTGGCCAAGCAAAGAGGTCTTGAAGAGCTTGGAGGAGTACCTTTTCCTTCTATCATTGATGAATTTCTCAGGGATACCTGCCTTGGTAGTGGACAGATATTCTAAAGTTTCGCCGATGAGGGGCCATCCAGTGGTACCTGGTGGAGTGGGGATTAGTGATTCTGCCCTATCTTTTCTGGGTTTAGACTTGTAATTTAGAAAGTACAGCACAAGGGCGATTGAGAAAATAGCTGAAATAAACACAGAATGAATAAGTTCCATCTTCTTTGTGTTCAGATGAATGAAGAAAAAGAAGAGAGCAGAAGGTGTATATATATGTGTGTGCGTGCGGGGGGAATGGATCCATCGCCATGAGAATTCAAAGACAAATGTAAGAATCAATCAAAAACAAACGATCATAAGAATATCAAGTAAACTAAAAAAAGAAAAAAAGAAGCCAAGGACAAGGATATGCAAAGCCGGCTATCCCTGTATCTATCTATTCAGTTCAATTATGTACTACAAGTAACTATAACCAATAAAACGGTATCTAAGATTGTTCGAGAGGCAAAAACCACTGAATTATAGATTCCAATCTCAATGAACTGAAAGTAGCAGACAGCAAATGAAAAAGGTTTGTAAATTTCTAATGATTCAAAATCATTTATAGATTTGTTGCTGATTGTGTAAGGCGTCCAATGCGTAGGTAGGTAGCTGGATAGCTTCTGAAAAGTATGATCACTGAAAAGCTAAGATAGCAGCTCTAAGGATGTATCTTTCAACAGACTTATTACGTAACAAGAATTGATAAGCAACCTCTGAGTTGTCTAACTGTTAACAGCACAGTTAATTTTGAATTTGAGTTTAATGAAAGGAAACAGACGGCTGCGGTTGGTGGAGTCGCGGGAACGGGAAGATGCAAGGAAGGTGACCGCTTGGTTTAAAGAGTTCGGACAATTTTGGAAAGCTCAAAGAATTGCTGCCTCTGCCTCTCTCTCCTGATTCCTAAAGCAGAGACCCTTCTTCCTTTCACCGATTCCACGTTCGAATATCTTACTTTTCTCTTAATAAGTTTCCACGGCTCAGATTCTCTATCTCTCTCTCTTTCCCAACCCTCGTTCCTTTCTCCCATTCCACGCCTAACACTAGAGTGACTTGTCGGTTACAAACTGACCTATCTAAGCAGTTGCCACGTGATTCCTCAAATTGTCAAAATTTCTAGGAGGAGCAGGTGGAGATTACCAGTCCAATTAAACAAGATTCACAAACGACACTTTTTATGTGCGACCCTTTCGATATTTTCACCATTTTTGTTTCTTTTCCTCTCTTCCGTTTCAAAGGCTTCGACTTTTCGGTAAAGTTACCTTACAAATTCTGTAATCACAATTGTTACTGTTAGATTTTGTTTTCTAATTCTTTTACAATTGAATATGTGTGTGTCAATTCCATAATCGATTCCTGCAGTTTCAATTTCAGTTCTGCTTTATATTTGATTTTTGTTTCAATTCTTCTTTTTCTCTGTTGCAAAATACAGTGAAGAAACGGATGTGCATTTTTTGCTTTCTTCAAAATCAGCTGCTTCTAACTGTTAATATTTAGAATCCAATGAAATCTTCTTTTATCTCCTTTTAACTCTTGTCTCTTCTGATTCTGTTTTTAACCAAACAAGAACACCACTTTTCTTTTTTCATACTATTACCTGGGAACTCCCCAAATTTTTATTGAGAAATTGGACTAAGTAATACAGGTGTTCGCAGCTTCTCGCCGCAACTCTCCAACTTTCTATCAGAAAACTTGGCTTCCAATCTCAGTTAGCATTTTGTTCTTGCAGAGATTGTCGATTGTAAATCAACATGCGAATAAGACATAGCTTTCTGCTTTGGCCTCTAACACAGTGATTGTTTACCTTCTATCCGATGCTACTGTAAAATAAAATTAATAAAATATTATGCAGCTTCCCTTACATTATTCTGATCATAGTCAAGAACTTAATATTTCTCATGATATTTGTTTTTAGTTTGTTTTCCGATAACTTTCTTGATTTAATTATAATTCCTTACATTAAGGATACCTGCATCAACTATTATATCCTTATAATGATTATATTAGTTTCTTTAGCTCATGCAAGCACAATCTGATTTTTTCCCCTCTACCGTTCCTGTTTTATTTTCATTTAATATCTGTAAACACAGTTGTTCTTGGCTCCTCTTGTTATACTATGGGATGGGGAAACATTTACAAAAGGCGGGTGAGAGTATTCGCAGTGGCCATAATGATCTATCTTGATTATAAGGTATTGTTTCTTAATTGCTACCTACTTGTTTCTTTACATGGTACTTTTGAATTATAAGCCAATTAACTCCCCTCTTTTCTTCATTTTTATTTGTACTGAAGGCTATACAGCAAAGAGATAAATGGACCATCAAATCCAAAAAAACTGCTTTGTGGGAGAAGGCACATGAGCGCAATGCTAAGCGTGTCCTCAACTTGATAATAGAGTTGGAAGGTTTGTGGGTAAAACTTGGCCAGTACTTATCCACACGTGCTGATGTGCTTCCTCATGCATATATATCTCTTCTCAAGAAGTTACAGGACTCTCTTCCTCCTCGTCCCTTGCAAGAGGTTAGTCTTTATTTAACAAATAGTGAGAGTCTCATATTTTTCTGGTTTAACTTGTGTTTTGTATAGATGATAATGTACTGCAGTTTAGTTGGTTGCATGTTCACTTATAAGACAGACTTTGAAACAGCTTTTATCTGAAAATGAGCCAAGTTAGGTGATAAAGCAACTAAAGTTTAAAATATTTTAAGCATAACATATTGAAGAACTTAATTTGCTTTTACAAACATTTGCAAATAAAGAATTTGGCATTGTTTTGTTTTTTTGTTTTTTTATATACCAAAGGCACTTGGTTTACTAAGTTATTATTTTCTTTCTGCAGGTTTGCCAGACTATACAGAAAGAATTGGGGAAATCCTTGGATGATCTTTTCTCATATTTTGACAGAACTCCTTTGGCAACAGCATCAGTAAGCTTGCACATAGAATGAATAATCCTTAAGAGGTATGGCAAGAGTACATTCTGGACTGATCCCTTGTTGTGCTTTTTTTATAGATTGCACAAGTCCATCGTGCAACATTGATAAATGGGCAGGAGGTGGTTGTTAAAGTTCAACATGAGGGCATAAAAACAATTATATTAGAGGTTGGGCACTCTTCTGTCCTTACGAATCTCATGAAGAGTAAAGTTGCAATCGTTATAAGGTCTTTCTTCGTGCCATTGTTTTGTAGGACTTAAAGAATGCCAAGTCAATTGTTGACTGGATAGCATGGGCAGAACCACAATATGACTTTAATCCCATGATAGATGAGTGGTGCAAAGAAGCTCCAAAAGAACTTGACTTCAATATTGAAGCTGGTATGTGTTAATTCTTTGGTGATAATTGTGTTGAGGTAATTTAGTCACAAATGTTGCAGAGTGATGGTTGGCAATGGTGTAAGAGTTAGTAACTTTCTTGCATGTCAAGATCTGTGGATTGGAACTTCAACCACTTATGTTGCATTTTTGCAGACCTGAGATTTTCATCCTACACTTTATAGAAGTTACCCTATTTAGCAAACATCAAGGAGTTAAGAACCTGATATTGATTTCCTACCCAAATTTCTTCTCTCGGTTTTCTGATCAACATGTTTATGTTTATCTTGACTTTTTAGCATACTCTTTCTTGATTTATTTTTTTCCATTGATAGATTTCTTTGTACCTGCAGAGAATACCAGAATTGTGTCTAGTAATCTTGGTTGCAGAAATAAAAATAAGGATAGCAGGCATGCCAATCAAGTGGATGTTTTAATACCAGAGGTTATTCAGGTAGCTTTCACTTTTATGACAAATGTGCTTGCTTAAGTGAAAATGTTACCTGAAAAGCTGGAAGCATTTGGATGTAATGCAATTCCAAAGAATATATCATTCTCCCATCCAAGATTTGAAAGTTCAAGGGATGGGGAGGAGGAAGCGGGTATCAGAACCCTTTATCATGTGCATGATATGAAATAAAAAAATTAAATATTCAAGAATGTGTCCATAAAGTCTTAGTATTCATTACTTTACACTGTCGCTTAGTAAATGGAATGGACTTCGGGTCAAGGATCTATGTACTATATGATGACTGGATAAAGGAAAGGGTTTGCTAAGTTGAACATTTCCGATTTTGACTAGATATTTCCGATTCTGACTAGATTTATGGGTTTTGGCCATGTTTGACAAATTCTAGGTTTGAAGTTTACCAAACCGGTCAAGGCGCATGTTCAATTTTTCCTATTGAATTGATTGTGTCAGGCCGGGTTTTAAAATATAGCTTGCTACTAATTGTTGCTCTAACCAAATTTTTGTATTATTTTCTTATATTAATTTCATTTGATTTTATTTGTTCTAATGACAGTCAAGTGAAAAAGTCCTAATTTTAGAGTACATGGATGGAATTCGTTTGAATGATCTTGAATCTCTTGAAGCTTATGGTGTTGACAAACAAAAGGTTGTTGAAGAAATAACACGAGCCTATGCTTATCAAATATATATTGATGGATTTTTTAACGGCGACCCTCATCCTGGTATTATATTGATATCTTTACGTTTTGCTTTTCTAGAGTTCTCTTTACAAATGATAACTTAACATGCTACACTATTGTTAAATCATTTTACTTTTTTGAATATTGCAGGAAATTTCCTGGTGAGTAAGGATCCTCAACATCGGCCAGTTTTACTTGATTTTGGACTTACAAAGAAAATATCTTCTTCTATAAAACAAGCACTGGCCAAAATGTTTCTAGCATCTGTTGAGGTTTGTAAAGTTTTTCTTTATTAATTGTGTTCATGGTTAAAAAGTAGAATTGTAGAGAATTAGACTATTTTTTTGTAAGTGCATCCAATTGCTAATGCAATCCTGTCTCGTATATAAGTTGTGTTTTCACTCTCCTTTTTGACCCTATGACCTCAGCCAACTTCAGGTTTTCCATATTCAATGTTGGTAGTTGTGAACTTGTAACTGAAGATAATTCTTTATTTTTTTTAAATTATCACTAGATAAAGTTTTTACTTTCTAATTCTTTTTTTGTTCTTTTGTGAAGTAATTTTTGAATTTATATGTTACAGGGGGACCATGTAGCCCTTTTGTCAGCCTTTGCAGAAATGGGGCTCAAGCTGCGTCTGGACCTTCCGGAGCAGGCTATGGAAGTAACAAATGTTTTCTTTCGTACTTCAACGCCAGCGAATGAAGCTTTTGTAAGTACTCTCTGCCTGCTTCTCACATTCTTCTAATGAATTTCAACTAGTCCTATCACATAAAACTAACAATAATCCTATTAAGGAAAACATGAAATCTTTGGCCGAGCAAAGATCAAAAAACATGAAGGTAATACAGGAAAAGATGAAGCTCAGCCAAAAAGAAGTTAAACGCTTTAATCCAGTGAGTCCTAGCATCTCATCCTTCTACCTATATATTTCATGATCTTGTATGTTAACAACATTCAGATTTAATAACAAGCAATCCTTTTAGGTTGATGCATTTCCTGGAGACATTGTAATATTTTCAAGGGTCCTCAATCTTTTGAGAGGTTTGTACAGAAATCCCTTTTTGTTAGTCTATACACAGAAGTGTGCCTTTCTTTACTTATGTGATTCATGGATTTAGGGCTTTCATCAACGATGGACGTCCGCATCATATATCAAGAGATCATGAGACCATTTGCAGAATTTGCTCTGCAAGGGTGAGTCTATGCTAATCATTATATCAATTTTTTTTATGGTTTTCTGGCTATTTCTTTCTGTTTGAACTATTTATTCAATATTCAGAAACATCAATAAGGGACCGACAGTAAATGCACAATGGATCCACAATACACCTGTTCATTCAGATGTAGAGACAAAGTTGAGGCAGCTTTTAATTGAGCTTGGGAATGAAGACAAAATACTTGGAATCCAGGTCTGCGCTATTATGTCTATTTGTATGACAGAATGTTTATCTAAATTGCCACTTTATGATTGTGTAGCATGACTACAAATTTAATTGTAATTTCTTATTGAAATTCTCTTCATTTCATTCTCAGTATTGCTAGTTTTCCTTATTTCATTAAAAACAAGTATTGCCAAAGAGAGCCAAAATTGGAGAAAAAGGGTTTCCTTGTAAGAAATTGAGAAGCAATGTGGATAATGAGAGTTAAGAAGGGTTTAAATATTAGAGAACAGGCCTGAATCTGTTTTAGGGGGCTTGCTTGGGGTAGAAAGGGTTTTTGTAACCTTGTTAGGTGCAAATTATGCTCATTGAAGCTAGGACAAACGGTTGATCATATTAGGATCAGGAACATACAGGTTTCATTGGTCCTGTCCGATGGGGTAATCTATCTTCAAAATATTCTCAGTAGAGCTTAACACATTAAATACAAGTACTTGTTGATTATTTTTCTGCCTTTCTGATTAAATATATCATTTATAATTGACAAAGTAACAGTTAAATAAGGTCTAATATATGATTCTTTGACATGACAAAGATTAACATTGGCTTCAGTTAAATCTTGATAAATTTCAAACAATGATGTCTTAAGGTGTGTGCCTACAAAGATGGAGAGGTCATTATTGATACTGCTGCAGGAGTCCTTGGAAGATATGATCCTCGCCCAGTTCAGCCTGATAGCCTTTTTCCTGTTTTTTCTGTGACAAAGGGAATCACAGCAGGAATGTTACATTGGCTCGTTGACAATGGGTATGTAATAATTTTTGTTACCACAGAGTTATTTTGATACTTTAAATTTTACCAGACTATTGGGGAAAAGATTCACAGAGATGCATATTTTTTGTTCATATAATTTCTTCCCAACAAACTTATAAACAAACTTGTACTTCTAGTTCAATATCACTAAGCTCCTGCTGCAAGATATTTAATTAGTCTGCATGTGCTGGTAACTATTCAGAAGAAACAGATGTAAACATGAATTTTATTGTCTCTGACTCTAAAAGTCCTTGTCAATTCATGCACGAGCATCAAATTCAGCATATATGAATTTGAGAATGAGAGTTCTAATTGTGGAATTTCAGCACAGGGTATGAAATCGAGTCGTTGCACCAGTGAGATATACTTGATTAGATGGTTAGGAGCGATTTAAAATGTTTTGCATATTTTGCAAATTATATGGGATTTTACCATGTGGAGGTCTTGGAAGTTCTTGAAGTATAAATATTCTGTAGCTACCTTACACATTGCTGCATGTTGTCTTGCAGAAAAGTCAAGCTCGATGATAGTGTTGCTAATATCTGGCCACAATTTGGAACTAGTGGAAAAGATCTTATAAAGGTGTGGAGTTTTGTTCTAATATCTCTTACCCAACGACCTCATGAAGTTTGTTATTTGTTATATGTTGCTTATTTGTGCTCTCCAATAGGTTTATCATGTGCTTAACCATACATCTGGCTTGCACAATGCATTGTCCAACCTTAGAGAAGAAAATCCTATGCAACTATGTAACTGGGATGAATGCCTGAATCAGATTTGTCTTTCAGTACCTGAGACAGAGCCTGGCAAGGAGCAGTTATATCACTATCTGTCTTTTGGTTGGCTGTGTGGTGGAATAATTGAGGTATTCTCTCGTTCTTATGTATTGGATACTGAGAGTTTCAAGGTCAAATGTCACTACATTTGCAAGTTAAAAAATGCCAGAGACAACAAATAAAGATAGAAAAGGAGAAATTAAATTAATAAGCACGGATTTGGTGGTAAGGCTCTTCATTGGGTATGGATAATGTGATTAGAATGTTAGATTTTGATATGTTCCTCGGGACTAATAACCTCAGCAATGCTTTGACAAGGAGTCTACCTGTTGTCTGTTTTAATATTGTTCCTAATTGAAACAGCATGCCTCCGGTAAGAGATTTCAGGAGATCCTTGAAGAAGCAATTATTCGGCCCCTCAAAATTGAAGGCGAGCTATATGTAGGAATTCCTCCTGGTACGTGTCAAATATGTCTGCATTAATGCTCAAGCTATGCAGATGCTTCCCAAGCTTGTGCGAAGACTTTGCTTTGCTTTGATCTACTTACCTGTGCTCAATAAATAAAAACCGTAGTGCTCTAGCTTATATAAGCCTAATGTCACATTTGACTGGCCTCGATAATTGACTCCATATGCGTCTTTTGGTTCTCCTCCAGGTGTGGAATCTCGACTGGCAACCCTGATGGTAGATATGAATGATCTCAGCAAACTTGTAGAGATGAGAAGTCGTCCTGACCTGCCATCCACCTTCCAGCCAAGCAACATTACCCAACTATTAACTACTGTGCCTGCTTTATTTAACATGCTGATTGTGCGCCGTGCAACCATACCCGCTGCCAACGGACATTGCTCAGCCCGTGCTCTTGCGCGGTACTATGCAGCCCTTGCTGATGGAGGCCTGACTCCACCACCGCATTCCTCTTTCACCAAGCCAGCCCTCGGTAGCCACCCCCACATTCCCAAATTTTCTTCCGAGAAAACCCCTAAAAAGCAAAAAGGTAAACGCAAGGAAGTGACTACAACTTCAAAGAAGAGATCCAGTGATTATTCAAGGAACCATAATAAAGATTTGGAGGAGGGTAATAATGGTAATGATGGTTACACCAGGCTTGCTACTGATGGCAGCAGCAGTGCTAGTGCTGCTGACAGCTTTGCAGGCGGTGATGGTAACAAAAGAGATAATGTTACAAGGATTTTTACTGATCCTAGAATTCACGATGCATTTTTGGGAGTAGGCGAGTATGAGAACTTGGCGGTTCCAAATGGAAAATTTGGACTAGGATTTAGGAGGAATAGTTCAAATGATGGATCTTTAATTGGCTTTGGACATTCAGGAATGGGGGGATCCACAGGGTTTTGCGATATCAAAAACAGGTTTGCTATTGCAGTGACTGTGAACAAATTGTCAGTCGGTTTTGTGACTAGAAAAATCGCTGAGCTTGTTTGTTCAGAGGTGAATGTCCCATTGCCGGAAGAGTTGTCAATTTCTGGTGAAAGAGGACCCGATTTAGAGCTAAATATAGGAAAACCATTGATTAACTAAGTAGCGGTTGTAACCTGTATTGTAATTTGCATAGGATCTCAGTTGCATATTTAAAGATGTAATAATGATGTTATACACGATTAGTTTTAAATTAATCAAAAGGTGAAAAGTGAATAGAGCTGTTTTGGGTTGGTGCAGTTGATATCGCTGGTGATGGGGTTTGTGTAAGCAAAACACAAAGAGAATGGGGTGGAAAATGCAGCAAGCTTGTCGATTGGGGGTGAAAGCTACAGTAATTTGAAAAATTGGAAAGTTAGATGTGAATAACTAATTAAGGGTAGAGCCATGGGCGAGGAGATACGATACAACTATGAACCATGCAAGTATAAATAATAAAAAAGTATTCTCAAAAGAAAAAAGGAAAGATGGTAGTGGAGGAGGAGAGCAGAGAAGAAAAGAAATGAGGAATATGCAGTTGCAGAGGCACGTGAGATGTTGAATTAATTAGGGAATCAGACAGAGAGGAGAGGAGAGTATTATTAATTTAATTCAATCAACCTACAACTACAAAAACGCGGTTTCATGCTTGGCTTTTGGTTAAAATAATTTTAAGCTCTCTTTTAATGTAATAATATAGGAAATTAATTCATCAGATCTGATCAGCTGGAAGCAATAATAATTGCAATAACAATAATGAATTTGGCATGAAGGTTCTTTTATATGTTTATTATTAGCATTAGACGAGTTCGTGAGTATATATAAGAAGCAGAGGGCAGTGGGGAAGGCAAACAAACAGTTCGCCTACTGTTAGAACAGGATATAGCATTTTGAAAAATTAAAAATGATTGGGATAGCAGGAGTGTGCTGCAGATTGGCTGGTGACCTCGTGCAAGCATTAGGAGCAGCAAGATCGAGGTCAACACCTAATTGCCTTGAACCAAGTGCAGTACCTCATCATCAAGTTGATGAATTCATGATCAGGGCCTTGACGGCTGTGTTTGATATGGAGAATAATGGCAAGATAAAGAAGGAGAAAGCACGCCAAGTTGTGGAGAAGCTCGGTCTGGGGTATGGCCAAGAAGAAGAAGAGACATTCACAGCAAATGAAGTGGCGGCGGAAGAGGTTCTTAGTGGATTGGATCAGGCGCCGGAGCGACAGCAGCTGCTGCATGAAGCCTTCAAAATATTTGATGAGGATGGGAATGGATATATAGAGGCAGCGGAGGTGAAAAGGGTGCTGCAATGCCTGGGCCTGGACAAGGGCTGGGACATCACTGATATTGAGAAGATGTTGAAGGTTGTTGATTTGAACATGGATGGAAAGGTTGATTTTACAGAGTTCGAGTCGATGATGATGATGATGACGACGAGGCCTTAATAATTTCTTATTTCTTTTTTACTAATAGTAACAATAATAGCAATGATGAAAATGTGAATTGTTATGTTGATCTATAATCATTTGATATAATGAAACTCCTGAGGGATCATCAGCATGTCCAAAAACAAGCAAGTAAGAATATTAAAAATAATAATAACAATAACATAAGAAGAAGAAGAAGGATGGTAATCTAAGGCCAAAGGTCAGTTAAAGAGCTAACAGCATCGCTGGTAGAATCAAGAGGAGGAGGAGCGTTTATAGTGATGGTTGGGGATACATTGGGGAGATTGTTAATGGATTGGAGCAGCTGAATATTCATACTGCAACTTAAAGAGCCGCCTCGAGTCACCATATCCTCCGCCAACTTCACCTGCAGCATCCATCCACTCAGACTCTATAATAAGCTATAAGAAAGAGAAGGCGCATATAAACATACACCAATACATAATCAATACCTTAGCTCTTAAAGCTTCGACGTCAGATTTAAGGACACGATTGTTGGTATCAGCATCCCGAAATTGTTGAGTAGCAAATGAGAGCTGCTTGTAAAGAGATGAATTCTCACCGCTGAGTTGATAAACTTGGGATTCAATGTCTTGCAGATGAGCTTGTTTTCTTTTTCTTGATCGTCTGGCTGACTCCCTATTTGAAACCATCCTGCAAAACCAATTATACTAATTCACTCATCACATTTAAATTAAATTAAAACAGATATTAACTTACCTCCTAATGCGTCTTATATCAACAGGGTTGGTGCTCTGTTCACAAGGACCGGCTTCGTCTTCATCATCTGTTTGCTCAGAAGTACTTGTGGATATTCTTGTTCTTACACTTTTAGCTTCTGCTTTGTTATTCGTATTCGTATTCGTATTCATATTCATATTATTATTATTTGGTGATATCGGACTGCTCACTGTTCCATGCAAATGTTAGATGTTAACTTTGTATTCTGGCGTAAACAAGTAATAAGCCATAGATGAGATGTGAGGTACCACAAACTGAAGATTGGGCCTCAATTCTGGATTGCTCCGTCTTCGCAGTTGTCTGAGACCACAAAAGCGATTCTCCCAATCCACAATTTGACAAACTATCCATCATCTCTTGTATCTGCACTGCTCCCCATTTCTCAATATACTTTTTAATAATAATAATATTATAGACCTCATTTTTAATTAGTATTAATATTTTAACTTTTTTTTTTATAACAATATTTTTATTTCTGTTTTAATTTAAAGTATCTATCACTTTACTTTGCGCCTATTGTTGATATGACCATCTGAAATAATTTTTTTTTAATTAATTTGATATATTAACAATGTCAACTCACGCGATGTATACATTTTAGAGAAAATGAAAAAATAAATTCCACGTGCTTACTTAGAATATTAGTAAATTAGTATTTTTATGATAAATCAATTAAAAATATTTCACTTTTTATGTCTAGCTTAAATAGTAAAGAGTATTTGTATTTTTCTTTTATATCCCTGGGAGGTTTCGAATTCGAGTACACTCCGTAGTCTATTGGCTCTCCCGTCAATCAAAAATTATAAAAAAAAATGGTAGATATCCAAATTGAAAAAAAAAAAAAAGTATTGATAGCAGAAAAACAAATATTAATATCAATCATATATTATCCAAAGATTTAGTGAAAATTTACTCGCTTGCTATGGTAAAAAGAGGGTTTGTTTTTTTAAAGGGGTTTGGTATATTTTGAACAATTGCTGGTCATTTTTTAGAGATTAAAAAGTCTAATTTAAAATTCTGCATTAATAGCTCTATTTTACCTAAATGAATAAATTAAATTAATCCTTTTATCATTGTTTAATTATTACTATTATTATTATTTTAATTTTAATTAATGCTAACTTAATTTGAATTTTATAAAATGTAAGATAAGATTATTATTTTTATTTCTTTTATGAATTAATTCAGAATTAAACAATGGAAGTAAAATAGAATAACTTTTTATTATTTTACCAACAAAATGAAAAATAAAGTATTAATATTTTTAATATCTTTATACATTAATATAAAATCATTTATCGTATTTATAACAAATTTTATAGTAAGCTAGTAATATTATATTACATAATACTAAAAAAGATTTTAATAATTACATATTTTAGAGGTAAAAGTAATTCATTAGACGCTGAATATGAAATAAAGATTAAGTAAACAAGCCAATAATGTAGACAAATGCTACCAAACATTATTGGAATTTGGAGGCACAGACCTCAGCATGTTTGTCGATCTTCATTACTCAATGCTTAAACATAATAATAATAGTCGCTTTCTCATTTTAATATGTACAGATATATATATATATATGTGTGTGTGTGTGTGTGTGTGTGTGTTTGGATATGGAAGGAAAAAGAGAAGAATAAAATTACCCGATGAGTTCTGAAGGGGAAACAAAGATCAGGAGAAGAGAAGTCCAGAAAAGGACAATCATCAAGCTGTCCGAGAAAAGGATTAGGGTTATCAGAAGAATCCCTTAATTGGGTTTCACCTTTGGTATCCTCAGCAGTCTTCTTTATAAGGTCTTGAAGGGCAAGTTCTGATTCACTTCGCTTCCTCATATCATCGCCTGCTGTTTCCTTCATTTATTATATTACCACAGACGAAGAAGACAGAAAGGGAAGGGGGAGGGAATTGAGCCGAGTGTTGGATTAATATATACAGCAGAAGCAAAGCAATACGTCTCTCACTGTTGTAAAATTATGATAATATCCTTAATGTTCTAACATAATTGCATATTCATGTCTGCTAAAAAAGAAAGATATAGATTTTGGTAAATAAGTTACAGGGACAGGGTTATCATGTACAGATGATTAATTTAAAGCTGATTTGGACTGCCACCGACCCTTTGGACAAATTTGCTGATTAGATTAGATTAGATGTGATGCCTCCACTTACTTTTTCCAGTTTCTCTTTTTATTTCTTTACATGTTATATTATTATTACCAACGCAGACGACTACTATTTTGCTTTGCTTCTTTTCCTAACTTTTGCTTACTTTAGACAAAGCAGGCATGTCATTGGCAGTCTGTTTCTTTACTTTCTTGGTCCTCTCAACTTTAGCCTTCCCTTTCCTTCCTTGTTAAGGTACCTCCCGAGCAAAGAGTTCTTTGACATTTTATACTTGCGAGACAATTCCTTTATTTTAGACTGATGGAAACTCGCCTAAGGAGATCGCCCCTAGCCCTACGCGAGTATGGGCTCGCCTTTGTTGCTAATTTATAGATTGGACATATTGTAGGAAAGGTTTCGGGTGCTGGAAATCTACTCGAACATAATTTTACTTCCTTCAAACTCGAAAGTGGATTCTTGGTTATTGTAGTTCAGTGAACGCAGTAAGCAAATTACTCTACTTGGGTCACTATTACGTGTATAGGTAACAAACATCATGAGAAAGTTAATGTCAGTTTCATCTTATTTAAACATCTTACGTTGACCTTCTCAAAATGTTAATTTGAGTGTGAGAGTGGTTTCACAGTCACGAGGTCTAGTACCATAATCTGTTACTTTTACAGATTGCATCCGGATCCGTATTTATATTTTAACAAATAATAGGTAATAAATTTTTTAATAATCAAGACTGTAAATAAATTACAGGGAGTGCATACTAGAAAAAGGCACCCAATAATTAGTAAAGGAAGGAACTCCCTATCATTATCATATAATGGCTTGGCTGTGGTTCCAAAAGCCATAAACCCATTGGGCAGTAGTTAGTCACTTGGACCGGACTAAACTACCTATTTAATGAATTAATTACTAACCGAAAAGCGCGCTCGGCACATAAAAAGAAAAATCTATACAGTTAGGCCGCCACGTCACTATACCAAAAAATAGAGATTATAGAGGATGATACATGAAAGAAGAAGTGAGCCGGTTGTCGACATATATGTGTGATTTTGGACAATTACAAAGGAAAGAAGCGTCTGTCCAAGTCCAACCCACCCATCAACTTCTATTATGATTATGAAGTCGATTCATAAAAACAATAACCACACAAATCAAAAAGTGCAAGTGCATTAAGTTGAGACTTGAGAGTGATCCAAGTCCACTGCAACAGTTTGGGCTTTAACCCATCAAACTTTTTCATTTCTCTTTTTCTTAATTAATGGAACAGAGGAGAAAGCACATTCAAGTATAGAGTATGGCAGAAATAAAGTGGATATGATGGGAGAGAGAGTTGATTCATAATCAGCCATATTATTCAACCTCCCAATCTCTTCGTTTATGCATACCTCATCCTTTAATTATCATCTACGAATAAGTTGCCCATGGATATATATATGTAAATACAATGACGTACACGTAATTAAAATACATTACATCTATCGATCATAAAAAAAAAAAAAAAAAACAAAAGAAGAAAAATCATAATAATTTAGACAAATTCCCTTTCTCCATTGACGCCGACCTTTCCCTTCGCAGTGCCATTGGCAAATACGAAGTCTAGGTTGTAAAGCACAGGCACCATTGTAACGCAGCACAGGAAGACTAGCACCGGTCCAAATATCCAAAGCAGAAGAGGCATTGCTGCGTAGAAGAGCCTGTTCCCTACTGTGTTTAGAATAAAACCCTTCTCTAACAGCTCGCTAACATAATCAGGAGTCACAATAGACATTGGATCAGGGGGTGTGTTGATGAGCAAGTTTACCTGATTCACAAACCTTATGGAAAGCGAATGGCAAAAAAATGAGAAGAGGAATATGCTCAAGAGCGTTACATATTTTAGTGCCACCATGAATTCACCGTGCGCCCCGTATACGGCATCGTTTAGCGGCTTCTTCACGCTATATGTGCTACTTATTATGGCTGCCAGCCCAGCGGAGAGAAGGATTGATGTAGTGGCCATTAGGGTTGATCCCATGATTAGGTTTCTAAGTGTTTGGACGGCCAAGATGTTCTTCTTGTCATTGTCCTGCACCAAAAAGAAAAACAATAAATTTGACATGACGTATTATCATCTAACCTCTTTCATGCGTATTTGGATTGGAAGCCTATGAAAATAATAGTGCCGTTTCGTCTGAGAGTATAAAAGCTAGCACATGCGGTGGAGAGCTATTTTCATGGCAAGAAAAAGAAAGTTTGCAAGATTTGAGGAAGAAGATGGAAGGGAGTTATGGACATATGAAGTCGGTTGCTTGTCATATAATAAAGGTTTGTTGAAACATTTGTCCCGAACCAACTAACTATCTACACATTTTCCATTACAAAACAAAATTAACCCCGCTGTAGAGTAGGAGGCTTGCTTTTTATGTATGCCTCCATAATTGATCATATAATGCAACAAAGAGAAGGCAATCGCTGCAAGTAAGGTAATTTCCTTTTCTTTTCTTTTTTATTTAGGAAAAAAGAAGATAGTTTTGCAATCAAGTTTTGCATATCGATGGCCATATCAGAACACTCGAAAGGGAAGAGCATATGAATTCTATGTGGGCAGTGGTGAACCTTGTCAGTGAAAATGAAAGTTAATCGAAAACTTTGCATGGCCACGTGATATTTCATTTTTAGAATTGAAATATAGGAATAATAAATGAGGATATTCGTTTGCTTCGTTCCAATAAGATACTCAATGGCACAATTGAGATAAGGGATATGATGATGATGATGATGAGCAAAGCAGAATGTAGAAATTGGCAGCAGCAAGGTGTTTTGAAGCAAAAAACGGAACATGTATAGAAAGCAAGCAGAGTGATGAGAGAAACAAGTGCAGTGAAAGTGGAAAGCAGAGAGAATTGAAAAGAGAGAGCATATAGGGGAATTACCTTCATCATGGCAGAAACCCAGAAACGCCTGCCGGTGGCGTTAGTACCAATGATGGTGGAGAGGGGTTGGGTGCGAACCTTATGCCATAACCAAGCATGATAGGCCATTGTTATCATAAATCCAAGCGGCACCAGTACCACATCCATATAACATTTCCTCCACTCCATGGATGGTTGTAATGTATATATTGAAAGGCAAAGGCAAAGGCAATGGTTTGTCGTTTGTAAATATGTATACAGAAGAAAGGGTGCCGAAATATACCTAATAAATGCTTGCTCTGGCTCGATGCCTAATGTGTTGGCATCTATATTATATACGCGCGCAAGGAATGCATGTGGACTTGTTTCAATGTGCCATTCAACTACAACAAAAAGGATACCTCCTGCCTTTTTTTCCTCTTTCTTTGTTTCTTTTCTATTGCTTGCTTTTGTACAATAAATAAATTGCATTAATTAACAATAATGACCATGACCCT
Organism: Ricinus communis; assembly: GCF_019578655.1. Lineage (NCBI taxonomy): Eukaryota > Viridiplantae > Streptophyta > Magnoliopsida > Malpighiales > Euphorbiaceae > Ricinus > Ricinus communis. The sequence continues at coordinate 33,157,442 of NC_063258.1, forward strand.
GACCCTAATTTTTATATAACTATTCCTGATCTTCTTCTTCTCTCGTTTTTCTTGAAGTCTCTGCTTGTAAAATTTATGTGATTTGTGAATGAGTTTGGCGTCGGACACTCAGAATAGTTTTCAAGTTTTTATTTTTTGTTCAGATTAGATTACGGCATCTGTATTGAATTATAAGTGATTAATAATATGAAAGTAACAATAAAGAGAAAATGAGATTAGTATCTTGATAAGCACGGATGGAAGTGAGAAAGGAAATAAGTGGTCAAACACAAGCACACGCCTCTGTCGTGATCATTGATCCAGACAGTGCAAATCACGTGTATCTCCACTTATTCTGGTAACCGTTTCTTAGCCTCATTCTCCATTTTTGCACACTTGCACATTGCTTAAGGTATTGTTAGCTGCAGCCGTATTATATTTTATTTAATATGAAACCTAATTAAGCCCTTATTGCATGTTTCTAAATGTATATTGACTCACCCTTTTCACTGCTTCTCTTCTTAAACTGGTGCTCTATGTGTTCATGCTTACTCTGGAGGCCACTCTGCTTAATTGCCCATATTCAATTCATGCCTGCAAAGGGACCAATTTAAACATTTGCAACCCTTCAAATAGTCGTACAGCCATTTCTCTGTTAATCTTACCATCCTCACTTAAACTAATCCTGTTTTTACCCATCAACCTGTTTTATATATACACACACACACACACTAGTAATGGATTTGCTTTCAATTATTGCCTTTGCATTGCCTTATTTATTAGGACACTTTTGCCGACAGAAATTCAAAAGAGCCTTAGCAATCTTTTGGATGTTCCAATTAACATTAGGTCTCTCTCCTTTTAATTGGATTCATATATGTATGCGAGTGACATGCGTCCATAATGGGTGAGTTCATATATGCAAAATTCGTCTTTTTTCATTTAGTGGAGAAAGCTAATTAAGATTTTTAACACATACTTTATGGTTATGGCAATGTCGAGAGAAAGAAGCTTAAAACTAAAAGAATTCAAGCTATTGGTATGATGGAATGCATGATAAAGTTAATTACGTGCGTACCTAATTAATCAAGCTATTGGTGTGAGTGGGGATTGCAATATATAGGAATAGGAGTGGATCATTCTCCATTTATACGCATGCACCCTTACTCGCTTGAGTGGGAAATGCATATATATGCATGCATGCATGCCTAATATAACATTATATTGACATGTAATAAGAGATATAAGAAAGATAATAATAAATTAGTTGGTCCATCTCGATATTGAACTATATATACATATATGTCTTCGTAGGTTTGAGATATTTTATATATATATATATATATATATATATATATATATATATATATATATATATATATATATTAATCTAAGAAGAGCAAAACCAGATTAAGGAGTGGGTGGCAGACAGTGCATTTGTATTTAGTGCTCGTGAAATCCACATAAGACCAATAGAGACAGAAAGAAGATGATCACCTATAATAACACTTGTTTTCTTTTTTCTTAAGTGCTTAGTACTTCAATATGATTGCTTGCCTAAAGGGAAACTAATTATCTTTTACATGTCAAAAATACCCATTTTACATTATAATTTGTGAGCGATTAGACATCATTTACGAGCTTCTTAATTACTAGTTTCTAGACTTCAATTAAAATCATTCTACATAAAGAGTTCCATTCTAAACAGTTAGTGAGTCTGTGGATTCACATTCACGTAATGATGGGACAAACCTACGTTTAGGGATGGGTATTCGAAATTTAAAAATATCCGAACTCGAATTCGATTAAAATACATGTATTAAAAAATTATTTTTATTACCCGAATCTGTTTTAAACTCGAATAAAAAAAACCCGCATACTATTCGAGTCCGATTAAAATCCATTTAAATTAAATTATCACTAAATATATTTATTGATATTTAAATGAATAATAAAATACTCTATCTGTTTATATAAATATTCAAATAATTAAATGGGTATTCGTCTACCGAACTCATTTATAATAAATAAATTCTAAATATATTAATATAAATAAAAATACGATATATAGACTAATCAAATTAAATATTCATTATATGAATGCAATCCATACATAAATTTAATATAAATTAAAATAATATTTTAATAAAAATATAATATAATATAATAATTTTAATATATTCAGATTCAGATAACGGGTACCTACGGATTTAAATTCGAACTCGATACGAGTAGTAAAATTAAATTTTAAACCCGTCCCAAACTCATTTGTTATTATTCAAATCCGTCCTATTAGAGTTCGGTCGAGTCAGATATCAAAAACACATCCATATATGTATTTTTCTAAGGGAGGTACAAGAGTGTAGTTTCATTATGCTATGCTACTCTCCTTGTATTTTTTGCTTTAAAGGAAAATAATGAAAGTTGCATTAAACAGATAATGAATATGGCTGTACATCTTGGGAAAGTAGCAAATCTACATTTGGAAGGACCTCCTAAAACATATAGAAAAGAACCAAGCTATGAGCGGAAGGAGGAACATGTATGAAGCCATGTGATTAGCAAGCATTAGAACATCATCCATTTGGTATTTCCTTCCCTTGAATAGAATAGAAGAAATGGGCACCTTTACTCCCAGTCCCAGGCTGTGTTTTTTTATCAGCAGTCCCCACATTCTGGCTAGTAATAGTGTAGTACATAATTCTGATTTTATTGATGGAAGAGTGTCTCTTCAGTTCTGCGCATGTATAATGGGCTATCCTGTTGAGGCTCTCAAAACTATACATACATATATACCATTTTGTTTGGTGGAATTGTTTCTAATTCGGGTCGTGGTGCCTCCTCCACTCCACTCCAGCCCAAATTCTGTTAGCCCAATTAATTAAATAACAGTAAAGGATTAATATGACTATGAGCATAATTAAGTTAAAGTTGAAATGTGGGAAATGGACTTGCGTACTTGGGGGCGGGGGTTGGATTGGGCCAAAAAACCAAACCATCATATGTTTTGATTATATTAGCGGTACGGAGAGAGAAGACATATAATATATGAATGTTATTTTTTATATAGATATATTTATATATTTATACAGAAATAATTTAGAGCGTGCTGAGTAGGACTTCTACGTGTAGCAAAACATCATCTCAAGAGTTTTAACATAACTGTATATTTAAAGTTGTAACTCGAAATTTTAGTTAAGCTAGAAAAAACCCTTATCATCTCATCTATACGCTTTTAGTTAAGTTAAAAGAGATTTCATCTGTGCTACTGTACTACTCTTTTCATATTTGGAATAAATAACATCACATATTAGCTTTGGATTTCAAAGGGCAATCAGGAATGAAATTAGACGTAAAGAGTTGCTATTATATACTAGAGTACAGAGACTCTATATATACTCTTTTATCTTTTTGCTGCCTCAAATTGTTCAAACCCTAATTCTCAGCTTTCAGTGATAAGGACTGTAGACGGCGGTACCAGTCTAGGGGTCAAATATTTGATGATAGTCATTCATAGTACATGAGTTAGTGAAATTGAGAAACTTTATGATTTCCAGTATGTCAGTCCGACATATGTATATTTGTATTTTTGGAAGTAATATTAGTTGATGGATGAATATAATAAGTTGTGGTTGACCCTTTTAATAAACTAATCATAATCCATGGTGACTAGTAATTGACAGACAAGGCAATTCCTCTCCACATGCAACCCACTTATGAGCAGTATTCAGGATGAGGTTACTCCTCTTTTTTATTTTATTTTTGGTGATGAAAGATGCAAATTTCAAGAGAACTTATTTGTATATTATTGACAACCAATCAATCATGTACATGTTTAAAGTATAATTCAAGTCACATTTTTATTTGTTTGTTTTCTAGTCACTGATCTATAATTAAATTGTAAGTTAATTTATAGGAGTGGGAATCACGATGGGCAGTTCATACTCTTTTTCGTAATTCCGCTAATCATTGGTTAGCTGATAATTATGTATGTTAGGGGAAGAGCTCATGCATGCACTTAGTGGGATATGATTGAGGAACCTCTCTGTGTTCAACAATGCACATGCATGCAAATACTGAGCTTGTTTCCTTATGATCTTTGATTAGTGGATGAATTAATTAGTTTCAGAGTGATTTATCTTTAACCAAATTGAGAGAAGATAAATATTATTATGTATTAAGGATTAAAAAGAAATATGGAAGAATAAATAAAAAAAATGAAAGCAAAATTGTGGGATGAAAGGGAAAGATCATTTTCAGAGTCACAACTCACATGGGCGATTCACTGGTATCGAAGTTTTAAATGCCGCATTCACAGCCACAAACAGAACAGTTCATTATTGTAATACTTTTGAACAGTACAAGTGAATGGTACGAGGCAGCTCCCTTTTGACTGTGGGTTTGGGTTTGGGTTTGCATTGGAAACTAAAGCTAAAGCTTCTCTCTAATATTTTAACCATCCTTCCTTATTTCTTTGGAATCTCACTGCCAAGCCTTTTTAATGTTTTCGTACATAGAGACAGACAGGTACGTGAGGAACTCAAGAATCTTCACTTCCCTTTTTTTCTTTTTCTTTTTTAAAAAATACCCACATTGCACAGTCCTTACCTTCTTTTCGAGATTATCCTTAGTTTTATATTATATCCTAATCCTTGGGTTGAAAGGCAAAAAACAAATCAAGAAACCCGAGGCCTCTCAGCTCCTATAAGTTCAAAGCATTGCACTGGACCTAAAAGAGCTCACAAAGAAAGCTAAAAGGGTCCTTTCTGCTTCTAGGAGAGAGAAAGAACTCCATGGATTCCAAGAAATCTAACAAGATCAGGGAAATTGTTAGGCTTCAACAAATCCTCAAGAAGTGGAGGAAAATGGCAACTTCATCTTCATCCAAAGCTACCGCCACCACCAGCAATGGCAGTAAAAGCATCAAGTTTCTAAAAAGGACGCTTTCTTTATCAGAGAACTCTGCTCGTGAGACATCAAGCAATGCCGTTCCAAAAGGCTCCCTGGCCGTTTGCGTTGGAGAAGAGCTCAAGAGATTCATAATACCAACAGAGTATTTGGGGCATCCTGCATTTCACTTATTATTAAGAGAAGCAGAAGAGGAATTTGGGTTTCAACAGACAGGCGTCCTAAGAATTCCTTGTGAAGTTGCTGTCTTTGAGAGTATCTTGAAAGTGGTGGAAGACAAGAAAGATGTTTATTCCGTGCAGGAGTTTACTCTTGGACATTGCTCATCCAAAAGCCATCAAACTCCATCTCACCATCCTCAAAGCCCTATGTGCAGATAGCCATCCATTTTTGTCTTCACCTCATTCCATTTTATCTTGCTCTTGTTTCTTTTTTTCTTTCTTCTGGATGAGGCCATGTATGTGAGAGATGAGAGCTGTAATAAGTTTTCAGAATTGTAAGAGATATATTTGAGAATTAGAGAAGAACTTTAAGTTACTAACCAATTTCAAGATCCCCTTCTTTATTTATATGTGGGGCTTCTACGTTATTTCCCTGTTCATGTTTGAGGTGATGCTCAAACGATAAATATCAGTTTATAGCTAGATGTCCTCAGGTCCATAAAGCCATAGTAATACTAATACTCATTCAGGAGAGTCCAACCATGCAACAGCTGCTGCATGTGTATGCCTGCAATGCCATTATAGATGCTTGTGTGCAAGAGGTGTAAGAAGTTGATCAGAGTAATAAAATGCCCATCTGCATTGGACGGAATTAACAGAACTCTGCAGAAGAGCGACATCCAGGATTCGATCGGTATTGTTATTTGCATAGATACACTTGTACAGATTGCATAGCGTTTTACACCCACTTGCTATGCCTATTGTCAATGCCTTCATCAGAATACCATATTCCATTTTAGAAACAAAACAGCCAGACTATCAAAACGTTGTGCTCATCACAAGCAAGTACAGTATAATACCTGTTTGACTACGGAAATATCGATAAACACGTGACTGACTACGGAAAAGTATGTAATGAAAATATCGTAATGCATAAGAGCACTAAATTACAGCAGTCTGCACACAGATTCACTTAAAATATAGAATATGATAAGAGTATTTCCACACCCTTATTACTCAATTCACATGCACACCGTTATTCATGCTTAAAAGTACATTTTACAAAAGAAAAGAAAGAACAGAGGCGTTTACTCATAATGCCATTGTAAGATCCAATAAAACAGGAGACCCACATGATGCATCCTTATGATTGTGTGTGTATGTATATATATATATATATATGGATTAACACAAACTGTAAATAAGTTGCTCATTTTTCAAAGCCGGAAAGAAAGAAGAAGTAATATAGAGGAATGATTGCAGCTGGTGAGGCTTCAAATTTCATCAGCAATTCCCCACCCCAATACTCAAGTACGATAACAAGTTATAATGCTATTTACTCAAAAGGAATCATGATGTGGCTACAGATTCTCACTAGTCTAAAATTAATCATCATAGCAATAGTATGATTTAGCTTTCGATTGTTCTAACAGTAAACCAATATTTCAAAGTAACACCAAACTGACAAATAACTTGGCATTGTGGTTTCTCATATACTGTAGATGTCTCTCTAAATTCAATCGTAAACCGTGTATATTGAAGAAGAGATAAATGATTGAATAATATAGTCAAATATTATTAACTAAACTTTAATATGATGAATATGCATAACCTCCATCTACATATATATCATGGCTCAGATGCTAATTTCTTTTATATATATTGGACCTCCCGTAATTAATCATGATAAAAAGAAAAATGAATCAAAATTATATAAATCCAAGGGAACTGTGTAGGTATGTGTGCTTAGTTGTATTATGAAATAGAATATTCAACAACTATCAACTAAATGAGATTAAATAGAAACAGAGGATTTGATTATCAAGCTTTGGCGCAATCAAATGATGCGCAATGCTAATCCATCAAATACAAAAAAATCATAAGAAATGGTTGTCATTAGGTACAATAAGTCGTTGACTTACATTCCTCTTATTCTCAACAGAAGCTTACTGAAGTGATAAATGCATTCCTTAGGGCTGCAGCACATATCTACAAGTTCAAAATGTAAGGCCCGTAAATCTTACTTCCCAACAACATATCAGGGGATTCAGGAAAGAAATGCAAGTAATGGATCCTCACATCTAATTGTTCCATTTATTTAATGAATAAATACATAAAAATGAAACCTTGAGGTACCGAAAGGCAAACATATTCTGTGAAGTCTAGTTTCTATATAAGAAAAACAAGAGAATAAGTTTAAAGGTAAGACCACTTTAAAATCATGAGTGAAAGATCAATTCTTTCCGTTCCTTGCAAACTTAACAACCACCACCACAACTGCCAGCCGAGAAGATGCTAAAAGTTTCATAAACACATACAAAATTGGTCTTGGCCTCCTAGTCAAGGCCCCCACATGCTTATTATAAAAGAAGATTTGTTTTGTTTTGTTTTGTTCTTTTCTTTTAAACAAAAGAAAGAATCCAACTCAACCAATATATTTGCAGTGAAGAATAATCATTGAATAAACTAGCTACCAAACTCATGAATTCCGTAGTTACTTGTAAGAAAGGAAAACACACAGCAGGTTTTTACTCTTACTGCGAAATTTACGTTACACAGGTGTTGTAGAGAAAATAATAAAATGGAAAGGACAGAAACCTTAAACTAGCAGCTGAGAAGAATAAAACTCTGAGCCTGAGGAAAAGTGCTCCATGCGTACGATCCCATTAACAACAATATGGATTCAGTCGTCACCGTCAATATAACTAGGAAAAGTAACGCATTTGAAAACTTTGCAATTTGAGCACAATACATAACCAATCTGCATCATCATGACGACAAATTAGTTGGGTTGATGGGAGAGATGGAAATAGAAAATGAAAAGAGTTACATACAGCTCTGCAAGATGGACAGCGGCGGTAGATGCGCTTATTATCAGCTCTCACATTGGTCTTTTGACCATTACAGAAATCACAAAGTAGCCAGCCTTTTCCATTGCAAGGTTCACACATGATGCTCTGCTGCTGATCCAGAGGAGCGCAATTCAAAGGCTTAAAGAAATGCCCGGTGTTTCTCCGGCATAGCAGCGATGTGGGCGAGATAATTGGGGAGTAATTATTGAGATTGGGTGGATTTAGTTGCATAACAATCAACATTCCCATTCCTACTTACTTCCAACTTCCAATCTTCAACTCCCCCCTCCGCCCCTTATCCGATTATATCACCCGCCTAGGATATTGCACCTCTTTTTCCCGCCTATTTACTAAACTACCACCCCACACCACAGTAACCAAACCAGGGCAAAATTGATTCTTATAAAGACTGTATTTCCTCTTTCGTTTTCACATAATTTCAATAATCTTAAATTGATTGCTGTTAATTGTTGGTGCTAAAATAATTTCCTCTACAATCAGTTTCCAACTTTAGGTGTTCTTGTTTATCTTGAAATTATTGGCCCAAATCATAAAATTTTGAGGCGATATCGATATTATTGTTAATTTGTTTTTGAAGCCCCTTCACAGCCTTCCATGCGTGAGCTGCATTTAGTTCTTGGAAATGTGGAGTTTCGCGTAGTTAATTACTTCCAGTGGTGTACAGTTATTGTGTATGGAAAAGAGGCAGGCAAGTAACGACAGCAAAACAGCTTCGAATTTACATAAAAAAAAAGATATGGAAGAAAAAACATTCTGCATTCAGAATTATGAATCTGAGCCTCATGAAATTATAGCATTGGCACAAGCACTGCAATTCGTCAAAATTATATCATGAGCATTGGCTGTGCATTTTGATGATCCCGGAATCATGTATTATCACACTTCTCAATTTGTCTTCAAGCACCTTTTGGTCCAGGCAACAAGTTTCTACTTGAGAGTTTCTTCCCTACCTCCTCCTCAATAATGCCTTGCAAACAAATGATATTAAAGGAAGCTGGGTAAATTGATGGTATAATTCTAGGGCATTAACTCCTACTGCCCATATGCCACAATTCAAAATAACATTACCACAGACAGCATCAATTAATGATGATAATTTTGTCCTTTCAGAATAGTCCATGACCTGAAAATCAAACAATAATGCACCCATTACTCTATTTATGACCACGAACAACAAAATAACAATTATCAAATAGCAAACATACAACTTGGCTCTCAACCTTCAAAAGAAGAGAATTAGCTTCAAATGTCCCAGAGAAAGACAGAAACACATATGTACTATACCACGAATCAACCTCCACTAATACAGGTCTACTGAACACTGCATCTCAAGATGCAAGTTGTCCAGCATTCTTGCCAGAGCAACATAGCAAAATATATTTTTTCTCACGAACATAAGAAATCCATCCAGTTCTTAATATCTGAAAATGCTACAACAGCTAGTTGAATTGATGGTCAGTACAGAGAGCTTTATCCAAAGTTTCTAAGCTAGGTATTTGAAAAGAAGATGCAAACTAAGACCTTCGGTTGTAAAACTTCAGGAGTTGTTAGTGGTCAATATTCGATACAGTTAGAGACAGTGTGCATGGAACAGGCCAGGGTGAGACACCACTGTCAAGATAACGATTATTGAACATATTCCCTTTAAACTTTAAAACTTTTATGCCAGAAAGACAGTTCCCACATCAAGGTTAAACAAAATATCTTCAGCATGTAGCCTATCAAAATTAAAAATCCAGCTCCTCAAATTGATAAAGAGTCCTCAACACACTACATACTGAACTTTGAGATGACCACATACAAGAGATTGCTTGTTATTGTCATCTTTGTTCTCAAGCAAGCAGTTTGTTGCTATAGACATAAGAGTTGCAAAGCTATAACATTCCAATAAGGCATGTTCATCTTTCAGACATGAAGCTACCCAATTAGCGTGGATAATCATTAATACATGCTATTGCTATAGAATCTAGCATGCTTGCACACCAACAAAGGCTTACCTATATAGTTGTTCAACAAGGACAACCAATGCAATCTGATGATTCAAAACCATAGAAGATAATCTGATTGATTTATTAGCCCGTGTTCGGATTCGTTGTCCATGACCATAAGGACCACCGATACAAAATGATAACCTTGAAGCTCCCTACAGAAAAAGGCAAAACTGTAGCGTTTTGGTATACTTTGACTGATAAAATGCAGTTCAAATTAGAAAAACTAACAAATGGAAATCAAGATGAACAGAATGAGAATGAGAAGTAGGTTCACACAGTATTCCCTGCTTCTGCAACCAACTCAGCCATCTGTTCAGACCGAATATCTAGTCCATGTTCATCCAACATCACGACCTATAAGAAAGCTACGTAAATGATAAATAAACTAAGGTAAATGATAAATGATAAAAAAACTGTCAGGAGTGAAAAAATATATTTGCAATTACATTTGGAGATTAATATCCCATAGATTAAATTTCTCTATTTCCCGCAACTGAAGTGTTTTCAAGCACCACCACTATGGTGAATAGAAAAGTAGCAGAAGTAAAGCCAATGAGCATATTATAAAGAAAAGATGGAGTCAATATCCAATTTCAACTTTGAGACCATTTAATGACATACAGTGTGCTTCTGTAGTATAATATAAGACAAAAATAGCTCTACTCAAACAAATAAATAGACATGCAAATGTTATAAAGAGACTATACCCAATCATCAGACTTCATAAGGTTCATGGCTGCCATGTCTTCATCATCAACTTGAGCCCTCACATCACTGGATGAAAGATTCAAAGATTAGAACACGAACAGTTTACTGAGTCCCAAAATATCAAAAACAATATTGGAAATAATGGGTTCCAAATTATGCTAAAGCCAATAAGGAAGATACCGTGCATTTCTAGGATTAGAGCGGAGTTGTATATCATCAACAGAGCAATAGTGTTTGAGCTTGCCGATATACTCATCTACTAATAATTGTACCCCGGGAGATCGCTTTTTTCCAACAGTGATTATCCTTATGGGCAGCGTTCTCTATCCAACATGCGAAATAAGACTGATTTCTTGAGAATTTGAAAATTGATTTTTATAGGAAAGGGAAATTAATGGTTTTATTTTACCACTGCTTGACCAGAGTATTTACATTGCCAGCCTGAAAATTTTCAAACGAAAATGCATTGTAAACACTACGAAAATTATTCTTACGAGATTATTTCTGCGAGCATACCTGAACGTGGAGCTGGAGGAGCGGAAGAAGAGTAATTGGTGCAGGTTGAGATTGGCATCTCTTAAAATGACAGTCGAATCACAAGGTGTGCCAGAGCTTTAGATATCTATTCCGACCGCTTTCCTAAAAAAAGAAAAGAACCGACAATGTTAACTAAAATTACCTAGTTATGCAGAATGAAAATTCAATAGGATGTAATATATATATATATTCGATTCACAAAATCCATATTAAAAAAAAAAAAAGGGCAAAGAAACTACATGCATTTAAATTGACGCATATTCTACATACGACATACTTAAGTAGTGGAATAGGAGTAATGAGTAAGAGAAAAGCACGCCAGATTGTGCAACAGTTTCAGAAAAAGAAAAATAAAAAAACTGTACTATTCCAAATGTCACATTTGCATTATGATGAGTAGAGTTACAAATTCAAGTTCATATACAAAGATGTCAGACAGACATAAATTTCAAATCTTGCCATGACTAATGAAATCCATCCATATAAAAATTCAGCAACAGACGTATAGCCTTTTGCAATTGGAAATTCCAGGTGAAGATGATGAATTGCAATTGCATGTGTACATGTTTAAGCAAACTCGAATTTGAGCTTAGATTATCTTAAATTAACAGGACTTTTAAAATAATAAAAAAAAGAGAGAGGAGGAAGAAAAGATACCAGATATTAAGAACCCAAACTCAATACTTCTATCGCTATTCAGTTAAAAGAAGAGGACGACAAGTCACGGCACTAGCAGAAACACCGATATGCCGTATATTTTGTTGGGCCTGTTTAACTGACAAAAAGGCCCATGTGGATAAAAGGTCCAAATTTAACCTAACTGATGATATCCAACTCAACCCAACCCCAAGATTTAGGAAGAAAGCGATTAACTGAAGCTTGAAACGAGTCTTTAAGTGAAGCGAGTCGAGTCGAGAACAGAAACAATGGAAACTTCCAGACCAGCGAGAGCGCGAGCAATGAGTTAAAGATTCTTCCTCCTTTGAGAAAACAGGAATAGAGTTTTGGAAATCGCAATTAGTTTAATTAATAAACCACAGCTTTTAGTTTGAGTCGACGAGGCTAACATCAATCCACCATTACAATAAATAAATAAATAAATGAATAAAACTCAATCTCAATGAAGCGAAAGGATTTTGAAGAGATTCACCTCCTTAATTTCTCTTCAAGAAAATCCAGGAGACTGGTATGCTTTTTCTTCTTTTTTTTTTTTTTTTTTTTGTAACTATTATTTGTTATTCTCTATTTATATTTCTGTATTCATCATGTCCTCAGCATAATTAAATATATTGCATGATTCATTCAATTTTGGATTCAGTTGTTCATCTGTCAGTAAAATACCAAATACCAATTAGCTATCTGTTTATTTATATCTGATTCTGGCCTTTTGTTTTTTGTTTCTAAATTGCACACCTAAAAGTATGGTGAATTAGTCCAGGAGGACCCAATTGAGGTAGATGATGAAGGATTATCATCGGACACAGAGTTTACAACTAATTGTATGCTTCAAACAAATGCTTCGACAATAGATCCACCGCCTTTGACTGATCATTCAGACTCACAAGACAAGGCCATTGTACCCTATCATCAGCATTACGCTCCTTTTCTCAACTCTCCTAATTTGTTTGCATTCCCTATCATTTTAAATTCTGATTTCATCCCAGGAATAAGAGGTCAATTTCACAGTCTCCATCTCCTACTGTTGCCATTTCATTTTTTGATAGCAACTGGAATTCTCTCCTCGTGTTGTGTTGTGTATTTCACATGTATTCCTCGCTATCTGCTTTCTTGTTAATCTAACAAATACATTTTGGTTGAGCAAAAGTCATCTTAATGCTATCCTTGTGTTTAAGAGTTAGACTGTCGTTAATGTTCTGTGGTATTCCATTTTATACAAATCCTTGATTACAGAGATTTTGTTGTTATTTTTCTTTACTAATATGTGTAGCTAACGGTGACAATCACATTTATCGATCATAATACTAGATTTAAACAACATTGGCTTGATGGTTATTTGTAAGTGTAAACCAACTGTTGTTGGTCAAGATGCAATGAATTCCATAACCAGATTGTTGCCTTGCGTGTTCTGACAGATCATATCTTTTGGCCAAGGAATTCGGAGACTGCAAATCGAATGGAGGCTGAAGTAATCTCAAACAGACGTAGAGAAGAATCAGACGATAGCTTGGCTGTGGTTCCTTGGCTTGCATCTCGGTTGCCTGTGACTTCTGCAGCAGAAGGACAAGCAAGGGGTTTGTCAGAAACAGCGGGAGGGGAAGAAGAAATGGACACGGATGAAGCCAATGCTAGTAGCACTGGTGGGGAAGCTTTTGAGTTTGGGGGGATACTGGGAGGAGTTGAAGCAAGGAAACACTGGAACCAACATTGTATGGAACCGCAACAAATTGGAAACACAAATACGACCATTTCTTGGTAGCTAAACCAGTACTTTTAACTTGATAGTGAATAGGAAAGTGGTTATAAGGAAAATTATAATTGATAGGCAGATGGCAAAGAATAGGAAGTTGCTGAAAGGGGTATATTAAGAGATAGTAAAAGCATCGATAGTTCCTTGTTAAAAAAGAAGAAAAAGAAAACAAGGAATCAATAGTATGAATTGCAACTTTTTATGTGAAATATTGCAGATAGATGTAATAGTTGAGGAGCGCATTGTAATCACTTTCTTTGGAAATGCTTCATGGTTCATATATTACTAGACTTTATCGAGTCCTTTGCCGGATTCCAATGGAATGTTAGCTTGCTAGGGCAGTATTTGGGATCGTCAATCCATCAAACAAACAAGGCATGATTCAGAATATACATATATATCAAGATCACCAATTTGTCCTCCCGCATTTTCCTGATTATGACTTGAATAACCAGCTTGAAGTTAGGAGGAGTGGCAAATTGGGCGAGGTGGCAGGACAATAAAACATAAAATCGAGATGACGAAGCGAGGCGGTTATTCCGTTTTGATCTTTTTTGCTTTTTAAATTTCTGAGATAACGTAAATAAAACAGTTTAGTAATAAGAGAAGAGAAGTAAAAGAATCAATCACTCCCCAGATAACAATAACAGATTTCTCCTTTTAATTCAGGAAGCTGCAGAAATCATTTATAATTTAATTTATTTTAAATTTGGGAATCAAAGAAATTGATGTTGACTGCTTTTCTCTTTTCATATTTTGTCAACGCACATAATTGAATTGGGTGTGCCATCACCACACGCTAGTTGTACTTATCAAAAACCCCTCGAAAAGTAGATAACACCGAAATTTCAGGGGCATTAAATGTAATTCATTTAAACAAATAGTATATATGATAATTTCCAAAAATTCACTATTTATATTTTAATCAAATTTGAAATGAAATGTATCTTTTCGTTTTATCTTTTGAATTTGAACCCATCCATCTATGTTAAGTCGTCTCTTTTGAAAAAGATTATAATTTTTGTCTTAATTATCAAAATTATAAAACTTTACGTGCCTCCCATATTAGCAATTATGGATGTAATTAATATATAACCATACCCGCCAACTCATCTCCTTTTGGCCGCCTAACTGTCCGAATTATTCTGAATTCATCTTCATCGAAATTCTTCTGCTCAATTTTGATTCAGTATCTCTACTTTCTCTTTCTAATTGGATACTTTAAACAACAACACTGCTTTTCTTTATAACGTATTACTGATTGAAGAGACCCAAAACTAAAATAATTAAATAAAAAAGAAAAAAGAAAAATGAGAATAGAGTCCAATGGAGTTTCACCCTCCAGCAAGCACCTGGTCTTCGCTTACTACGTCACTGGCCATGGTTTTGGTCATGCCACTCGCGTCGTCGAGGTTCTCTCTTTCTTTCTTCTTCTTCTTCTTATTATTATTGTTATTGCTCTCTGAAAGATTTATACATTTGATTTTGGAAGCTTGCCGCGATCACAGTAAATAAAACTGATTTCAATTACTTCTAACTGTAATGCGTTTGGCTTGTGATTATATGTAATGGCGAATTGATGAATTCATAATATTACTCATTTCTCACTGTGCTCTGAATAATCGTTTATGCTTGATTGCTAAAAAAAATAAATCATTTGAGGATGATGATGACTCAATTGTTATCTAAACACAATAGGTTGCGAGGAACTTGATTCTGGCTGGGCATGATGTGCACGTCGTCACCGGAGCACCCGACTTTGTGTTCACTTCCGAGATACAGTCACCTCGACTCTTCATCCGTAAGGTAACTGCAATCTAATTTGATTCGCTACCTTTTCTTAACTGAGTCTCGCCTTACACAAAGACTTATTTTTTTTCAAACCGATTCTTAGGTGCTATTGGACTGTGGAGCTGTTCAGGCAGATGCCTTGACTGTGGATCGCCTTGCTTCACTAGAAAAGGTATATAACCATACATTGCTTCCTTTTCATGGTCCTCCTTTCCTAAGCACACAACTCTGTCTTGTTTCTTTTTCTTTTCCTTTTTTGGGTGTCTAGTATTCAGAAACAGCTGTTAAACCTCGGGAGTCTATTTTGGCAACAGAAATTGAGTGGCTGAACTCCATCAAAGCCGACTTAGTGGTATTTATTTGCCTTTGTGTCTACTTCTATTCCACTTTAGCCTCAAATGATGGAGATGCACAAATTCAGATATACTGTTTATACTGATATATGGTCATACAAAATCAGGTGTCAGACGTAGTTCCAGTTGCATGTCGTGCAGCAGCTGATGCTGGAATTCGATCTGTTTGTGTCACCAACTTCAGGTTTTTTTATCATCACCACCTTTCTTATTCTTAAACCAGTACAGCTTCATCGTCTCTATTATTTTTGTCTTCAAGTCCTAACTCATTGCATATGAGTTTTACTCTCAAGACTCCCAAAACATACAGAGGATCCCTCATTATCAGTTTAGTTTTTTCCAAAGACTTTGGTTTTTACAAACAGTTCATCAATTTGGAAACAAAATTGTGCAAACATGCTTTTCTCTAGTTCTTTTATTGAATGCTATGAAATAATGTGTTTTTAAATCTTTTCATGTCTCTTGCTTCAAGTTTTCCTAGACAACTAATTAAACAAACAAAAATTTAAGTGGACCTCTTTTGTCTTTGTCTTGTTTATTGCTGCAGTTGGGACTTTATTTATGCAGAATATGTTATGGCTGCTGGATATCATCATCGGTCAATAGTTTGGCAGGTGACTATTGATTATCCAATTTATATTACTCTTCTCTGGAGGTGTCTCTCTTTTTCTATTATCTGTCGTTTGATTTGATTTGATCTGGCCATAGTTCTATGTACCATTATCAGCGAGGATGACAAGTTTTCCCATCTTAGCAAGTACCTGTACCTTAGGCAACATCACAGGCTACTTTATTTAATGGTAGGGGGCTAGAACTAATGGCATGCCTTGCGCATCTCTTCATGCCGTTTGTACCAATCTGCCTAAAATTTTATATACATTGATATGAAGACGGGCTTAGTTACTCTCTCACACCCACAGTTCATATAGATACTGTTTTCCTTGGAATTTTAGGCATGCATCATTGACCAGTATCTGGGATTGGGGTATCATGTCATGAACCAAATAGTTATAATGTTTCTAAATTTTGTCTATCATCCAAAAAGTTTATAGATGAGGCAAGAATTACTAGCTTTTGAAGCTTACGTCTGCCTTTGGTTTGGTTGGTTATTTCCCGAGTGAGACAATTTGCAATTATGCTAAAATTGATAATGCTGTTGAAAATTGGCACAGATAGCAGAGGATTATTCTCATTGTGAGTTCCTAATTCGCCTCCCGGGATATTGCCCAAGTATGTTGGTTCCTTCACATCCTGAAGAAAAGGATTTATTTTAATCTCTTTTCAGTTTCACATTTGGTGCTTCAAATATTTATGGACTCAATTTTTGATTTAATAATTTCTATTTGCAGTGCCTGCTTTCCGCGATGTTATTGATGTGCCACTTGTTGTGAGGAGGTTGCACAAGTCCCGGAATGAGGTTTGAATTGGAGCACTTAGAAGGTATTATTTATCTGATATATTATTAGTGTATTAATGTAGTTATTTTATATTTCATATTGTAGGTAAGAAAGGAACTTGGTATCAGTGATGATATCAAGCTAGTTATCCTTAATTTTGGTGGACAGGTAAACCTTTTCTTAACTTTGAAATGTTTGTGTACATTTTCTCGATATATTGTCTTTTATGTGATCATTATTTCTACTGTAGTTTTTTCTCCTTATGACAACCTCATGTAGGTAAGTGGAGCAAGTTTGGTTCATTCTTTTTTTTAACTCCAAACCTTTTTCTATCTCATGCAGCCAGCTGGCTGGAAGTTGAAGGAAGAGTACTTACCTTCTGGTTGGTTATGCCTGGTAACTTTCCTAGCATCATTTCTACATGCTCATACTGAGCCAAACGTGCTTTCATTTTGTACAATTACCATTTTTTAATGGCAACTATTGTTTATTGATTCAGGTTTGCGGTGCTTCTGATAGCCAGGAGCTTCCACCGAATTTCATAAAGCTTGCAAAAGATGCTTATACACCTGATCTTATTGCTGCATCGGACTGTATGCTTGGTATGCATTAGATTTTCTGTATCTTACCAGGTTGAATGGTTAGGATGTTGAGTTAATAGGATATCTGTTATTCCAGGAAAGATTGGATATGGTACTGTCAGTGAAGCACTGGCATACAAGTTACCCTTTGTATTTGTACGAAGAGATTATTTCAATGAGGAGCCCTTTCTGAGAAATATGCTTGAGGTCGAATTATTTGCTTGCTTGTGCTATCATGTCTTCTCTCTTTTCTGTTCATTTATCTCTTTCTGTTGACATAGTTTTGACTTTTGATATTATCGGGATCCTGTTTTTGAAACAGTATTATCAAAGTGGTGTTGAGATGATTAGGAGAGATTTGCTCGTAGGTCATTGGAAACCTTACCTTGAACGTGCAATTAGTTTGAAACCGTGCTATGAGGGAGGCAGCAATGGTGGTGAGGTATCTTCTTTTCTTGGCCATGATTCACCAAACTTTTATTTGTTGAATTATTTATTCTAATTTGTACTCTTTTCTGAGGTTGGTGTCTATTATTTTGCATGAAGGTGGCAGCACATATTTTACAGGAGACGGCTATTGGGAAAAACTATGCATCAGATAAGGTGACTAATTTTTTTCTGAATTTAAATGAAAAGGCAAACAGAGTTTTATGTCTGCATATGGATGCTAGTTTTGATTAGTTTCTTGAAGCAAAGGCCAGTTTATTCTCAATTTCTATGACAGTGTGTTGAAGAGACATGTAAAAGGTTTTATTTCCTATTCCTATTGTGTGCATTTGATTTCCTATTTCTATTGTGTGCAAGCTTCCCAGTATATCTGCATCATGGATAGATGGGCCTATACTGATATATTTATACTATTTATTGTGTGAGATAATGTGTTTATGTTAGAGATATTATGCTGAGTAATGAACTACTTGTCTGCAATTGTTGCACTATATCTCAATCACTGAACCTTTTTGTTGATAGTTCAGCAGCCATTAACAAAACTGTATCGAAATTTAAGAACGCGATTACAACTTATAATAAGTGGGAATTCCTGTTAAGTGTATGCTAGAGGATCTTATAATGTAGGATTGAGCCATTTGGAAAGCTGTAGTTCATCATTTTCTTTCTTGTCAACTCAAAGATCTATCCGTTCCTGTCTTCCCTTCTTCTTATGATTGCTTTGAAAGTATATAATCTGCCTTATCATGTCATTAGGTCCTATACCAAATGTATTTATATAGAAAGATGGGTGCTTCATATTATAATAATATCTGGTAAAAAACCCAGAATATTTTTGGTAACATATATTAAGAATTTATGCATAGTTTCTTAAACATGGTAAAGTTTTTCTCGCTGCAACAAAGTTTCAGGTGTCATAATTTTATTGCTTTAAATAACTAGTCTGTGCATTTGTTTCTTTTTCAAAACTAAAATGTAGTTAAGTGGGGCAAGGAGATTGCGTGATGCTATCATTCTTGGATATCAATTACAAAGGGCTCCTGGACGAGATATCAGCATTCCAGAATGGTATGCAAATGCTGAAAATGAATTAAGTAAGTCTACCGGGTCACCAGTTGCCCAAACTTGTCTGAATGGACCACCAACAAGCATGTGAGTTTTACCATTTTTAGGTTTATGATAGATTCAGCTGCATTTGTTGCTATTATTAACACCTTATATAACTTTTCTAGATGCACTGAAGATTTTGACATTCTTCATGGAGATCTTCAAGGTCTTTCAGATACTATGAGTTTCTTAAAGAGTTTAGCAGAGCTAAATTCTGTATATGAATCTGAAAAGAATACTGAGAAACGCCAGATGCGGGAGCGTAAGGCTGCTGCAGGACTCTTTAATTGGGAGGTATATTAAAGTCCCAATTGGATGTTAATTTATTTAGTCTCTTCAATTAATTCTGAAGCCTGGGAATTAGTTGCATTTCATGCAAAATGTTTGATTGTCTTACCATCAACAGAAATTCTTTCTGTTTTGACTTAGAAAACTAAAACAATTCTTTCTAATTGGTTTGTGTTTGATGATACTTTTTTTTTTTTTTTATTCAACAACTGGCATTTGTTTGGCTGACTCAAGTTTTGTATTGGCTTCTTTGTGCTACGAAATTTTTCGACAGGAAGATATCTTTGTAGCAAGAGCACCTGGAAGGCTGGATGTAATGGGTGGGATTGCTGACTATTCAGGAAGTCTTGTCTTGCAGGTTAGATTTTCCTACTTCTTTGTCTGCCTTTAGATTATTTCTTAGAGAACCCATTGACTGCTTTCACATCATATGTAATGTCATTGAGCTGACTAATACTCTCCTTCTCTTTCAAAGAGGCTTTATTGACTTGTCCCCACCCCCAATACCCCCCCTTGGCCAATGTGGGTGGTGTATCCCTCTATTGTCTTTCTCATAGATGCCTATAAGAGAAGCTTGTCATGCTGCTGTTCAAAGGAATCATCCAAGTAAACACAGGCTCTGGAAACACGCCCAGGCTCGGCAAAGTTCAAAAGGACAAGGACCCACTCCTGTTCTGCAAATTGTGAGTACTGACAGCTTAATTCTGGTTACTTTCTTTCCACTTACAGCAGTTCTCACCCATCCACCCCTTGAGTTTTCATGTTTAAGACAAGATATTCACACTTCGCCAATTGGTATGATACCTATGATCCAAAAGCATCTCTTTCCACTTTAAGCAATTAAGCTTGATGAGTGAAATTTATTTACTTATAATTTTGTTTTCTTCAAGATTTGACTCAATTTCAAGGGCATGTATTATCTTTGTTGGTCTTGCATTCTACCATTACATGCATATTAATGTTTATTTACCATTGTGCTTGGTTTCCTTAGGTATCTTATGGTTCAGAGTTGAGCAATCGTGGCCCAACTTTTGACATGGATCTAGCTGATTTTATGGATGGGGACAAACCAATGTCATATGAGAAAGCTAGGAAATATTTTGCCCAAGACCCGTCACAAAAGTAGGTTACTGGTCTTCCTTATTTATTTCTTTTTGCAACAACTACTTTATGTTGTACTCACGTGGTTTCTTCTCTAGGTGGGCTGCTTATGTTGCAGGGACCATACTTGTTCTGATGACAGAGCTAGGTTTACACTTTGAGGATAGCATCAGCATGCTGGTATAATCAATATCCGTTCTTCTTTGGAATATGTTCATGATTATCTGATTCTTAGTAGGCTAATTTCCCTTTTCTTTCTCTGTAACGGATTTTGTCTTGGGAGTGGTGCTATTGATTAAAAAGGAACTGTAAAATTTAGCAGACAATTGTCTGCATGGAAAATTAAATTCTGGTGATGATAAAAAATATGATAGCCTGTGACCTATGAACTAAGATATTATCTTATGATCATAACTGCATTGGCTTGAATTTATAGAGATTTGGACGAGCAACTTCATTACATTGAATTTTATAACTGTCCTGGTTATGGTAAGATGTAATGAATATCTGTCAAATTATGGAAAAATCTTGGCATGGGTATTCATCCAAAATAGGATATTTCATGGTTACCCTTTTTTATTGGTTAACCGACTCAGTAGATAAACATAATGCGACTTGAAGACATAAAAGCATGTCAAATGCATTATCACAGGTTGGCATTCTTCATACATCCAAAATTTATTGGCAACAAGGTTAAGTACTTTAAATTAAATCTTAGTGTACAAATATACAGGTTTCTTCTGCAGTTCCAGAAGGGAAAGGTGTATCTTCTTCTGCGTCTGTGGAGGTTGCTAGCATGTCTGCTATAGCTACTGCTCATGGTGATTATCTTTTTATAGTAACAAGTATCATTATCTTCATGTTCTAATACTGTAGCTATCTTAGTAGCCACCATCAGATGGAGAGTGCATTCAACTTTTACAACAGAAGACTAATATGACAAAATCTATTGCTAAGTGTTTGCTAAGACAAGGAATACAAATGTCTTCTACTATTTCCTTACATACTGATCTAAATTGGAAGTCTAATCAAATTTATTTTCTTTTCAGTGACAAGGTGCTCACTGTAAATTTTTCGCCACATTAGGAAGCTTTCCAGAAATTGGATATTTTAAATTGATCTACATTGTTTTTTCTAGAGTCCAATTTTCTAGATAAGTGTGATAATTATTGGTGCCCAGTGATTTGTACGGTTCACGGTTTGTGTTTGTGATACCGAACCTTTGCAATGATACTACCTCGAATTTTCAGTAAAGTTCTAATTTCACCAGAAGCTTGCTTTTGGATAAAGCTACTATGTTGACTTCTTTTATGGGTGCTTGGGAATTCATGAATTTGTACCCATTTGGTTTCTTAAGAAATTATTCACTTCAACTACTGTCTGTGCTGTTTGGCAGGACTAAACATCGGTCCAAGAGAAATGGCTTTACTCTGCCAAAAGGTTTGATATTCACAAAGCCTTCTAATTGATACTTTTCATCAGCAGCATTTCCTGTAGAAGTTATGAAAGTTATATTGATCATTTAATTCTTTTAAACTGTTATATAGGTAGAAAATCACATTGTTGGAGCTCCATGTGGCGTCATGGACCAGATGACTTCTGTATGCGGGGAAGCCAACAAACTTCTTGCAATGGTTTGCCAGGTACATAACACTAGAGCTACTTACCATTTCTCTATGAATGGTGCTTTAGAGGGTTTTAGTAATAATGCCAATGTTCTGGCTTTTTATTTATGCAGCCTGCTGAGGTAATTGGTCTTGTAGAAATTCCCACCCATATTCGGTTTTGGGGAATTGATTCAGGGATACGCCACAGGTTTAGTGATATTTTAATTTCTTATATCTATTTTTCCTTTGATTTATGCTTTCCTATTACAAAAATCAATATTCCTTTATCAAGTCCTCTTTCCTCTTACTAATAATATTGCATGATTTAATATCTTCTTGTTCTTATTGAACACTTATTTTTAGTCAGAGGTTCAATGTCCTTTTTCTATTTTCATGTTTTTTTTTTCTTAGGTTATATTTGTTATTAAGTATGGAAAGTAGGAGGGATATGTATAGGGCCCACAAAATGACTATGTAAAAAATAAAGAGGAAATTTAACTTTTCTTTATCAGATGGGCATAATACAAATTCCTCCTCTTTTCCATTTTTCAAACACCGCCTTAATGACACCATGCCCTTGCCACCACCAGCCCCTTTTCGATGTTCTGTTGGATTTTGTGGCTATGGTATGTTAGTTGCATACGGGGTTTATTCTGCCACTATGAACCTCAAACCTGCTTTTTCTGGAATGTTGTCCTCAGTGGTCCTTTGCTCATTCACAGTCTCATATTTAAATCACGCAAATAGTTGTTACATGTTGTTTACATCGCTGATTTTAGCATTTTTAAGTTATGGTCGTTCTGCTTTGGCAGTGTTGGTGGCACGGACTATGGATCGGTGAGGATAGGCGCCTTCATGGGTCGAAAGATGATAAAGTCCACAGCATCTGCTGTGTTGTCTAGGTCATTGCCTGGTGATAATGGATTGATCATTGATGAATTGGAGGATGATGGAGTTGAACTACTTAAAGCTGAAGCTTTATTAGATTACTTGTGCAACTTGTCCCCACACAGGTAAGGCTCACTCTTTTTAGGAATTATGGCATATCACAGAGCAAGGTGTGGGATATTTTGGCAAATACAGATTCTTTGCCAATCTGCTGTTTGTTTTTGTTTTAAATATGAGTAATCTGAGAGCAAATCAACTTACTGGTGGTTACTCCTGATTGGGTAAAATATCGTATAAGAGCACATTTACTAATTGTCTAATGCTGTTTCTACCCTTACCTCCTGAGACTTTTAAAAAAATCATTTTTTTCATTAAATTAATTTCTGATGCCTTTTGCTTTTATGTATAATCTCATTTCACAGGTATGAAGCTCTTTATACGAAGATACTTCCTGAATCAATTCTTGGTGAGGCATTTTTGGAGAAGTACGCTGATCACAACGACCCTGTCACGGTAATTGATCCGAAGCGCACGTATGGGGTGAGAGCACCTGCGAAACATCCAATCTATGAAAACTTCCGGGTCAAGGTCAGTATTATTTGTTCATATAATCTATTGTTTTTCATAATTTTACGTTCAGATATTTGAAAGAAATGGGATAAACTTAAAGAAGTCATCAACAGATAATATATATATTTATCTGCTAAAATGTTCTGACTTACTTGATGTTAGGCCTTCAAAGCATTACTCTCTTCTGCAACTTCAGATGAGCAGCTTACAGCTCTTGGAGAACTGTTATATCAGGTATTTTTCTTAAACTCTTTTTTTTTTTTTTATTCTAACTCGAATGGTAAATGCTCATACGGTGGAGAATGATATGGAGCTATGCAAAGAAGTAACGCCTGATTAATTGAGGACATGATTTGGCAGTGTCACTACAGCTACAGTGCTTGTGGACTAGGCTCTGATGGGACAGACAGGCTTGTGCGATTGGTACAAGAAATGCAACACAGTAAAACCTCAAAATCTGAAGATGGGACATTGTATGGAGCAAAAATAACTGGCGGGGGGTCTGGTGGAACAGTGTGTGTAGTTGGTAGGAATTGTCTACGTAGCAGCCAACAAATTTTTGAGGTAATTAGAATGTTATGGCTACATACATTTGTGGTCTTTTGGATATCTGAATGTTAGCGGTTGGGTTGGGATTTATGTTTCGTCAGATTTTAATTACACGGTGTAATACCTACTTACTGCCTTTACTACATCTATTTGTCTGTGTGAACACGCAGATTCAGCAGAGGTACAAAGGTGGAACTGGATATCTGCCATTTATTTTTGAGGGCTCATCTCCGGGAGCAGCAAAATTTGGATATCTGAGAATCCGCCGTCGCATCTCCTTTTAAGAATAAAAATTTATTTTGTAGGAAACCAAAAAGAAATAGATTGTTAGTTATTTAATAATAATAAAATAGCAACTCTATGATTGTATTTTCTGAAGTTAGCTTGAACTGCCTACTAGTTATTAGTAGGCTGAATAAATAACATACATGACTCAGGAAATTGTGTGATAAATATCTTGAAATAGAAAATGTTCTAATAAAAAGTCTGGTAAATCAGCACAAATAAATATCAGAGTATTATTTATTTAAAGTAATAATGCAATGGAAAAGAAGCATTAGAGTATCCAAATGGAGAGAATGAGGGAGAGCATCTAAGGGTGGAGGGAATTGTTGAGATCCTCATTCTGGTGAAAGAAGGCTTGGTAAGTGGCAACTCTAGGCTTTGATTCAGGCAGCTCCAACTCTTCCATAAACCCAATACTCATCTTCAGAAAATCATTCATGTGTGCTTTTTTCCATTCCTTTTTGCAAACGCAGCGGAAAACCATATGCCCACAATTAGTTTCATATATCTATATTTTTCTTCTTTTTTTGCCAAAAAAACAGAAAATGAATGGAAATGGAATACCTCAAAATCCCACTCTCCAAACAAGTCGGGATCAGTTTTGTTTTCCCAAACATAAGTATGTGCTTGTAATATCTGAGAGGAGCTTCTTCCCCCATCCTTAATTGATTTTTCACAAACAAATTAGAATCAATCCTCTCAAATTTAAAGAAAAAAAGGCGTGCATGGGTTGAACATACATACCATCAAGGAAACGTCAACAGTTGTCCTTTGATATTCGACATCCTCGAATATATCTAAAATCCGTAGCTCAGGATCACTGATGCCAAACAGAACCTAGCATTCTCGCATTCATTTTTATCAGATATTCAAACATAAATTGAATCACAGACGAAGAGAAAGAAAAAGAAAAAAAGGACCTTGCCGGCGACATGGCTGCTATTGTTAGAGACAGGTAGAATGGCAGGATAAACACGGCCTTTAATGCTAAACCTATGACTGCCAAAAATCATCGAAATCATAACATTTATTACTAGGAAACAAAATCAATTCATCAGAAAGAGAAATGAATATAGAAAAATTAAAGAAAAAGAAAATGGAAACGGACAAGCCGTGGAGGACGGCAGGGGAGGATCTTGGGACGCGTTTCAAAAGGACTCTAACGATGTCCTCTTCTAGAAGGCTTCCATACACGAACACTCTGTGTAATTCACTGCTGCAACTCATCGTCTCTCTTCTCTTCTCTCTTAATATTTATCCGACTAATAATCTTACTGATCTTTCAACAAAAGGGATAATTATATACTGTTACTAGACTACACGTAATCTTAATATATATATGTTTATTATTAATTTATTTCTTTGTGAATCATCAACAAAATGAACTTAAAATCTCAAAAAACTAATCTGATAGTAATAATTCAAGAGTTTTAATTGAATTTAAGTAATTTTTTGGACTTAAGATGGAAATAATGAGGAGATTTGCAATGGATTTAGAGAGAGGGGCTCGCAGGAGATTTAAGAATAATAATAAAAAGATAATGCAGAATTTTTATGGCAGTAGTAATAATGAATTTATGTGAATTTAAAGTGAAAACAACCATCAAAACAAGACAAATGGTCAAGAAGAAGAACCTTCCTCTCCTCATCAGATTCTGGTTATGTTTACATGATTAGAATAATTAAAACGGTTTAGAAATAAAAAGCACAGAATTCATGCCTTTGCATCAAATCAAAATTATATATATAAAAATAAAAACTTTAAAATTATCGATCTAAAAAATCTTTTAAGAAAACTATTTATACCTCAATTGAAGATTTGAGCATCCCGGCAAACAGAAGCCGATAGCTAATTTAATTTATAACAGATCCAAAAGTACCGGAACCAATTCACATTCAACTGAAGTTACAATAGAAAGCATGAATTACACTACTAAAAACGCTCTTTTCATATCCCATTAAAATCCCTATTCCAGACGTTCGGTGCCCAGACAAGACCATCAAGTGTGCAGTAGGAGGGCGCCTACTGATGAGATGAGAACGCTTTCGAAAAAAAAAAAAAAAAAAAAAGAAAGAAAGAAACATGGGCGACCATCTTCCGCTGCAACATCACTTCTCATCATATGTTCATTGGCTCAGGACTAGATGCATTTAGTATATCCAACAATGAATTTTGAGGCTCCAACTCTTCATGCCATAGTGGAAGTGAATCACCCGGATAGAAGTTCCTCGTTACTCCCTCAGAATTGATCTGCAAAACAGACATCGCAGCAATTTTGGGTTAATACTATAAAGCCAGAAAACAAAATCTTTACTAGATTTCTTAGTCGCTACATCCGATAGATCTTACAATGACAGTGCGAACAACACCACCGCTGGCACCATCTCTTGCCATGGCCAGAGAAACTGCCTTTACCACCAATTGCTGCAACAAGGCACAAGCTTCCTGTTACTATTAAAGCTTATACACAAACAAAATTATATTCTTTATCAGTTGGCAAAGCAACCAACATTCAATACAAATAAGGAACACTGTAGCTCATCTTTCTCCCTCCAAAGCCATAATTCTCATGAAAATAGAGCAGCTAATACATTCTGAAGCTTAGCCTTAGTATTGACACAAACTACAAAGTTGTATAATTCTCATGAAAATAGAGCAGCTAATACATTCTTAAGCTTAGCCTTAGTATTGACACAAACTACAAAGTTGTGAACAGGTCCTGCTTCACAAGTCATAACCAGGATCAACTCCAATCGATCATCCAGGATCTTTCACCAAAATCAATTGCAAGGTATTGACAAACTTTCTTTTTTAAAAAATAATTTGCATTCATCTCCAAACTACATACCTCAGCTTCATCCTTGGTCATTCCTTCTTTCCATGCTTGATCGAAGAATCCATACAAGTAACTAGAGCCAGATCCTGCAAAACCCATCATTATCTTAGCTGTTCTTACAGTGTAAGGAGAATATTGTTAAGAAAGAACAAGTGCAAAGACCATGAGAGCAGAAGGCGACGAGGATCGAACTTAAGTATCCTAACAAGTGTAAAGGCCACTCGTAAAAACCCATTTAAATTTAATTAGTATTAAGAGTCCGAGCGCGTTAACACATGCATGTGTTTTTCCTTTCCGGTTTGGCACAATATCCAGGTTTTGCACTTAGCATGTATATTTGTGCATGTCTAAGGTCATGGAAAATGAAAAAGAAAAAAAAGAAGGAATTGGCTAAATCTAATATTAGAGCATAGCAGCAGCTTGACATATTACTACTCAAGCTTATACCATGGAGGATTACTATACTAAATTTAAAGAACTCCTAAACTAAACACCTCCTCCAGATAAAGATAATCTAACAGCTTCATTTTTATCCTCTTTCCTTCAAATTCTAACATCCCATGAAAGCACAACTCTTTAAGAGATGTGAAAGATCACAAAAACTATCAAATGATTGCATACCTTCACAAGCCAAGAGAAAGTACCAAAGTGATAACAAATCATCTCAACTGAAACGTGCTGGTCATAATAATTTAAGCAGCCTAAGTCATCAAACTAACGCGCATCTTCCTGATACAGAGTAGACGAAGAATAAATACCTCCTATAGCAAAAGGCTGCTCTATTATAGTTCCACCAAGAGGAATTCCATAAATTTTGCCACCATCATACTTATCCCATCCACCAACGATCAAGCCTGTTTCTAGCATATTCTGTAGAGTTGAGAGAACCAAAAGTCAAGCCTAAGCATGAGAACTAAAATTTTTGTGGGTCATCCAAAGTGAGAATACATATTCAAACAAATATAAGCTGCAATTTTAGATTCTCATTATCTCCATCTTTAGTTACAAAGCTCAACAAGAAGGAATAATAAGTAAAGCAAATGCAAATAGGAAACACTAACCTTATTGTTGTAAGAAATTAGCCTGACAAGATTTGCAGCAACTTTGACCGTTGCAGGCTGCCCCAGCTGTATTCTGTAGATATAATTGATGATTGAGAAGATTCAAACATACAAAATAACTGGCATCAAATAACATCCTAAGAACTTGTTATATAGTATAAAAAAGAAGAAAATTTGAATAAACAAATAAATTTACAAATGTATAAGCAAGAGGAATCATCACAACAGAAAGAAAGCAATCATGAAAAAGGCAGCATTCAGGTTGTTATATAGATTCTAGCAGTCACCAGTAACTTTAAGCAATAAGGCATTCAAATTACCAACAATAAACACCATGTCAAGCAGCAACAGATTGTGCAGTGCTTATATTCTTTCAAAATAAAAAAACTGTGAAGCACACAGGTCACGGGGCAACAAACTTAGCAAGAAAAAAATGTGATCACACTAATCCTCGTGGTTAGGAATACATGAGCAAAAGAAATCAGAAAATAAAGTGGACAGACAATATCAGAAACAACGAAGTAGGAAGGAAAAGCTAATGAGTGAAGAGCGGGCAAAAATATTATAAGAAAAGAGACTAACGTGTGCTGATGAAGAAAGTAACGCACATAGTCGGATACAATTTGGGAATCTGCAGCCTGCGAAAACAAACAGCTTCAATTTACTTGCAATACATGACGAAAGAGATAGAGAGTGAGAAAGAAGAAGATAATACCGATCCAGAACGGCAAACGTAGACATTATCAGTGAGCTGAGTAATTTTGTCAGATGCCCTGTTAGCCACATACATTCCTGATAATATACACACATAATTTATTATCAAAATTTGTCAAATCTCAATAATCCCTACTGCTCTCCTCTTTTTTTATAAAAAAGAAAAATAAAGAACATAAAAACTTAGATAGATATAATTAATCGATTGAAGCTTCATAACGGAAAGCAAATAGAAGTACCGGTGCTTGTGCGAGAATCGGCACCGAGAACGACGCCGCCGTTATAGGTGACGCCGATGATAGTAGTACCCATCGAGTGAGGAGCCTTCAGATCCATTGCTAGTTGAGATTTCAACAACGTAATTTTTAAAAGAGAAGAAAAGAGAGAGAGGTTTGAATTTGCAAATTAGTGAACGAAAAGCCAAGAGTGTAAGAGATCGAGGGTTTTATTTGATGCTTGCCAACCTGACTTTCTCCTCAAGCCTATTCCTCCCCTCACTTTGATAATAATAATAATATATTAATCATCCCATTCCCTTTAAATTTACATATGTACTATTAAATATTAATTAATTAATTAAAGATATAATTATCATATTATAAAATTAATTATTTAAATAATATAATAATAAATAAACACCTTAATTACATAAATATTATTATATACTATATAGTTTTTATTACTATTATTTATAAAATAAAATAAAAAGGATCGAACGTGCTTTATAGAAATAAGGTGGAGGCATTTTTAGTTCATAATCTAATCTAGATATTGTATATTAAATATCTTATTAAAATAAAAAGTATATCTACATTAAATCAAAATAATACTCTCATTATTAATATATCATAAATATACTATTTGATAAAGTAAATGATTAAACTTTATTGAACAAGTATTATTTATTTTAGAGAATACATTTGAAATAAATTAAACTCTAGTAATTTTTAGATACTAAATAATAATTACTTTAAAAAAATGTAGAAAAAAGGCCACTTACATTATATTTTAATAATATTTAAATAAATTCAATTGTTATACTAATCAATAAATTACCTATATCTTATATATTTAATTTAATAATTTATATTTTTATTAATTTAGTAAATTTTAATAATTTTTATATCGAGATGTTTTATTAGGTTAAAAATAATAATATTTTAAATTTATAATTTTGCTATTAATGTGATTGATAAATTGCAGTCGGTTAGAATTCATAAATTTATCTGAAATCTAAAATTATTGCAAGTCTCAAGTTATTGTAAAATTTATATATTTTGAATGAAGTGAAAAATAATTTAAAATTTTATATATTTAAGTTTACAAGAAATTAAAATTAATTTAAAATTTTATATATTTAAAATGATATAGAGTTAATTATAATTAAAATAAGTAAAATTGTAATATTTTTAAAAATATATTTTTCAATTTTATTATTTTTATCTTATTTATATTATTTTTAAATGAAATGATAAAATTAAACCGAATCATTTTCCTTTTTAAAGAAAGTTGTAAAAATGTACCATGATTTACTAGTTTGGTCCATCATATCAGTTTACAAGCAAACTTACGTATATGCTCTATGCAGTTTGAAATATATAAAAAAGTTCATTTTATTTTAAAAATATATAAAAAAAAAAAAATTAAAATAATAAAATTAAAAAAATATTTTTATATTACTAAAAATATTAACTTACTAATATAGAATTTATTTAAAAATTCTATATATTTTATTAAAATTTAGTTTAACTATAACTAATTCCACACATAAATTTAATCGTGTAAAATATTAAATTAATTTTTTTTTTCATTTAAAGCATATATTTTTCAAAGCAAATGGCCAGAGAGGGTAATCTCTATGCACTTGCGCATTCAGAAGAAAAATAAAAATGAGGACTAAGCATTTCCCTGAGCTGGGATTTCACACGTTCAGACAAAACAAAAATAAGTGCGTGCAACTCTGATATGAAAGAAACCACGAAGAGTGATGATTGCCTCGTGGCTGTTAACATTAAAGATTGTTGGAGCTGTTAGCCTGTAAGTAACATTAGCATCTACCTTTTGGCTAAGCAACAATTAAGTATTTCAATCTGCTATCTGTTCCATAAAGATGCCAATTTTTTGGCACCATTCAAACTCATCTTAAACGAAGCCTAGAGAAAGGGGCTAAAAACCAAACAAAAAATAGAAAAAAGAAATTCTAATAGTGGGAAAGAGAGGCCAACGGAAACTTTCCAGGAGTGTTAATCAAGTTAGCGGAGCTCAGTTTCATGTTTCATGTCGATTTTACGAATCCAGAGCAACAGCTTCTGGAAGTAGACGCAGTTGAAGGGCTGGCATATTGGATTTGAGTGCAATATGGGATGGACCTGCCAGCTTCTTCTCCTTGGGAATCCCTTTTCCTACAATTCCTAGTACCTTCCTCACTTCATTTGCCAGCTCGATCACCATGTCATCCTCGTGACCTGTTTACATAGGTATAGATATTCCCAAACTTCAGAAATCATGCATTTGGAATAAATCATAACTTTTCAAAATAAAATTACTACTTCCATTCATGACTCCTGCTCCATTTTCGGGGTTTGCAAGAAAATGAATCTTACCAATATTAAACAAGGCCTTCTCTAGCAGGAACAGGTAATCCCTATTGTTCCCACAAGGTCCATATGCTGTTGCAATTTGCCTGAATAGTAGTTGAGAATATACACGAGTGATTGTTAATGACAACTCTTCAGATGAGTAAAACAATAGGGTTGATAAAAGGAAATTGTAACAGGCCATGCAATATACCTAGCCATTTCCTCCAAGGGGGCAGGCCCCAAATAGTACTTGTTTGATATTTTATCGGGAGTAGAAGTGAAACTGCATCCAAAGAAGAAATCAAGCACCATACAAGTCATTATCTACTGTAATTGAATAATGATTTGGGCTAATAGATGCCAAACAATTAACTTACACTATCACTCCTGTTAAAGCAGGCTGTGAAGTTTCCCCTTCCTAGATCAAGGAAAACGCAAGAGTAGAATAAGAATACAAAAGACATGAAAGGACAACCATACAATTTGGAAACATACACATCCAAATTGACAGTTTGAGGTATGGGACTTGAGAAAGAGAAACCTTCCACGTACCTTGTAAAAGTCTACAAGGGATTTCTTGTCATATTCGCATTCTCTCCGCTCCAAATACTAGAGAATAGGAAAATAGAACATTAGTCTGCATTCAAGTAAATTGCAACTCAACATAGAAAACGCAATGTGTAAGAGATGATAAATCTGGGTCCATTCAGCAACTTCGGAATAACAAGTTGATCATTGTATAAAAGCAATGTATTGCTTGCACTTGTCCAGATTAGCAAAATGTACATATTTATGCCGAACTGCCACACCTACTTTATTTCTCCATAACATTGCTAATTACCACCACTTGTCATCTAACAAGATAAAAACATCTATAAGCCAACAAAAGATATACCTCTATTGCCAGTCTTTCCCTTTCAGGTCCTCCACGAACACAATAAGCAGCACCCCACTGTAAGGGTGGAAAAAAAAGGGGGCCAAAAAAAAAAGGTTAATTGAATACGGAATAAAGAAAGGATATGGATAAAACAATAATAGGTCACTGAATCCATAAATTACCGATAAACTAAATGTTTCCACATTTTTTTATCACTACTAAAGTTAGGTAAAAGACATTAGGAAGAAGAAGAGGAAATACTTACGCAAACGGCCCCTTCAACAAATTCCAAAGTGCAAGTCCTTGCAGGACGATCAGGTGTACCTCTGTGATCAATGCACGCTGGAAAAGAGACAGGTGTGAAATAACGAGTAAAATCAAGTTTTAAGGTGTGAAGTAACAGCAGAGAACATACATAATTGGCGATTGAGTTAAGGGAGTAGGAGTAGGAGTAATGAGAAAGCATACCAAGATCAAATACACGCCTGCAATCCTTGACGAAGCCTATGATTTTGTCGTCATACTGAAATCCGGGGTTCCACACCAGTGAACCATAGCCAAAAACCCAGAAGACCATCTCCTCCTGAGGAATGACTTCAATTTCATACAAGAAAAAGATCGAAGAAGAAAATCAGAAGAAAAAAGGTGAAAAGAATTTCGAATGGGCATAGCGCTCAGATATCAGTGAATGTGCAAAATCAGCGTGGTAATGTTGATAGTAAATTTGACATTGTTGAAGCTATTATCCGTATGAATGGCAGTCGACCTCAATGTTTTAGATGCATACAAATATAAAACAATAGTTTAACATAAAATGAGTAATAACGGCAGGACAATTATGGATTGAACAAACGCAGGCAAACTCTAGAATGATAGATGCTTTGGACTGAATTAAAAAAGGGAAAAAGAAAGAACCGACATTGTTAAAATGGCAGAAAATCATAGAAGAAAATAATACAATTAATAAATTATTAATTTTTTGTTAAGAAAAAGAGAAAAGAGGGTCTTACAAGAAGATCGGGGGAGGAGGTAGACGGGCTGCAGAGAAGAGAGTAAAGAAAGAGGGAAATTGAAAAGAAAAACTAAACGATCAGCAGAAAGAGAGAGGGTTTATGCTCTTTTAGATTTCGGGAATCTCTCTCTCTCTCTCTCTCTCCCCCCGTCGTTTCGAGGGAATTCACGAGGTCTGCCCCTATTTATTACCAGGGAATGATAATACCGACTCAAACGAGTTGCCCTGTGCCACTGCCACCGCAATCCCTCTTCTTTTCTCTTTTAATTTAAAAAATATTTTATAATATATTATGTTCACATGTATTGCATCTTTGGATAGTTTTTGTTTTCTTTTCCGTTCCCTGAAAATCAATTTCAAAACCTTGCATTAGTATTTACTTAATTACCTCACTCAATCAACTTTTCATTTCTAAAACTTTTCTTCACTCAATATAAATATGTAATGCAGACCTTCTTTTTTTAAATTTTTGGGTATATTTCAAAATTAAATAAGCATCTTATCATTTCTCTTTTTCTTTTCATTCTCACTTTTATCATAATTTATCATTAATTTTAAAATTTTTAACATCTTTACAACCAATCAAAATTAAGTACTTTTTTAATTTAAAATATCATATATAATTAATAATTTCGTATATCACTATATTAATAAACCAATAGCTTTTCTACCACCTCAATTTGAAGATAAGATAAAATGTTAACTTGCTCAAATAAGTGGTCCTTCTATTTAGTTATTTCAAATAATATAGTTAATATTAAAATGTGAATATATAAAAAAATTATCTAGTTTAATATAAATTTTATTTAATTTTTTTGTTTATTTTGCATAAACATATAAAAATTTTATTTTTTAATTTTTTTTAATTTTTAAAATTTTAAAATAAAAGAATCATTTGAAAAGATTAATATATTAGTTTAGTATGTAATTATTTACCGTTAGAAATATTAATATTGATATAAAGTATTATAAATGCATGGTATTATATAAATTTAAAAGATTGATATTTTTAATTTTAATAATTTATTAATACAATTAAATATTATTATATAAAATATTATTATCGATTAACAAAATATATTAATTTACATAAAAAAATTAAAATTTAATTAGTGATGTGACGACTATGATATTTACCTATATAATTTTAATTTATATTAATAATTAAATTATATATAACAATCTAAATTAGTAAAAAATCTATAAAATTGATAAATTATTTAAAGTACTATTAATTAATTATCCATAATTAAAATATAAACTTATGGTAGAGTACTACAAACAAAATCTATTAATATAAGAAAAACATATTTATATTAAATGGTTAGACAATTATAAGTTTTTTGGAAAAAGATTGGAGAAATCCATTAGTGTTAAGATTTAGAGATGTTAAGTTGGTCTATTCAATAAGGTATTTGATATTTTGAATAAAAAAAAAAAGTTAAAATAAGATAATAGATGATGTCATAAAATGAAAGAATGCTACTGTGAATTAGAAAAAAAGGTGATAAAATTGAGAGGGTAAAATAATTAGTCATTTAATTTAAAAGTAATAAAAGAGGAGAGATAAAAAGAAAAAGAAAAAGGATGAATTTAATAGTATAGGGAAGAATAGGGGGGAGTGGGAAGATACAATGAACCTGGACAAGAAATAGTAGAGAATGACAACTGGTAACAGTAAGTATCGTTTTCCGAGTGGGTCAACAAACCAATAAAATAAAAGGCCTCAGGTTCAATGTATCTGGACAGCATTCCATATATTTACAATTGTACTTGTGATTTTAACATTCAGCTTAGTAATTGGTAATGACTGTTCTATGTCAAACAATTAATATAATATAACCCCTTTGAGTGTCAAAGAGTCGAGATATGGATATTTTACTCATCAATTTGCAAATAATTAACGTTTGGATATCATAACCCCTGCGTTTATGTTATGATTCCTTTCTTGTCTTCTTTGGGAGGCGAGAATTTTCATAAAAAAACATTGTCCTGTGGAAGTGCATTATTTTGATTTATCTTTGGTACAAAAATGAATACATTAATCAATAGTAAAACTGAAGCTTTTAAAGACACGCGGGTACCATCAGTATTAGTGGTGAACGGCGAGAGTGATGTGAAATTGGTTTTGCAGGTGATAATATCAATATGGATATTTCTGTTGGTTAAACCAAATTGGTCCACCGGCCATGTAAAATGGGTCCATCTCAAACTGCTCCTCGGGCTGGGTTCATCTTAACGAAATGAAGGATGAAAATCCAATCCGCAAGGAACCATTAGCACCAGAGTAACCGAATTCAAGCCTAACTGTCACGAAGAAATCGCAGCAGCAGAAATGGCGATCACTGTTTGTCATCTGCCCACCTGGTATGGTATTTCTCATAATCTAAGCTATATTGTATTGTTTATTTATTTATTTATTCATTTTTATTATCATGCGATTTAATGCCCATAATAATAATAATAATAATAATAATCATCATCATCATCATCTGAGTTCTTATGTTTAGGGTTGAGTGAAAGTGTATCTGTAATTGAATGGGTGTAAATACAGGTAGAGGTTGTTGGAAAGCTAGAGATGGAAGGAGAAATTAGCGAAATTCCAAAAACGGCGAAAAGAAGAGGCCCAAAGCCAAAGAAGAGTGCGGAAGAGAGCAGCAACGCCAACAGTTATAAAGCGCCGAGTCCACCGCGCACACGTTCTCAGGTAGCTCCCGACTGGACCACTAAGGAATCACTGATTCTCGTGAACGAGATTGCTGCTGTTGAAGGCGATTGTTTAAAAGCTTTGTCCACCCATCAGAAATGGAACATTATTGTCCAGAACTGTTCCGTGTTGGACGTCTCTCGCACTTTGAATCAGTGCCGGAGCAAGTGGAGCTCTTTGCTTGCTGACTACAACCGCATTAAACAATGGGATTCTAAATCCTCTTCTGAATCTTCCTATTGGCTTTTGGATCCTCCTACCAGGGATCGATGCGGACTTCCCCACAATTTTGATTATGAACTATTCAGAGCTATCGACCATTATGTTAGGGCCCAGAAGGACCACCCTGATACCGATCCTGATACTGATCCTGAAGCTGACGCTGACTTGCTTGATGTCATTGCTAAACTAGGTATATATTTTTTGCTGGCACTCTTGAAACCTCTACTGTTTCTGTTTTTTATGTCTCTTTTAGCTACTAACAACTTTATCACGAACAAATGATGCTTTGATTCTCAATTTAAGTATTAGGGTGCTGCTGCTATGGTAATTAATTCTCTTTCGTACTATATCAAGCTGATATTCTGGCTGAATGCGCCTCTACCCCTTCAAATTATAGTCCTCCTGTAGAGACAGTAGCAAATTTCTTCACATCTAAATGCATGCAGAATTCTTAATACACCTCGTTAATTGTGAGAAAATAGTCCTAACCATGCAGATGCTATGTTGATAAGACCAGGAGAAGCTTTCACAATTACTTACATTGAAGACTGTCTTTCACCAAAAAGCTTGGGTAGTGGATGATAGGAAGATTTGTTAACAACTCTGCACAGCATAAGCGTGCAAATTGATTAAACCATTTGATCCTCCATATTGAGTAGTTTGTTTGAAATTTTGCTCTTTTGATGATTGTGCTTGAACCTGTCAAGTAGAGCAGAGCACTAAAGCTGCTTTATAGTAATCTTTTCACGCTATATTGCTATTAGGTTCCAAAAGACACAGGCGACGGTCAATGTCTCTGAAAATTCAGCCGGAAGAAACTTCTCAGAATTGCTGCACAAAGGAACAGGCTCAGATATTGCATGCTGAAGAGGAACCTCAGCAAAGTCGCAAGGAAGAAAATCTTCAGATGCGCTATGATAAGGATCAGCCCCAGACAGTTGACAGAGGAGAAGAACCTCAAGACAATCTTATGGAAGAGCAGTCTCAGGAGTCCTGCCGATTTGGAAATCCTGAGAAAAGCCATGTCGAAGAGAAACCTCAGGAGAGTCTTGTGGAAGAAGAGCCTAAAAATATCAGCATGTGGAAAAAGAAGATAACTGGTACAGAAGAAAAGGAGCAACTGATAGTGGAGAAGTTGCATGGAAATGCAGAATCGATCCGTGGTGTAGTTCAAGGCAGTCTTCCGGAAGTAGTTGAATTTGGGGCCGGTGATTCTAAATCTCGAGATAGTCTTGTGGTGGAAAAGTCTAAAATTATTCGCACAAGGAAAAAGAAGACCAGTGGCGCTGAGGAAATGATGATGGTGGAGAAGCTGCGTGCGAATGCAGAACTGATCCATGATATAGTTCAAGGAAATCTTCCTCAGAGCGAGAACTGCCCAACTGATGTTATAAGACGTCAAGGGGACAAGCTTATTGCATGCCTTGGAGAAATTGTAAACATCCTTAACCAATTTCCTTATCTTGTTCAAGAATGTGACTAGCGGATGAGTGCTTTTTAAATTTTCGTGTGCGTGCTGGTGTGATGTTGTACTTCAGTAGCTATCTTTGGTTAATTAGAATTTGTGGAACTGAGTGTTTGAATTTGGGTTATGATGTAAAAATAAATCTGTGATTCCTCCTCTCTCAGGTTAGTCATTCTGTAAATGTCATTTTATTTTTTAAATAAGAAAAAAAAAAGGGTCTCCGACTCCACTGGGGATCGAACCCAGAATCTCTGGTTCCGTAGACCAGCGCCTTATCCATTGGGCCATGGAGTCGATTTGTTGACGGTTTCTAACGACGCCATTATCATCCAGTGAAGAGCAGAGAACAGCTTGGAAATTTTCCTGTGTCTGAAGGGAAAGCACGAGAATAGATTTGCAGCTGTGCCATTTGAGGAGCGTGAAATAGTCGAGTCTTGGGAATAAAATCTTAATCTAGACTGTGTGTCTAGGCAATAAGAGAGGTTGAAAGAAATTACAAAGAAAAGGAAAAACATGTAAGATTATTACCAAGAATTATTGAAAGTTTTTGTACTGACTTTTATTTATGTATGGAACCACGGTGCTCAAGATAGAACCACCACTTTGCTCAAAATCCACAGCACCAAAGAGAACTCAAATGCAAAGAGCGTGTGCAGCAATCCCCGATCAAGTGCGAATCCGAAGAGCGTGATTCCCCCATGGTTGTGTTGCAGATATGCAACTGCGCAATCAAAACATGCAGTTAACAGATTATTCTCGACAGCTTAAATCTACTCATACAATGCTTGTTTTCACTTACTAAAAGCCTGCCTTGTTTGGAAAGAGGAAGCATCCTGTGTGATGAAAATATCTGGTGGATCAGCGTCATCGGTTTGTATAGAGTCATCAGTCTCCCGGACAAGGCATTTGCCTTGCTCTGATCTGGAAGATGCAGATGTTACCATCATATGCCATCTAGTTGCTATAGATACAATGCCTTGAGCTCTATGCGTGATTCTCGCTGCTCCCAGTAAGCATAAGAAGAAGCCACTCAGCTGAACCACTGAACAAATCTGCATTCCCCACAATGACAATAATATAATAATAATAATAATAATAATAATAATAATAGTTACCAGGTTTGTACTAGTAACTTATCCTAACATTCTCCCACAAAACAAGTTGTCAATTGGCACTCTACTCTTCTGACTTACCACAATGTCCCCAGAATTGAAGAAGTTTTTTTCTGATTTGAAAGCCAGAACCAGCAGTAATGCCCCTAGTTGAGTAATGGTAATGGTAACCGAGCAAGCAATTATGAAGAATCGATATCTGTGGCTGGTGCCAGACAACTGTTTCTTAATTCTAAAATGCTCCTTGAAGATGGCACCGGCATCCGATTCACATCCCTCGAACAACTTATGAAGCCCTTCAAATCTAAGTATCTGCAGCTCACAAGTCAGCCGAAACAGAACGCACACCAACAAGAACACACCTGTCCTATAAACCCAGGATGCCAGCACCAAGAGAAACATCACAGAATTTAAGGGAACGCCTAGACTGATGTAAGGCAGTGTTATTTCGACGGTGGAGAAGAATATGATTTTATGAGCAAGTTCCACAAAGAAAGATGGCAGCAATATGCAGGCTAGGTACCGAAAAGCCTTATCGAGCTCCCTGGAGTAGCCACGTCGAACAAACAAAGAATCATCCTGTAGGCCATCCAGGAACAAGAGCTGGCGGAGACCGTACGTACTAAAAAAACGTGACAGAGTGAAGAAAGCTATTAGAGCTAAGCCTGACTCGGGTAACTGGACAAGGGTGTTGAAAGATATAGGGTCACGGAGTGCAGCTGAGGGAGGGAGTTTTACAGAGAGGGAGCTGAGAATGGGGAGAATAATAGCGAAGAATATGAAAGTGGAGTAGGAAATGAATTTGCCAAGGCAAGAGGAGTGGTCAAGGGCGCACCATTTGAGGCAGATGCGAAAGTGGCGCAGTTCATCAAAGAGTAAGGATTTTGATCGTGCGTAGGATGGGTGAAGCAATAAGGGGACGGCAGACTGCTGCAGATGATCTGGTTGGTTGTTTAGATTAGATGGATGGGGAGTGTCAGCACAAGTGGGGGAGGGGTTCATGGTTGAAAGAGTTGAGGAATGATAATCGCATTGCACTGGAAGCAGGAAGGTAATAAATAGGGAAGCGATGGCGATGGCGATGGCGATGGATGGAGGGCAAGCTGCCTGTGAAACATTAACGAACTAATTTTATGGTTATGAAGAAAGCAAAGCAACTAGAAAAGGTGGTAGGTATCAAATTGCTTGGGAGTGTAAGCTTAGCCTATTATGCCTTTTCTTAAACCAATATCAAAACAATACTTTATATATGTGTAAGGTTTTATCTTTGGGCAGATTTTCTTTCCGACCATAAAAGAAAGAAATAGTGAAAGCAGAAAATCAAGCTTCATCCCGTGAGTGGCTGTCTGCCTTGTACTAGAGGTAGAGGCTTTAGATTAATTTCAACATAAGCAAAGAATAGACCACCTTTTTAACATCTCATATACATTATACATACATGTGAATGTGATAGCCGATAGTAGATGGGATGGGGATGAATCGGGGGTCCAATTTTGATACGTGGATTGGATCCCAGACAGAGACAGTAGCAGTGTGATAATTGGCGACTACTATAAAAGTGGGCTGATTGATAGAATACAGTGCTCGAGCCCCAAAGGGGGAGGCCGGACTCCAAACTATAGTAGTAATTGATTGATTGTAAAACTCGATGAAATCCCATAGTGGGGTGGTGGTGTTGTTAATTACAATTACAACACACCGACGGCTGAACCAACAATAAAAACATCATTCCTATCAATGTAATTAAGACAAAGGAAGAACGAATATCCCATCTTAATGAATGAATTTATTATTATTGTGAAAAGACAAAGCATTTTTAATGAGCCAACACTCACAAAAATTTGAGACAATTCAGTTACTTCACCTGCTCTGCATAATATTAGTACTCTTACAAAGGAAAGCCGGCCTCGTTCCTCAATTAACAGCTCATTGTTGAGTGGAATTATTTGTCTCCTCTAACTCCAATTCATAATCATTTTCTACTACGTATATTAATTACTCGTCCTCTCCATCTCCTCCTAGTTAAATGTTAAATGTTAAATGTTAGCAATTAAGTAGCCGATATATGCTTCATCATCTTCCATTCCATGATGGCTTGCAGGGTAGTAGCATGTATTATTCTCATGCTATCTCATATTATTGTGGGGTTTTTCGCTGACGCTGATGATGCAGCCGCCCTCCTCACCTTCAAGAATTCTCTCTCTAATCCCTCTCTGCTTTATGACTGGAAGGAAACATCCACTCCATGCCGCGCCAATACTTCAATTTGGGTTGGCGTGGATTGCAACGACGATGGGTACATCTATAGGTTGATTCTTGAGAACATGGGCCTCTCTGGCAAGATAGACTTCGACTCCCTGGCATTGTTGCCACAGCTGAGGGCTTTAAGCTTCAAGAACAACAGCTTCCAGGGACCTTTTCCTGATCACCTCAATAAACTCAGATCCTTGAAGACGCTGTATTTGTCGTTCAACGAATTCTCGGGTGTAATTCCGGACGATGCTTTTTATGGGATGAATTCCTTGGCGCAACTTCATCTGGGACATAACGTTTTCAGTGGCCCAATCCCTTCCTCGCTTGTTCCATTGACAAAGCTTGTGAGACTCAGTCTTGAGGACAATCAGTTTGATGGCCAAATCCCCGACTTTCAGCGCCACTTCTCTTTCTTTAACGTCTCTAATAACCACCTTACGGGTCATATTCCGGCTTCCCTTGCCGATATCAGTCCAAGCCTTTTTGCAGGTTAATTTATCTTTTGTTTCATTTTCATCCACTTCGATTCAAAAGTTTTAATTAATTATATATATTTATATATTCAATGGATTAGATTATAATACCTAGGTAATTTGGTTGACCTGGTCTAACAAATAAACTTTTAATTGCCATGCCTAGATTAGATGTACTATTTTCTTTATAATATAAATTTGTACGTTAAGAAATGATTTCTTGTATACAATCAGTTTTAAGTTGCATGTAAAATAATATTATATGTAGAAGGTCCGTTAATTGAACGAAAGTAAGTTTGTATGAATCAGGGAACGATGGGCTTTGTGGAAAGCCGCTGCCGTCATGCAAGTCGTCCAAGAACAAGACTCTGATAATCATAGTGGTAGTAGTGGCCTCTGTGGTTGCATTGGCTGCCATCCTCGCATTCGCCTATTTTCGCCGTGGCCGAACCAAAACCCCCCAACTGAGTCTAAAGCAGCTCCAAGTTCAAGGTACTGAAGCCCACGCCCAATTTGCCATTATGGCCCCAAAGGAGTCCCCTGATGGCAACAAGGGAAAGTTGGAATTCGTAAGGAACGATAGGGAGAGATTCGAGTTGCAAGGCCTTCTCAGGGCCTCTGCTGAGATCTTGGGGAGCAGTGATTTTGGGCCATCTTATAAGGCAGTGATTGCAGACGGATCTGCTATGGTTGTGAAGAGGTTTAGGGAAATGAGCGATGCTCCAAAATCTGAATTCTATGACCACATCACAAGGCTTGGAACCCTGTCGCACCGTAACTTGCTCCCTCTTGTAGCATTCTATTATAGAAACGATGAAAAACTTTTAATTTCAGACTATGTCGAAAATGGAAGCTTGGCTACACATCTTCATGGTATATTTACAATATTTACATATTGCTTTCTATCTTTACATGCTTCGTTGATTATGTATGCAAAGTAAACTTTTAATAAGATGTTCAGGTAAGCATAGTTCGGGAGGAAAAAAGCTAGACTGGCCAACTCGTCTAAAGATAATAAAAGG
Organism: Ricinus communis; assembly: GCF_019578655.1. NCBI lineage: Eukaryota > Viridiplantae > Streptophyta > Magnoliopsida > Malpighiales > Euphorbiaceae > Ricinus > Ricinus communis. The sequence continues at coordinate 33,200,325 of NC_063258.1, forward strand.
AGTAGCAAGAGGATTGGCGTACCTACACAAAGAGTTGCCAAGCCTAACACTGCCACACGGTCACCTCAAATCATCAAACGTACTAGTAGACCATACATTCGAGCCTCTGTTGACAGACTACGCGCTGGCTCCCCTTGTGAACAAAGGTCATGCACAGCAACACATGGCAGCCTACAAGTCCCCTGAATTCACCCAGTATGCTCGCACTATAAGAAAGACTGATGTGTGGAGCCTAGGAATACTAATTCTTGAAATGTTAACGGGCAAGTTCCCAGCTAATTATGAAAGACAAGGGAGCAGCAAAGGAGATTTGGCGAGATGGGTGAATTCAGTAGTTAGAGAAGAGTGGACGGGGGAGGTGTTTGATGTGGAGATGAGCGGGACAAAGAATGGGGAAGGTGAGATGCTAAAGCTGCTGAAGATAGGGATGTGCTGCTGTGAATGGAAAGTGGAGAGGAGGTGGGATTTGAGAGAGGCAGTTGATAGGATCGAGGAGTTGAAGGAAAGAGAGAGGGAGTGTGATGAGTTTAGCTCGAATGCAAGTGAAGCCGACATTTATTCTTCCAGAGCTATGACTGATGATGATTTCTCTTTTTCCATCAATGCCTGAGTGATCCTATGCTACTGCCATTGTATCTATTTTTATCATCGTCAATCTCATCCTCCCTTTTCTTTCGATTTCAATTGTTTACTTTTGCCTGCATATCTGCTTAATGCTTATGTAGAATACCCTTCCTTACCAATTAATCTATCATCAACTAAATTATAATTTCTTAAATCTTCTGTCTAACTCTTCAGGAATTAAATTATAGAAATTACTTAAATTTCATATTCCATGTCTTAGTTTGTTCCTTATTACTTTTCTTAAAATGGGGCGAAAAAAAAAAGGACAATGATGTCTCAAAAGCTGCTTTCGTGAAATTACATGGTTAAAAAATATCAAAGCCATCAAAACCTTTTGTGATATGGCAAATCAAGATCATGAAAGTTAAATCCATAATGATATCAATTTGTGGAAAATGAATAATACCTGATACAAACTAGAAATTTTAATATATATACCGATCTCTATAGATGAACTGTTTCTGATGCTACATTTGCAAAACGACAAGTCAGGATTCCCTAGGCATAGTACCTAGAATACCACTCCGACGGTCAAGTTAATATTTGGTAAAGGCAAAAGAATATAAGTATTTAGAAGGTTATAATTCCATTCTCCCCTTCTTGTTGTGTATTACCTTATATTTATAGACCTTATAGTAGAGTAGTTCACTTACAATACATCTCCTTCGTTGTAGGAGATAAAGCTTACCACAAAAAGAATCCATAACCTAATGAATAACTACAACATAGATAAAAGTCCTACCCCGAATACACAAGAAAATAGGTTGCGTTGGAGTGAATATCTATCTCTTAATTAATTGATCTTTATCAATGATCGGTTGGAATCATAATCAGGCGAGCTCTTGTTCTTACGGGTTGATCTATTTAGGCGAGATCGTATCACATGTCCCCCCTTAATTTCAAATTAAAGACTCGGAGTGTGAACATCTTTTGGAGCTAAGGCTTAGTTGTACATCGCACCAATGATGTTTAGACTTATATTGCTTGATGAGCTGAAATGATTATGGAAATCTATATGATAGAGCTGATGATGGAGATCTATATTGCGGAGATCTACACGGGAGATCTATATTGCAGAGAACTACACAAGAGGTATATATTGGAAAGATCTGTATGGAAGATCTATATTGGAGAGATATGTACAAAAGATCTACACTGGAGAGATCTGTACGGAAGAGTTACTGATCAACACTTTGAATAGTGGGGACATGATCTCCTATTTTTCAAAAAGTGAAGAACGTGGTGCTTGATTATGATAACTGATGGAGATCAATGAGTTATGGTATATGGGAGATCTCATAGCTTTTCGGGTGATCTTATAGTACTTTGTATGATCCTATAGCTCTTCGGACAATTTTATAACTCTCTCTCCAATTTTGTAGCTTTTCTATGCGATATCTTTAGGCGAGTATGCATCGCAGATGCCTCTCCCATAAGTTCTGAGTTAAAGATTCGGATGGGTAATGATGTAGATCCTTTTAGGATTATTGTGAGTAAATATTTCTTAAAAGTTTTTCGATGATCTCTTTGGAGATCCATTTTTATGAAAATCTCTTCTTATGAAAATCTTCCTTGATAGGGATCTTCTTTGAGGTTTTTTTAAAAATCGTCTAGAGCTTTTTCATGGGAAATCTTCTCTCGAAAGATCTCTAAACTTACCATAAAAAGAATCCATATTGTGAGTAAATATTTCTTAAAAGTTTTTCGATGATCTCTATGGAGATCCATTTTTATGAAAATCTCTTCTGATGAAAATCTTCTTTGATAGGGATCTTCTTTGAGGTTTTTTTAAAAATCGTCTAGAGCTTTTTCATGGGAAATCTTCTCTCCAAAGATCTCTAAACTTACCATAAAAAGAATCCATAGCCTAATGAATAACTACAACGTTTGTAAGATCCCTACCTCAAATACATAAGAAAATAGATTAAGATGGAGTGAATATCTATTGTTTAATTAACTGATCTTTATCAAAGACCGGTTTGAATCATAATCAGACGAGCTCTTATTCTCGCGGGGTGATATATTTAGGCGAGATCGTATCAATACCCTACGTTGGATAACAAGGATGTACCACTGTAGATGCAACAACTGACAGATACATGTATGCATGTACCACTCTTCTGCAGAATATACAATTTGTATTGTATGTTCCCTTTATCTTTCTTTATAATACATACAATTCTTCCTTCCTTATCCCTCTTTCGCTCCTTTTGAAATTTTTCTTCTAAACTCCCATCTCCACACACAATATTATTTGCAGTTTCGTTTGATGTGGAACTACAAAGGCCATTGAGCAACGTTTACTATGTCAGTCGCATCCCATCATATGTATCATTGGATTCAGATGGAATATCTATTGAAGAAGATCCCATCGGGTTGATTGAAGACTATGGCTATGCTCATTTTTATTTTCTCGGCCTTTATAACGCATCCAAGAAGGTCAATATTTACTGCAAGACCTGTTGTTTCGTGTCTTTCCTTAGTCTGCTATAGTAATTGGAAGGATCTTAGTTTTGATTTTATATTGATAATAGTGATTAAGTTGTGTCCAATAACTTATATAATATGTGTCAAATATTTCAATTATATTTATGAGGTTTGGAATTTAGATGCTTAGGCATTATTTAGGGTGTATTGGGTGAGCCTTTCGGCTTGGGTAGCATGTGTCTTAATTTCAAAATTCTTCCCATTTAATTAAATAAAAAGTAGCATTATTATAAAAGAGAGGAAAACTATAACTTTTGGCACATGAAGAATGAAACTATGTTGTATCCAAAGATGCTAGAAAGGTGATTCTGTTTTGTTTGATCCTTTATTACTTGATGTTTGTATGTATATGTATATATATATATGGACTAAAAAAAACTATGTCTTTCAGATATTAGTTTCTAAACTTGTTGGCATAGTATATACTGATAGGGTTAAGAATAGATATTGGTGATTCCCGTATGAACTTAATAACCATATTGAAATGTATTAAGACTGAAATAATTAAAAAATTTTATAACCGAATTGAATTGATTCGAAAATATTTTATTATTACAGTATGGTATTGGTTCTTTAGTCATAACCGTATCAGAATTGAGCCGTTTTATACTGATCCGGACTAAATTATAGATTCGAATTTTTTACATATATTTATTAATAATTATATATATTATATAAATAATACATGTAAAATATTAACTATACTACAATATAGTTTATATTTTATAAAATACCTATAATATATAAAATATTTGTTGTACAGTGTATACTATATTATTAATTTACTATATACTTAAGTGTTAATTTCTTTTTTACTAATATTATCTACTGCAACAGCCAACTGCATGTCTCAAATCTCAATTTATATGTCTATTCTCTCACATTTAGCTCTCGATTTACAAATTTTAAGCCAGCCGCATCTCTCACACCTAAAATTGGACTTATATTTTAGTGCTATATAAAATTTATAATTTTTTATTTTAATGTTAGTCATCTGCAAAATATTATTATGCCAGCAATAACAAATATTTTAATAGTTTATATTTGATATTAAATTACTATATTTGAAAGTGGACTAAAATTGTAAAATAAATTATTCAATAATGTGATTGTAATTCTACTTAATTCCAATTCTTATTTAGATGTCAATCGTATTTTTTTAATATATTTAATTAAAGGTAAAATTTAAAATTGTATTTTTTTAAATATTAGTATAAAAAATAGTACAAAATCGAAAAAATTAGTTCAATACGGTATATGATGCAATTTATGTTTAATATTGTACTTGTATTTTAAATTTTTAAAAAATTAAAATTGTTAAATTAAATAACGAATTGGACGGATTCGTGATGTAACACTGTATAACTTATAGAGTGCTCTCCTAGTCGTGCCTTCACCGCCCAACTTACAAAAGCTTACAATGAGCTGAAAACGACTGAGACGGATGTTTGGTAATTATATTGGTGTCCAAAGATAAAGATGTTAAAGAATTCAATATGAACATGGGTGGCTATCCCGTATGAGGACAGGACTTGTGTAGGATGCTCAACATAAAACGGATTCCAGCTCTGGTGATAATTGGAGAGGACGGGAGGACTATAAGCACATATGGAAAGGGCATGATTCCAGTGTATGGCGCCAAGGGATTCCCATTCCCGGAATGGAGGGTTGCAGAGATAGAAGCAGCCATACTTTTGAGGAGATGCTGGATCCTTTGCGCTTAAGTGCTCAGAGTAGAGGCAGAAAGAGAGGTCGGATCTTGGGAATGTGAGCTAAACAGATTGAGAGCAGTTGCCGAAGAAAACATGCATCTAACATTGCTATGTCTTTGTAGAGGTAGTAGATTGATGAGTTGTGCCATTGTTCACTGCTATCAACACAAGCGTTGATTTGATCATATATTGTTATGGTTGGTTTTCTCGCAGACTGATTCAAATATATCTTATGTAAGCTCAAGAAGATCTTCACACATTTTGGAATTGCAGTGATGAGCTCAAAATCAAATGTATGCAAAAGCTTTCTTATTTCCAGCATCATGGACCTGGATTGTTTTTTTTCCTTATCAACTTCTCTCTGTAATGAATTAGCCAAAAACTCGTATTTGATTTTGCTAATTTTAGGAGAGGCTACTTACCGGTCCGTACAATAGTATCATCAGAACAGCAATGCTATCTGAATATGAATGTGTGTCGGCTTTACAGTGCCAATTCCATTTTGGGATCTAAAATTGTTGAAGAGATGGACGCCCATCACATCCTCCTCAAAACTTCTTCTCTTTTATCCTACAAAAATTACTAATTATCTATATTTTTCATTAAGTTGTCATTAAATATATCCAGTTTAATATTTCTTAAAATTTTTACATATAAATATATTTTTGAAAATAAAAACAACACAATATATGAATATGAATAGATAACTTGTTAAATTAAATTTATAGTAAACAAGATCAAAGTGATTCCCATTTTCATTACACAGGCATATAAGGTATTATCTCTCTCTTTAAAACACAACAATTAAAATCATCTATTTTTCACTTCTAACATTGTTTCTCTTTATTAAGAAATTCAATTTTAGCGTTATACAAAAAACAAATGAATATTCAGCAACTCATTTCTAAGCTAACCCTTTTTTTTTTTTTCTTATTCTATATCTCAAGTTGAAATTATTGAAATTCTTTCTATAAACTAATTAATTTCCTGTAAGAAATTTTATAACTATAAAAATATTATAATTTAATAAATATTTAAATAATAATTTATTTTAACTTAATATTATTTTATCAATAAAATAATAACGATACTGGATAAAATAATTAATAATTTATTATAATAATATATAAAATTAATAAAATTGCAAAGCCTACTGAGGATTATCGCATAATAGGAAGGATGTTGGTAATAATAAAAAAAAAAGAAAACAGTAATAAAATTTTGTATGAAAAACATTTTTGTAAGAAAAATAAAAATAAAAATGAAACAGAATATATGTAAAGCGAGTGAAGACTAACATGCGTAGTCGCGAGTGAGCGTTGGAACGGTCAGAATAAAAAACGAGGCTTTGGAAAAAAAATGAAAAACAAAGACTGCTTCTCTCTGGTCTTTGCTCTTGGTCTTCAGCGGATTGCTTCGTGATCTTTGGGTTTGGTTCAGTTTATACTTTCCAATAATTTTGTATCTATTCTATAATCAGGTAAATCCTTTTTCTTTTCCCTCTCTTCTTTTTTTACAAATTTGCGCTGTTCCTTGTGCATTTAAATCCATCGATTTTCTTTTTGTGATTTTGATACTCTACTTTGACCTGTCTACCTGATCTATAACTATAAACTCGTGTTTTCTTGGATTTTAGGCTCTGCAGTATGCTAGTAATATTTGCTGCTCTCTGTTTCCTTCTTGTGTTGGATGATCTTAATTTTTATACGCTTCTGTATTTTATTTTATTTTATCTATTCTGATATTTCTTTTTAGAAAGCCGCCAATTCCAAATATTACTACACTTTAGTTTCTGTTAATAACTAAGAGATTTATTTTATTCAACTGTCACTGACAGTTTAATTTCTACCTTTTTTATATTTATATTTTAGTTTGTGCGTTCTTCTAAGGGTTTCTAATTGTGATGCTTGTTTCCTGTTACAGCCCCGAAGATGTTGATCAAACTGTAGCTTCAAATGCATCCGGAGCTTTGTGGATTCCAATAATTTCATCTCCATAATTTGTTATTAATTACAAAGTATGGGGTCAAAGCTATTGTGTTTCTTATTTGGGCTCCTTATATTATCACTTTCTTTTTAAATCCGTTTCGCAGTTATTTCATTCCTTATTATAAATATTTCAGCTGATATGCCCTGCAAATATTAAGTTCGCTGGTCGTTTATTAATGCATGATCCATCTCAACTGTAGTGTTTGGAAAGTCTAAAATTGGAAGAATCAATTTAATTGAATCCTATTAATCAGCTCTCATGTTTGGAAAGCTCATAGTTCATAGAATTCATTTATTACAACTTAATAAAACGACGCATTTTGAGAGAAACAAAAACGTGCTACAAGCTACATGATTTTTCATGAATTCCTTCACATGATAATTAGTTTCCTTAAATGCCAAGCTGGTATATTCAGTCCTGTGCCTTTGTTACAGTTATTTTCATTTTGACCATTTGTACCACATGTTTGCGCGAGTAGTGTTCCCAAGTTGGCTGGTTCCTGATTGTCTTAATTTATGACTGGTGATCCTAATCCTCATTTGTCATGTTGTTGCTCCGTAAGGTATCCAGAGTTGAAAATTTAGGATCAGGTGTATTGGCTTATATGAAGTGAAAAGAGTCATGGATTTTGCTCTAATAAATGAGTCATTGGACCAGTTTCCTCAGGGAGCATTGATTATTTTTCACTATCGTATCATGTTAATAATGACTTACAAAGTTCTCATATATATTTGATTTTAGGGCATGCACTGTATTAGTTGGCACCTCTAGATGAGCTTTGAGGAATTTTGGATAAGAATAATTGCGTCTCTCTGATTTTATTTTGAGGAGATCCATTCATGATCAGGAAAATGGTGGAAGGGCCAAAATTTACAGGACTTGTAGGCGGAAGTGATGACAATGTCAACTACTATGATTTCACACAAGGCTTCTACCAAAAACTCGGTGAGGGAACAAACATGTCCATTGACAGTTTACAAACTAGCAACGCTGGTGGGTCCGTGTCGATGTCAGTGGATAATAGTAGTGTGGGGTCCAGTGATTCTCTTACCCACATCTTAAGCCACCCAGGTTTAAAACCTGTCAGCCACCACAACTACAGTGTCTCAGTGGGACAGAGTGTGTTTCGTCCGAGGAAGGTGACCCATGCCCTAAATGAGGATGCATTAGCACAAGCATTGATGGATAGTCGGTATCAAACTGAGGGATTGGATAATTATGATGATTGGACAATTGATTTGAGAAAACTCAATATGGGAACAGCATTTGCCCAAGGTGCTTTTGGAAAGTTGTATAGAGGAGCATATAATGGCGAGGATGTTGCAATAAAGATATTGGAGAGGCCAGAGAATTGCCATGAGAAGGCACAGGTGATGGAGCAGCAGTTTCAGCAGGAAGTCATGATGCTTGCAACTTTGAAGCATCCCAACATTGTGCGCTTTATTGGGGCATGCCGCAAGCCCATGGTTTGGTGTATTGTGACAGAGTATGCCAAGGGAGGGTCAGTAAGGCAGGCTTTGACAAGGAGACAGAATCGGGCAGTGCCATTGAAATTGGCAGTTAAGCAGGCATTGGATGTTGCAAGGGGAATGGCTTATGTTCATGGTCTTGGGTTTATACACCGGGATTTGAAGTCAGATAACCTTCTGATTTCTGCTGATAAGTCAATAAAAATTGCAGATTTTGGTGTTGCACGGATTGAGGTGCAGACTGAGGGAATGACACCGGAAACAGGGACATACCGTTGGATGGCTCCGTAAGTCTCCAGATATTTTTAGCATTTAGGCTCCTTTCTTTTATGTTAATCTATTATTAGTGTTCATATTTTTGGTGTAGCCTTTTAAATTTTCCCCTCTAATTCCTAGCATGATTTATAAATATTTCCACACATATTGTTCCCTTTTAGTGGTTCATAAATGTGTCTTAGAATGAAAGGTGGTAGTTATTTAGTCTTCATGAAATTCTTTTTTTATACACCATTGTTTGGAATTCTCATACAACTAATGGCAATTCAAATGAGAAAGATGCTGGGTACTGACCTGTCTGTGCACTTATGTATACATTTTTTTATTTGTTTGGGGCTTATGCTTCTTTCTCAACTCTTTGCAATTTGTGAGGTTGCAAAGAGATGGAAAAAACGTTGTTTTGAAATATGAGCAACTTTTACTTGTTTGGAAGAGAGATGGAAGTAGAGGGAAGGAATATGAAAGGAGGAGATTCCTTCCTTGCAAATAGTTGTTCTGTTTTATTTCCTCCCATATTCTTCTTGAATGCATACATAATAAGTGAAATTAATTTTCTTTTCCTCTATTTTTCATTTTCTTGTTGTCCTCTCATCTTTTTGTTCCCAAGTATTAAGTCAAAGATTTTTCTTACCCTCTTAGAGTATGGCACTTTCCAATTGATTGTTGGGAAATGAGGATGGAAGTGTTTTGGACGGAATGTTACAGCTCATTATTACAACCTTTCTCTCAAACTTGAGTATTGGGACTTGCTCTAACAGAGGAATAAAAACCTTAATAAGTAGCTTTAACAAGCATATCCAGTCTTTTATGTGTTTATGTTATAAAAACTTAATAAGGGACTTTGTCTTTCAATTGATTTCCTAAGCCTTATCCTAGGTTAACCTTCCTTACCTCTTTAATGCTGTAAAAAATGATTGCAAATTTAACGGATTTCTCGGCTTCGACTTTCTTTGGGAGGAGGTACATTTGTGGTGGAGTGGTCATTGCTTGATAGTGGTTTTCTTGTGAGCTAAAGAGATTTTAAAGAAATAAGTTATCGATGTATGGAAGTGCTATGAACATGTTCAGGCGACATGGTTTGAGATCATTCATTGCATATTAAAAGATTTCCGTTCTTTTATGCTCTCTCAATCTCTATTTTACTTTTAAAGTTTTTCTTCTTTTCGATTCCCTTGGAGTGTGTACTCTATTTAGTTATTATAATAATCGTGTTTCCCATTTTGATTGATGAATACAAATTTGACCTCATTGAAAAATAGTTTCTGAGTTATGGCAATGCTGCTCTTTGAATTTTACATTAATTCACGTATTAACGCCTTATGTTACTTGCAAATATTTAAGTTGATTTGGCCTGTTTTTTCCCTTGGAAAAACACAAACCAGGGATTGCAATTATAGAAGACTTTCAGTAGCCTATACAGCATAAACTCCTAGTACCTGAAAATAAAGAATTAAGCATTTTTTATTGTCACCCTAGTTGTCCTGAAATTTCATTGTCTCTAGGTCCTGCAACGTCTGGTGGACTATTTTCTAAATATGGAATGAAGGAATTGAAGTTAGTTATAGGTGACATAAGGAATGTGTCCTATGATTTTTATTTTTCTTAAAGTTTGAATTCAAAAATCTGTTTAAAATGTTGCAGAGTTCTCTGGTAGCTGTTCAATGGAACTTGTAAATAGGAATATATGTCAGGGCCAACAATTAATTAGGAAAGTTCCTGGTTTCTTAGAACTAATTGTTTCTTGTTTGTAATCCTGTGTCTTGCAAATGGTTTATTGTGGGTAAGACGGGATCAAGAGGAGATAACAGGTCAATTTGCAGAGGGATGCTGTTGGTTCACTCGTTTCTATTTCGTATTGTTGAAGTTTCTTCTCTGTTGTATGGCTGCCTTTGGAAATCTTGGCTGTAAGTTGCTGTTGTATTTTGTGTTTAATGTTGCGGTTTGTGGTGGCAGGGAGATGATTCAACATAGACCTTATACGCAGAAGGTGGATGTATATAGCTTTGGGATTGTACTTTGGGAGCTGATAACAGGGTTGCTTCCCTTCCAGAACATGTCAGCAGTGCAGGCTGCATTTGCTGTGGTTAACAAAGGTGTAAGGCCGGTCATCCCACACGACTGTCTACCTGTGCTGAGTGAGATCATGACTCGGTGCTGGGACACAAATCCTGAAGTCCGTCCCCCATTCACTGAGATTGTCAGGATGCTTGAGAATGCTGAATCTGAGATTATGAATACTGTGCGCAAGGCACGTTTCCGATGTTGCATTAGCCAACCCATGACAGTTGACTGATCTGGATCCAGAATATAATAGTGTGAAAAAGAGAGAGAAGCCTGAAGAATATAAAACTGAAGTAATATGAAAGTATAAGCATGTAATTTTTAATTTGGGTATTATTTGAAGATAGGGAGAAGTTAACCATGGAGACGTTGGTAGTGAATTTGTAATGGAGTAGCAATTGAATGTGGGGGTGGAGGGAAGGGTGGTTTGGTTAGTTGTAGTGGTTAACATTTTATATTTCATACAATCTGTAGCAAATATATGGGATCTGCCGCTTACAAAGTTGTGGAGTGTTCTTGTTTCATATTACAAATTACAATTTACAAAAAATTTGAAAAATTGGAGGTTATCTGATATTTGCTCAAAGGCTACTTACTTGCTTTTGGTGCCCATTAGATGCCCAATTTTATTGATGTATTATCATTTAGGTCTGAATCTTATATGGTAACTGATAAATTAATATCTAAGATGGAAAAATGGTCAGGCAAGTAGTGAAAGAAAACTAAACTTTGAGAAGGAAAAATGGAAAGAAAGAAAAGAAGGATTAGAGATAGTTCATCGCATTATTATTGTTGGACGGAAGAGAAAGCCTAAAAAAGAATTACTGAACAAATGTGTAGATTGTAACGAGAGAGGGAAGCACTTGCAACAGTCGCAATAAGAACGCTTCCGTCAATCTTCGTCTTTATTCAATTCTTTCGTTTGTTCTTTTCTTCTTCTTCTTCTTACTTTCTAACCTTCGATTGCAAATAATCAATTTTTTCTCTTTTTTTTTTTTTTTTTGAAAAAAAGGATCAGAGCATTTCATATCGATTTTGTATAGGAATCGATTTTGTTGCTTTTACTTTTCTTTTTCTCCGCTGTTTGCGAGGTGTGCTTTTGATTCATTACGTTGTGAATATGATCGCCTACTTTGACTCTTTTACCATTGCAAAAAACCTAATCTATATCTATGTAAGATTGATTTCTTTTTCTGGATTTTGGGCTTTCATGTTAACATGTTTATCTCTGCCTTTTCTTCTCCTTAATTGTTCCATTTATTGTTGAGAGGCTAACCACTTGTAGTTTATGGATATTAATTACCAAGTATGAGCTTCTTACATTGAATTGGCATGCATTGAGAATTAAAATATCATTTATCAATTGTACTTGTGTGCTACTTTCTGTGTTTCTCAAAGGATTTATGATCCTGATGATGACCCAACTGTGGCTTCAAATGCATCCAACGCTTCTTGGATCCCTACAATTCCATCTCTTTAGTTTGTTATAATTGCATGGGTGGCACCTCATTATAGAATCAATACTTAGTTCTTATCTTTCTTAGTTCGCCTCCTATTTTAACACTACTTATAGGGCAGCTACAAAATGCTTCTGTTAGTTATAGAATTTTTATATTCATATTACCCGGCCTTTTCAACGATATGGCAAAATGTTTGATATATCCTAACAAGTTCCTGTAAATGCCAAACCAGTGCCTTTGTTAATAGTTTCTTCCTTTTGACCATCGTTATCCTTCATTTGTGCTGATATGCGTTCTGTAGTTGGCTGCTTCTTAATAATCTTCATTGTCGTCTTGTTTCACCCTCTAAGATCCTCAGCATTGAGATTCTAAGATTAAGTGTATTGACTTACATGAAGTCAGAGTGTCATAGTCAGTGTAACTGCCGGCACGTGGAGAGTTTATGATTATCCACTGTCATTTCCACATTCATTATGACTTACAAATTTCTCATTCGTGTTGGTTTTTAGGGCACATGGACTTGGCACCGCCAACCAGGATTGAGGATTTCTGGATAAGAATAATTGTGTTTCTGTGATTTATTTGACGCATTTAATTCAAGTTAGGAAACTGGTGGAAGGGCCAATTTACAGGACTCATACAAGTAAATAATGTTAACGGCAACAATTACTATGATTTCACACAAGAGTTTTACCAAAAACTCGGTGAGAGTGAGGGAACAACTATGTCCATTGACAATTTACAGACTAGCAATGCCAATGGATCTGTGTCAATGTCAGTGGAAAATAGTAGTGTGTCCAACAATTCTCTAACCCACCCAGGTTTGAAACCCGTTAGTCGTCATCACAACTAGAGTGTCTCAGTGTGGCACAGTGTCTTTCATCCAAAAAAGATGACCCATGTGCTAAATGAGGATGCATTAGCACAATCTTGATGGATAGCTGGTTTCCAACTGAGGGATTTGAGAATTACTAGGAACGGACAATTGATTTAAGAAAACTCATAATGGGCACAGCCTTTGTCTAAGCTGCGGCCGATAAGTTGTATAGAGGAACATATAATGGGGGGAATGTTGCAATAAAGATATTGGAGAGGCCAGAAAATAGCCCAGTGAAAGCACAGGTGATGGAGTAGCAGTTTCAGTAGGAAGTCATGATGCTTGCAACATTAAAGCACCCTAACATTGTGCATTTTGTCAGTGCATGCCGTAGGTCCATAGTTTGGTATATTGTGACAGTGTATGCAAAGGGAGGGTCTGTATGGCAGTGTCTAATAAGGAGGCAGAATCAGGCTGTGCCATTGAAATTGGCAGTTAAGCAGGCATGGGATGTTTCAAGGGGAATGACATATGTTCATGGGCTAGGTCTATAGACAAGGACCTGAAGTCAGATAACCTTCTGATTTCTTCTGATAAGTCAATAAAAGTTGCAGATTTTGGTGTCGCAAGGGTTGAGGTGCAGACTGAGGGAATGACACCAGAAACAGGGACATACTGTTGGATGGCTCCGTAAGTCTCTTGACCCTTTTATGCATTTAGCTTTCTTCCATTTTCATTAATCTATAATCTTTAATTGCCAGAAAACCTTTTAAATATGCCTCTAGTTTCCTAAGGTGATTCATAAGTATTTTATTCTCATTTCATTTTTTGCTGTTTCATAAATCTATCTCTGCATGCAAGGGACTAGTAATAAATTCTTTAGGAAATTTGGTTGTCCATATTGTTTGCAATTGTCACATAAATAAAGGGAATTCGCATGAGAAAGATGTGGAGGAGTAACATTTTGGTTTTCTTATGTATACCTTGCTTATATTTGAAACTTGTCCATGTCCCTTGATCTCTTGTTATTTTGAAGCAGTATAGAGAGAGAGAGAGAGAGAGAGAGAGAGAGAATTTGGGCATGAGAATATTAACAAGTGGTGCATGTGCTTTTTCTGGGGAAAGGATAGAAATAGGAGAAGAGAACCGAATAGAGTTTTCGATCTTGACCCACCATAACTTTTGTCAAACCTGGGTGAGATGGGGGTGAAAATAAGTAAGCTTATCCATCTGACACTAATGTTATAATTTGTATATGAAATATATAAAGGACATCATTGTAAGTTTGCCAATATTTTCTTCTATCCAACCAAAAGGAGCTCTAATAGTTGGCATCGCCACAATTTAGTTTCCTTTTTTTTTCCTTGCCTCCAATTTCAGCCTCCCATCTTTTTGTTCCTGAATATAAAATTAGTAATATTTTAATTCTCTTTGCGGGAATGGTACGAGTTATGAAACCATATATTGAGTGATGGAAAAAGTGCATTTGGATGATTGTATCAAGAATACTTGAAAGTTACAACTCATTGTTGAAACCTCCTCTATCAGATTGTATAAGGGCCTGCTCTAGCAAAGGATGAAATATCTTAAGAAGTAACTTTTCCATTCCTAGGTGGAAAACTTGTCCATTGGCATGTATATCTGGTCTTTTATAGTATATAAGGGACTCTACCTTTCATTTGTATCCGTAAGCTTTATCCTAGGTTAAACTTCATGACCCCTATTAATGTTATTTGTAACTAACTAATGCCTGCAAATTTAGCAGATTCATTGGCTGTTGTTTTAGGGTGAGATTTGGTAGTGGGGTGTGGGAGGTGGAATTGGTTTTTCTGGCTATAGGAATTTGGTTCTTTGAATTATAACTTGGGGGCTCTGAATTACATGCACTGATTTGCAAGCATGATGAAGCATGTCTTTTATGAGTTCTGATGAGTAAAATCAGTACGCGAAGGCTTAAAAGAAACGTAGAAACTCAGAAGGAAATAATAAATAAGGCAATGAGTGCAAAATGGGTTATCTGCATGTTGTATTAAGTAAACCAGTCTGATCTCTTTAGTAAGATTCCAGAAAATATGTAAAATATTGTACTGAAACTTTCTCTTTACCATTTGATTCTCAGAGCTCAACCTTTCTGTGATATTTCTAGTCTTTTGCTATTTGTTTGACCTTTCTACTTCTTGCTCTTTTATGTTGAGAACTTTCTTCGTCAGTTCATCTTATTATGCCATTTCTATCTCTTTCTGTTGTGATAAAGGAAAATGTTATTGTCGATTATCTATTGTTGTGTTATGGTGTTATTCACTTTTACTGGTTTTGTCAATTAAAAACAAACCTCTTTGGCTCAGGCCTTATACTTCGAGGCAAGGAAGGAAGAGAATTTTAGCAATGCCTTATGATACCTTCTTCGTGCTTTTAGTTTGCCTCACTTTTGGACTATTTAGATTATGGCAGATGTACACTTGTGTGTTTAGCCAACAAAAGTTTTAATTAGTTAAATTTTCAAAATCGGTTCATAATCGAATGCAGAAAGTTAACCAAATTTTCCTTTTAGGAAGACTGGTGTACGTTTTGTTTTGGAAAGTTATTCTTAAGATAGTCCCTGTTCCCTTTGAGGTTCCTCATATTACACTAGTTCTTTTTTGTCTTTTTAATATTACAGTTTGTAATAATATATAAATCTCTCTAATTGACTAAAATAAGAAGTAAAGGCATAATTACCTTTTACCTTTCTGAGGTTTGCTATATTACACTAGTCAATCCCTCCTTTTTTTCAATATTGTACTAATGATATGCTAATTCCCCTTTACTTAATTTATTCATTAGTTTCGACCTGCTGGGATAATATTTTTTATTTTATTTTAATACTTATATTTTCAATTTATAACGCAATTTCTTCAAATGAAATTGTTGTAACGAACATTCTTCAATAAACTACTTAACTTTTTTTGTGGACGAAATAAACTACTTAAACTGTATTCATTAATGTTTATAATCTTAATTGAACTATTGAATTTATAGAAATAACTAAAATAGTGTAAATTAGCAATTGTTATATTAATATGGTTAAAAGTATAAACTTTTATAGTAATTAGTAAAATTATTATATATGTAAATTTATAATTGTATTTATTTTTATATAACATATAAGCTGAAGCAAAAAAAAAAAAAAACTCTGAAATAGGTTGGTATTTAAATATACTATTTTAATAAGAAATCTGAAATACCCACCTAAATGAATTTGCTTTTCACTTCAATTTAACAGCCAAAAACTAACAGAAAAACTAACTAAAGGGGAAATTAGTATATAATCATAACCATATGGGGCTTTTAGTAAAAAGTAAAGGAGTAATTTTCCTCAAGGGGGACTTAGTAATCATCCTTTTTTTTTTTTTTTTTTTACTTTAGTCAATTTGAGGACATTTTTATCATTTTATTTTAAACATAGCAGCAAAAGCTGACGGAAAAACTAATAGAAAGGGGAATTAGTAATTGTTACAAACTACATACGGGATTGAAAAGTAAGGAATTGATCAGTGTAATATGGCAAACTTCAAGGGGGAAACAGTAATTACCCCTTGTTTTAATGATATATTTATGTGCACCTGGACCTGTGCCAGTTTACAAAATTTACTCAATGCGAGACCCAAAACCTGCCAATTGTAGATTAGCTACTGGAGGAGAGGAACTTCCTAGGTTTTTCCAATTTGTTAATGGAGAGTCCTGTATATAGGCAATCATAGGTGCATCAAAACCTTGCCTCATAAAACTAGAGTAATAAATAACTCATTCATTGTGTGATATATCTCTGAAATGCTTGTAACTAAACCTAACGCGTAGAGCGTGGGACTTAAATAGAAGAACATTCATCTGGGTTATGACTAATTATGGACAAGATGTCTGCGATTGCAAGTGCTTTTGGCTGGCGATATCTTATCCGGCTGTCCTTTAGTGGAATTTTCCTAGCCGGAAAGTGAAATAGGTCTGTTACTAGTATTACAAACTTGTTTATGTTATATAGACTAGGCAAAACAGTCTTCCTGGTGTCTTAGAATTAGGTAATTTCTGATAGTGCGGGTTGTACATTGTTGGCCATTTTCTCCCATCGTTCAGTCTAAAACTTTGATTATGAAGCTTTATAGAATTATTATCAGCAGACAGGAATATCCATTTTGTACCTTGAATCTTGCTGTGGTTTCAATGAGCTTTGGTATCAACAGATATATTTTAAACTAACTGGTGTATTTCCAAAAACTGGTACTCTATGCTTTCTTGATCCATTTCCGGTTTGCCATGTGTTTCAACTTCTGTTGAGGTTTTATCTCTGTTCTATTTTTGCCTTTGGTAATCAGCAGTTTTCTGAATTTGAGCAGTAGTTGGTAGTCTATTTTGAAGGTGTGGACAGTATTCTATTTCATGTTTGTGCTGCACATTCATGTAGAGAGATGATTCAAACACAGGCCCTATATAGAAAAGGTGGATATGTATAGCTTCGGGAGCTGATAACAGGTTTGCTTCCTTCCAGAACATGACAGCAGTTCGGGCTGCATTTGCTGTGGGGAACAGGGGCGCAAGGCCAGTCATCCCAAATGATTGTCTGCGTGCAGTGAGATGAGATCATGAGCCGCTGCTGGGAGGCCAACCCTGATGTTCAGGAATGCTGAAACTGAGATAATGACTGCCGGTTCAGATGTTGCATGACTCGTCCCATGACAGTCCACAGATACGAGTGGAAGTAGATGATAGCTGAAAGATGTACGAAGAATGAACATGTTAGTGTATGTAGCATTTTCCAAGGTTGGAAGAGACTGGATTTTGTATTTTGGGTTGTGAGAGTAGCATATTTTTTGAAACTTGGTTTGCAATCCGGGGGGGAGGAAGCATTAAACTTCTCTTTTTATTCAGTAGCTAACGTATACATGAAGTGGTAAGTATTTGGCATTAGATTGTGAATATGGAAAATGAGAGTGAGAGTTGTGTATTTGATTACTGTGTTTTAAAAAGTTTTAACATTTATTTTTGGTGTAAATAAAATATTTGAGAAAATTGAAAAAGAGTTGGGGTGGGGAAACATAAATGGACAAAAAAATAAAAAAAAAAGAGAGGCAGACATACGCGCAATATTACAGGACATATGACTTTGACGAGAACAATAAGAAAAGAAAAGAAACAACGAAAAGAACACGTGTAGTGTAAGTAGAGCGAGTAAAGACAGTCGCGAGTAATGACTAGCAACGGTCACAATAAAAACGAGGCTTTGGAAAGTAAAATGAGAAACAAAGACTGCTTCCCCATCTTCTTCTTCTTCTTCTTCTTTGGATTGTTCCTTCTTCTTCTACCTTCGATTTCAGATTATATCTTTCTTCCCTTCTTCTTCTTTCTTTTCCTTTTTATTTACCGGTTCTGTTTATAATCAGGTATGCATTTCATTTCGATTTTGTCTTCGATTTGGATGAAATTTCATCCTTTTTCTTTTATCAAAATTTTCATTTATTAAGCTCTACCTGATTAGCCTTTCCGCCATATTCTTTTACTCTTTTGTGATTTTGATCGCCCTAATTTTGACTCTAACTCCCTGATCTATAATCTTTTGTTTTCTTAGGATTTTATACTTTTATCCTGATATTTGTATTTATATATAGGCAGCTTTCATTTTTCTACACTTGCCTACCTTTCTTGTTTTTCTATTTGGATTTTTCTGAGTAAAATATCAATCCCAATATTTATACAATTCAGTTTTTCCTTTTTCTTTCTTTCTTTTTATGTTAGTAAGAGCTTTGTTCCAAACAATAATATTTTTTCTAAAAAGAAAAATTTAAAATAAAAGGGAGCTTTACTTAATTGAACTAGCAATGAAAGCTTAATTTGAAGATTCTTGTATTAGTTTGTGGAGTTCTCAAAGGGCTTTGCTTTTTATTTTTTTTATGAATCTTTTGGTTTACATGATTTTAGGTTAACTATGACTTACAAAGTTCTCTTACATATTGGTTTTTTTAGGGCACTCCTTTTTCAGACTTTGAAGCCTCCAAATGACTTTGCTGAGTTTCGGATAAGGACGATTATAGTCTCTCTGTGATCTTCGTTTTACAAGTTCCATTCATGATTGGGAAGATGGTAGAAGGCCCTAAATTTACAGGAGCAAATATTAATAACGACAATGAAAACAATTACTATGATTTCACTCAAAGCTTCTACCAAAAACTTGGTGAGGGTACAAACATGTCCATTGACAGTTTACAGACCAGCAATGCTGGTGGCTCTGTCTCCATGTCAGTCGACAATAGTAGTGTGGGTTCCAGCGATTCTCTTACTCACATCTTGAGCCACCCAGGTTTAAAACCTGTTAACCACCACAACTACAGCGTTTCTGTTGGGCAGAGTGTTTTCCGTCCAGGGAAGGTCACCCATCCCCTTAATGATGATGCATTAGCACAAGCGTTGATGGATTCTAGGTATCCAACTGTGGGATTGGCGAACTATGATGAATGGACTATTGATTTGAGAAAACTCAGTATGGGCACAGCTTTTGCCCAAGGCGCTTTTGGAAAGTTGTATCGGGGAACTTATAATGGAGAGGATGTTGCAATAAAGATATTGGAGAGGCCAGAGAATAGCCCTGAGAAGGCACAAGTAATGGAGCAGCAGTTTCAGCAGGAAGTCATGATGCTGGCAACACTAAAGCACCCCAACATTGTTCGCTTTATTGGTGCATGCCGCAAGCCCATGGTCTGGTGTATTGTGACAGAATATGCCAAGGGAGGGTCTGTTCGGCAGTTTCTAGCAAAGAGGCAGAATCGGGCAGTGCCGTTGAAATTGGCAGTTAAGCAGGCATTAGATGTTGCAAGGGGAATGGCATATGTTCATGGACTTGGTTGTATACATCGAGATTTAAAGTCGGATAACCTTCTTATTTTTGCTGATAAGTCAATAAAAATTGCAGATTTTGGTGTTGCACGAATTGAGGTACAGACTGAGGGAATGACACCAGAAACAGGGACATACCGATGGATGGCCCCGTAAGTCTCTAACCCT
Source organism: Ricinus communis (assembly GCF_019578655.1). Lineage (NCBI taxonomy): Eukaryota > Viridiplantae > Streptophyta > Magnoliopsida > Malpighiales > Euphorbiaceae > Ricinus > Ricinus communis. The sequence goes on from NC_063258.1 coordinate 33,220,249, forward strand.
TTCATGCATTTTGACTTCATTTTTTTCTTGAAGTTCTTTTTGGTCTCGATCTAATGTTAGTTCTTATTCTTCTGTTGTGGCCTTTTAATTTTTGTCCATTTAATTGCTTAAGGTGGTTGTTACACCCTCGTCTTTCCTTTTTCTGTCTCATAAATGAGTCTCAGTATGAAAGTAGTAACTTATAGATTTTCCAACCATTATTGGTTGTCCGTATCGTTGTTTGCAATTGTCGGTCAAGTAAAAAGAGTCTAAAAGAGAAATATGTGGGCAAGTAACTTGTTTATGTTCTTGTGTATAACTTGCTTGTATGTGGAGCTTGTGGATTCTCCTTAACTTTGTAATTTTGAAGGGGTACAAAGAGAGAAAGCTATTCTGGGGCGGAGAATATACAAAGAGAGAAAGCTATTCTGGGGAGGAGAATATGCAAAAGTGGCTAATTGTTCACTTGTTTCATCCCAAACTGGGGCGAAATTGGGACTGAGATTTAATGTTGCTATCCTAATATTCTAGATCTTAATTCTGTGTATGAGAAATTAGAATTAAAGCACTCTCTTGTACTTTGCATTAGTAAAAATTTTATTTTCTTGTTTGACGAATGATAGTAATCTTAAAATCTATGTTATTTTGGAAAAAGAGATGGAAAATTATGGAAGATTGCTTTAAGAATTCTAGAGTGTTGGAGCACCACTATTAAGGCCTCCTCTCTTTTATAGTGAGTAAAGCAACCTGTTCTAGCAGAGAGATGAAATTCCTTGACATCTAGACGTGAATTTAATAGCTGTAAGATATCATACTATGCCATGTTGTGATGGGAGAACTTCCTATTTACATCTCTCTCTGGTCTTTTAGTATTTTTTTATGGTGTAAAAAGTTTATCATAAGTCATAAGAGATCCTTATAACCAAAGAAAAGAAAATTTAAAATATGAGAGGAGATGGGAAAGGGTAAGGGAAAAGATAAGTTAAAATATGATTTTTATTTTTTGAATAGTACTAAAGTATTTGTATCTTTCCAATTTCAATTAATAGGATAAAGTTGAAACTATACTCATTATTAATTTGTGCAAGCAGAAAGGTGAAGATATCTTTTTTATTTTTTTTCTTTTTTGTTAGGTCTTGAGAAAATACAGATGCTGACCTTTAAAGCCAAAAAACTCTTTATGCCTGAAAATGAATAATTTAGCATTTACACTGTAACAGAAAAATAATATGACATGATTAATTTTCTCTCTTGTTGCAATATTCTGTTCATCACTTGCATTGGTTGGTTAATTGAGAACTTATTTTGCTCAGGCCTTGTGCTTGTTCAAACATTCCCAAGGAAGAAGGAGAACCTTAGCCATGCCTCCTTGTTTTTTCATTTAACTTTATAAGGGTTCTATTCTTCACTAATGTACTATGAAAATTTACTAGGTATCGAGTTGTAGAATTTAGCTATTAGGAATTTAAATTAATTAATCTTTAGAAAGTTGGAACCTTAACTTAAATCAGGAATGTAGGTGATTGGGTTTGCCTTTCAGTGAGGGGTGATCAAGCATGTACACGATGTATTCCTTTTTAACAATTTACTTTTGCTGGGCTGGAACCTGCTAGAATTAGCCTCAAACTTTTTTCATATTTTTCCAATTTCTGTTGGAGAACCCTCGAACCAGAAAGGCAATTATAGAAACTTCAAGACCATGTCTCACAGAATTGTGTTTGAGTGGTGGATTGAGGCCTTGCAAACGTGTCAGCATAACATTGTTGGAGCCAATTTGCTTTCTCCTGTCAATATGAAGATTTAGCCGGAACCTTTTCGTCTATGTCATAATGTCCTTTTGATATCTGTTTGGATTGCATCAGCTTCTGGAATTAAAAGAAATAGCCAAAATTGGCAGATAAAGAGTCTATTTGTAAAGTGGTATATGCTTGCCTGTTCCCTTTCTGCTATGCTAACTGCTGCTTTGATTTAGTGAAGTTTGTTCTCTAATCAATGTTTGCATTTGGTAAGTTTGGTCACTTGATTGGTTTCAGTAGTAGTCAATGGTCCTTTTAGTAGGTGTGGATTGTGGTGTGACAATGCTGTTTCAATTTTGCCTTGTCCATTCATGCAGAGAGATGATTCAGCATAGACCGTATACACAAAAGGTGGATGTTTATAGCTTTGGAATTGTGCTTTGGGAGCTGATAACAGGTATGCTTCCCTTTCAGAACATGACAGCAGTGCAGGCTGCATTTGCTGTGGTGAACAAGGGAGTAAGGCCAGTCATCCCAAATGACTGTCTGCCTGTACTAAGTGAGATCATGACTAGATGCTGGGACACCAATCCTGAAGTGCGCCCTCCTTTCAGTGATATTGTCAGGATGCTTGAGAATGCTGAGACTGAAATCATGACTACTGTGCGCAAGGCACGCTTCAGATGTTGTATGACCCAACCCATGACAGTTGACTGATTCAGAATATAAGAGTGAAAGATGATACGAAAGAAACCTGAAAAATATAAACTGAGGGCAGTAAGACTTGTGTGTTTGTGTATGTATCAGTTTTTCTTTTGTTACCTACGTTTTTTAAGATAGGGAGAAGTTAACCATTTAGACTGCTGGTTTCTGGCTTTTGGGTTGTCAATTGTAATGTGTAGCAATGCTGAAGGTTGTTTCCTAGTTCTAGCAGTTGCGGGAGCATTTAAATATCTTATTTCTGTAGCTAATATATATGGGGCCTGCAATTTACAATGTTGTTGATTGTTCTTGTTGCTTCATTTAAGAAATGCAGGCAGGTTGTTTCATATCAGAGACGGTCTGCAGATTGGAGCTTAAAATTGCGTTCTTGTATTTGCAGTGGCAAATATGTTTGTTTTTTTTTTTTTTAAAGAAATATAAATATTACAATGCATTTTCAGATTTGAGATGTCCAGCTGTCCGGAAAAAAGGAAAGATTACATTTTAATGCCACTGGTACAATTTCAGTTAATAATTGAAAAGAGCAACTAAAGCATAGCAGGGAAAAGCAAGAAAGAAATAGAATTAGGAGCTAGGAGGTGTGGGGATGAAGACGAAGGGGAAGGCCTTTAGCGGGAATCGGGAGAGGATCAACAATAATCTTCTCTTCAGGAAGCAGCTTCTCCCATCTGAACTTTTTGACAATGTTGTGCATGAAAACGAGGATCTCCAATCTAGCATATTCTTTTCCAGGGCACATTCTGGGTCCGCCTCCAAAAGGAACGAATGTGTAAGGGGCAGGTCCCTTGCCTTCAAACCTTGAGGGGTCGAACTTTTCTGGTTCTGGGAAACACTCGGGGTTTCTGTGTGTAGAGTTAGCACCCCAGTACAACTGATCATCAATTCAGAAAAATCAATCATATATACATGCATGCGTGCATGCACGCCCATTAATTAATTTAGTATGCAGAATAAGTAAACCTACCTTCCATCCTTTAGGAATAGTGAAACCTGCATAGGTGAAGTCTGTCATGGCCTCTCTAAAGGCTCCTTGTAGCGGAGGAGCAAGTCTCATCACTTCACATGCTACGTTCCATGAATATCTCATCTTTTGGATGTCTTCCCAGTTCAACAGCTCTCCAGCTGCTTTTGCTTTCGCAATCTCCATTTGTTCTGCCATTATCATTAATTACGCTCGTCTGAAATGACTATCCAAACCATATATATAAATGAAAATGTAATTTATAAAAAATAAATATATATTTACCCTCTAACACCTTATTGTAGACTTGAGGCATCTCCGCAAGATACTTGACAACAAACGTTATGGCAGCACTGGCTGTGTCGTGGCCTCCAATAAGCAAACCAAGAATCTTATCAGCTATATCCATTTCATTCATGTACTCGTCTGCTGTGGTTAGCATGTGAGACAATATATCCTGTGTTGGGGATGCCTTATTCTCGGCTAGATCAATCTTCCTCTGTTCGATCATCTTTATCAGCTCCCTTCTTACCTCATTTGATGCTTTGATCCCTCGGTTAAATGGCGTCCCTGGAAAATCAATAGGTATCGATATAATACCTGATGCCAATACATCGAATGGCTTTGCAAACTTTTCGACTTCTTCCCGGTCTTCCATGCTTAGAAACAACCGACAGGCTAACCAGAAAGTATACATCTTAGCTAGAGGGAAAACTGTCACTTGTTGTTTGTTGTTCCATCCGAATGCGAAATGTCTTTGTGCAATAACATCCATGATACTTATATATCTTTGAAGAGCTTCTGGCTTCAGAAATTGAGGAAGAAGCTTTCTCATTCTCTTGGATTCCTCCTGTGAAGAGGTTTGGAGAGAGGATGGGAAGATTTTATTAACAGAGTTAGGCCACCATGCAGTGACTAGTTTATTCTCATTGGAGAACAAGAACTTGTTCCCTGCTGCCCCACAAAACACTGCTGCCGGCTCCAGAAGCAATGAGGTCTTGAACACCTTGCTCGAGAACTTCTCCATTCGGTCAAATATGAACTTCTCCGGGTGACCCTTTCGCCCGGTGCTTAGGAACTCTATGCTTTCGCCGATGAGAGGCCAACCGGTATTGCCAGGTGGGAGATTCTTCCTGCTGGAGGCGTTGGACTTGTGTTTGAAGATGAGGTATGAGATTGAAAGAGCGATGAGGAGGACGGCAAAGGGAAACATGTCCGGATTTTCTAGTTTAACTCGAGCGAGCAATAGGAGTTTGTTTGGTGGAATTTATGGTTAGTGCAGCTGGTTTAAATAAAACTAGTATTTTACCAAAGCAAACAATGTGTACTCAAAAAGTTTAAGGAGTGGCATCCAATCCATATACTCCTATTAAGAGTGACAAACTAAAGCCGGCTTGGATGCATTCATGCCTTAATTATTCCACAAATTGACCCATAATACCACTATTTTATACTTACTACTTTTGTTAATACTTCCCTACCTAGAATTTAACACAATCTATCTCTACGAAACTGCCTCTTACATATTCAAACACGACAATTCATTTATAAAAACAGCAAATTTAGCAATTCGTACTGTGTAGTTTTGCATCCAAATTGCATGATATTTAATTAGTTTAATTCAGCTTGTGGCCCCTCCAAACATAAATAAAAATGGAGGAATCTAGGACTTGGCAGATTTTTCTAAGCCCTTATGACAAGCAAGTATATGTATATATAGACAAGTTGGAGAACTTTGCTTGTCAGGTAAATTTTAAATATATCTGATGATAAAAAAGAGGGAATTTCAAGATATTTTCACAAAGTTTTGTTAGGTTGCAAATAGGGGGTATCTAGTGAGTCTACCCCTGATGATAATCATAAGGCATACAGCTGAAATATACTTTTAAGATCTCTATTAAATGGGCAATGGCCAATTTTAGAGTGCACATAGTGCATCTACGCACTTGCCAAATAATATACTATAGGAGGTCACAAACAAACAAGTCAGCTTTTACTTATTTTCTACATCAGCAAGTCCTATTGTTTCTAAATATATAACATTTTATTTTTAATAAGAAAAGTGGGCTAAACTAGATTTTGAGTTATGATTCGGTAAGAAAATGATGAATATAGGCTAATTATATAAACATATATAATATGTTACCTGCTAATAAGATGAATTTGATTCCATAAAATTTTACATATTCCATCAAACCAAGAATCTTGAATCTTTTTGTAGCATGATAAGTAGAAAAGTTGGTCAGGTAAAGTAGTGAGAGCTAGAATTTAGTACAATAACATGTTGGTATTGGCGGAAATCCGTAGCACAAATAATTCTCATAAATCCATCCTGAAAAAGAACCATGCTAATTGGATATCTGATTGTGAATTCAATTGAGTCAAATCTATGATCTAATGTTTTAAGCGCTAGACAACATGCAATGCAAATGAACATCTTGCCTGCTGCCAAATAAATAACTATGTTGAGTTTGACATTATATCAGTGTCAGTGATGATAAAGATGTATTGCAATTTGATCATTTTAGCAACAAGCAAAGCATCATTAGGCAGCAGGTGCTAGTCAGTCAGTCAGTCAGTTATTAGGATAAGAAATTGAATAAATTCATCACCATTCCTGTAACTAAAATCCCAACTAATGCAGGAAACCCTAAGCATGCTTGACAATACTACTTGGGCTTCTATTAAGGCAATTGCTTGATTACCTATTAATTCTCTTATGCTAAATTTGTGTCGACTGCTTCTATTAGTAGTGGTGTTCAGTCCCACCAAGAGTTAGTCTTCTACTATCCTTTAGTTGCATTAGATGCCTACTCCTTACTAGCAGTAGTATCTTACACATTCTAATGATAACTGATAGGAACAGCAGTAAAGAAATTTATTATAACAGTACAAAGTAATGATAAGTGATAGGTCCGATCATACCCTCAAAAGAGAGAGGTTATCAAGATTTTACAACCGACATCATGAGAGCTTTACAAAACCGACTTCATGAATAACTCGTGAAAACTAGTTGAAAACAGATATCTCTAGAAGAAGTACCTGTAACACATTCTAGAAAAATACTGTGCTTGACTATCTTAATGAGAAAACTCTAATTGAACCATCTGAGAGAGGCCTTTAGATCCATCGTCCAGGCAGAGTTTGGATACAGATTACCCTCAAGTTGACCAGAGGTACCAATTGTGCTAAGAATCAAATAGCCCCCAAAATCTCCCATAAATCTCTCCATGCATTACTCTCACCATAGAATGATTAACACACTGAGAATGTTACCGTGAGGTCTGTAACTCACAACCTACTTGATCGATTAAGGGGAAAATCTGTAAGTAACATCCCTTGCCCTAGATTGTACAAATGCATTTACCAACAGGTACAACATAATATTTCACCTGTACATTGCTTTGTTAGTTGCAACAACTTTTTCCATTTGATCAAAGTCTTGCTGCAGAGTCAACTTTACTAAAAATATGATAGTCAGAGGATAACTAGGAATGATGCTAATTATCTCGAGCTTTTTACTCCCCAATATCTGGTTACAATGATTAGAGCACCCTTTGATCCATTGCACAAAAGTTCAATGAAAGATGGGTAAAAAGTACTCTGGTACACTTGACAACTCATTTGGTGAGACTATAGGGAAATTTTACCTTGTAGCAGCTCTAGCACTCATGGATGAGTGGTAAGTGGTGCTTCGCTGTTTCCTATAAGATGTGTACACATCATCATATTGACTAGCCTCATTAGGATCAGCTGTTGCCCCAAGCCCCAGTCTTCCTGAGCTAGTGGATCCTGGTTTCCGCTCCACACTTCCATCAGCATAAGTCCCAGTCTCTGGGTCAACCTGTAAGTTTGGGGGCGGAGGGATGCAAGCCCCTCCTTTACGAATGGGAGGATCTCTCTCATACTCATCATCCTCATCTTCCAAATTAGAGTTCACTGATCCCTCAATTGGGTTAACCTCGCCAATCTCTTTAAAGAACTTTGACACTCTTTCTAAAACTGCTGATGGGGATACATTGGATGGAGGTATAACTGTAGGGATGTCCAAAGGACTCAAAGGAGAATAGGGCACCCCACTGCCAATTTGCATCTTTTTTACCATTCCAGGGATAAGACCAGGTGGGAACAAAGGATATGGAGGCAATTTTTCGCCAACATTAGCAGGAGGAGCTTGTAATGAATGTGGTGCAGGTGGTTGATTGGCAGGTTGAACAGAAGAATTTACTGGCATTGACCCTGGAACAGCACCTCCATGAACTGAGCTTGGCATAAACTGCTGGTTTCCTAGAGATGGTGGCATGGCAAGGGGCATTTGTTTATCAGGATGCTCCTGATCTAGTAAACTTTGCCTATCAGCCTGCCATTGGGGAGCAGTATGGTTTGTTGGTTGCTGAGCAAAACCTGCAGGAAAGGAAACTTCATTTTTAAAGTATCCAAAGACACATGTTTAATCCAGAGTTCAAATATCCAAAATTAAATCTCATGCCAGAGTTGCACTTGGTACAACTATTGGCTTGCAAAAGCTACTGGCATATCTTTTGGGTGATTGGGTTAGTGAGGGAAGAAGCTACCTGCAGTAGCCAAGGAATCTGAAGCAGTAGACAATTCTTTTGGAGGCCCTGAAAAAGAATTTGCTGGCGGTCCACCAACCATCTCACTCTCAAGTGCATAAATAGTATCTTGATCATAAACCTCCTTGGAAGCCCAGAACTGCAAAATTTTCTGCAATCGAGGCTGATTCTCATCTTTATTTTGGGGGTTGTGATAGACTCTCGCAAGCATGGACCCCAGAACTGGTTTAAATGCAAGGGCTTCATTATCAAGCTCATGGGGGTTGACCCTTCTCTGCAAACTGCAGTGTAGAATAGCCAGGAGGTCAAGAACAGGTCTAAACTCGAAGATTGTGAGACAAACAAATGTAAAGACCAGAAGCCAAATGCAACTGAGCAGAAAAGGAAACATAAAGGGTGCTTACAGTAAGAACCAAGCACTCTTGACTAGGAAAATAGAAAATTTTATTCTTCCTTCAATTCCATGTTGATACTAACCGAGCAGGTTCGTTAAAGAAGCCAGAAAAATACAAAAAATAAATTAAACAGGTTCGTCAAACAAACCACTTTGAAGAACTGTTTCCCAGAATATAAATTTAGAGGTCAGAAGAATGAAAGTAACAACTATTTTACTTCTCATTGATTCTCAGGGACTGTGTCTGCTAGAAACAGTCAAGCAAAAAGAAAAGTGATAATATACAATCCAGACAATAGGATAATGTAGAAATGGAAAAAACTCGAAAATCAACAAAAAAAATAGTTATTGTCTCACCCTTCATCTAATTGACAAGTATCACTAGGAATTACTGCACACCTAGTAACTTGCAATATGGATTGCACAAGACAGACATAAAATCATTAGCAAATTAGACAGCTAAAACCTAGCATGCCAACAACCAGGGATAAAGAAGTAATCCATATAAGCTTTGGAACTTTATTCATTACAGTGATGTTACTGATTTTGGAATTTGGATATTATTTAGAGAAGAAAATGGAAGGAAACTTCTCCTTAAATTTGATGTAATATTATATTGGAAAGTACATACAAATACAATTTAATATCTTATAGTAAGCAAATATTCACACATAAAAGAAAGAAAATGGAACACTAACTGAATCTATCATGAAAATGATGAAAGGTTGTGAGAAGAAAAAATCTGTGCTATAAATTAAGAGAAGAAAATGGGAGATAAATATGATGAACAAACCATGGAGCTAACTACACAGTTGTTAGACACAGAGTATAGCCCAGTAATATACCTGTCAAAAAGAATATCATTAGCAAGATAAATAACATGCAGTTGCCTCTCAGAATCATCTACAGCAAAAAGCCTGTCCCTTAATGCCTCAGCCAGCGCTGGTGCAAATGGATATCGCTGCATGAACCAAGTCTTGGCACCTTTGATGGACTCTTTGGTGCCATTGAGACTGTTAAGCACATTGCTAAGCTCCATGGCAACATCAGGGGGAAGTGGAGCAGAAAGACATTTGAAGGAGTTGGAAGAGTGATCAAAATCTAGTCGTCCATGAAGGGCAAAGGGATGAGAGTGGTGATGGTGTGGATCATAAAAAGGAGGAAAAGGAGATTGGTGTATTGGAGGAGCAGGGAGCATTGAGGGGGAAGGGGGAACAGCAGAGGCAATGATGGGGTTTTGGGGAGGATGCAACATGGGCAAGGTAGAAGATGGGAAAGGAGGGGTAAAGGATCCAGCAGCAGAGGGATGTGTAGATAACCAAAGCTTGTAACGATAGTAGTTATGGCCCTCACCCCCGAAGAGGAAACTATAAGCAGGGTTGTCCTGTTGCTTTTCACGAATCAGGACTTCAAATTCGGGGCCATTCTTGGTAGCATACTCAACAAGTTTGTCAATTCGCTTTTGGAGTTCAGGATCAGAAGGAGGAGGAGGAGGAGGAGCATCGTAAGGGCCATGCAAAGGAGGAGGGTAAAGGTGAGGGGGCAAATGTGGTGGGAAAGGAGGGGGGGGATGTTGTTGTTGCTGTTGTTGGTGTAAAAGATGAGGATGGGGAGGAGGGTGAGACAAATTGTGGGGGTAAGGAAATTGTTGCAGGGAATGATGGGGAGGCATAAATGGAGGTGGAGGAAACTGCTGATGTTGTTGAGGGTGAAATCCAAACTGTTGCTGCTGGGGTTGCATATTAGGAGTTTGTCGTTGCTGCTGCTGCTGCTGGGCATATGCCATAGCAGAAGCTGCATAGTCATGAGCTTGTCGGTCCATCAAACCTAAATTGAGAATACAACGTTTTGTCAATCGCTTCACATCATAAGATGATTATGCTAACCCGACATGAATTAATTATATATGTATATATAAAGTAGAATGATTATACAAAACACATCAAGATAATTATCAAACTCAAGTTGCCCGTTTGCAATAAAAAAAAAAAAATCAATTGATATAGAGAGGATTATTTAAGTAACTGAAAAGCCCTAAACTTAATTGATAGCTATTAAGAAGAAGAAGAAGAAGAAGAAGATTCGGCGAAAATTTAAAACTGAGAGAAAAAGGTAGTACAAGTTATAATACCTCTAAAGTTATCCAATGTTGTTGAAGAGCAGAGCAGCAGGCAGCAGATGAGTGCGAGTCAATTGGCCTTTGGCTCTTCGCTCTATGCTTCCGACTGTCTGCCAGGGTAATGTAATGTATACCGTCTCCCTGAGCTGCTCAGGCGGGCTGGGTTACTTTTTTTTTTAAATTAAATTTGAGAAGTTATGTTTGAAAGTTGGGCTTGGAATGGGCTTTTCTAGTAGCCCACATCACATAATCCTTCAAACTTCAAGCAGCAAGCAAAAATCCTCCCCTAAACCCTCTCTCCCTCTTCCTCTTCCTCCTCTTGTGTCAGCTGCACCCACTCCGCTGTCTGCATAGCAAGACTAATAGCATGTTCGCTAATAAACCATAAAAACAAAACAAAAGAGACAAATGAAGGAGAGGCTATGACTGGGTTTTTATTAGTTTGGACTTCTCCATCCTCCTTCTTCCGTCTTCCTCCCTTCATGGCGGCGGCCAAGGTTTTTTTTTTTCTTTTCTTTAATGTTGTTGCTTTCTGAATTCCTCTTTTGCTTTCAATTGAAAAAATTTATGGTCTTTTATCTTGTGTTTCAGTTGCAGTGCAGGGTGGCTCTGTCTCTTCACAATCATCCTTTTTCCAGAAGAGTTTCATCCATCAACCCTTCTATGCTTCCACAAACAAGTCCCCCTCTTTTTCTCTCCTCTTTAACTCCTCCTCATTTATTTTTAACTTCACACCGTCATTTTTCTTCTGTCAATCAACGTTCTGCTGGCTTTTCCAAATATTGGAAGAGAACTAAGCCCTTCACTGCTCATCTTAACAACAAAGATAATGATGCCAATCCCACTGAACAGTCTTCTGGAGATGTCAACCTGGATTCAACTGCTCCTGTTACCACCCCTAACTCCAAACCTACTCCTACTACTACTAGACATAAGAAGCACTCCAAAACCAACTCGAAAAAGCAACAATCTTCTACCTCCGTCGAAGAAGCAGCTCAAGCTAAGACTTCCAGTTCCACTAAGACCAAGGTTAGCACCTTAATTTATTTTTCCATCAATCTGTCTCTCTCCCTCTCCTTCTTTTTTCTTTTTCTCTTTGCTCAATTTCTACTTTTAAATGACGTTCCAATTTTTTTTCCAGACCAAACCCAAGGAATTGCTTGATGCTTCTGCTTCAACCAAACCCCAGCCCAACAAGAAAACCAGAAAACCTACTGGAAAGCCTAAAGCTATCAAAACAGTTAAGGTTTCACCAGACAAACAACAACAACATAAACCAATGCACAAAAGCAAACCTTTCAGACAAGGGTCACTGAAGCCGCTATATCCTCCTACCGCCAAATCTGTTGTGGTGGTCGAGTCTGTTACCAAGGCAAAGGTTATTCAGGGCTACCTCGGTCCTATGTTTGAAGTTTTACCTAGCTATGGTCATGTCAGGGACTTGGCTGCAAGGTCTGGTTCTGTGCGCCCTGATGATGACTTTAGTATGGTATGGGAGGTTCCTTCTCCTGCCTGGACTCATCTCAAGACCATTAAAGTTGCACTCAACGGGTATAGTATACTTTCTTTACTAATATTAATCGATCATTAACAGTGTTTTTGTCTTTCTGGGGGTCTTCTGATAAAGTGCTTGCTCACTTCATGACACTTTAATATGTAACTTTCAAGGTGAGTGAACTCTTGGTTGGCATTCCAATCATCATAGTCGAGTTACAGAAATGAAATTTTGAACCTATGTCACCTCTTGCAGTTCTTGCCGCGACTTCTCTCTACTTCTGTTTTATTGCTTCTGAATTCTTTCACTCTTTTGCCTTGTTTCTCAGAGCAGAAAATCTTGTACTTGCATCAGATCCTGATCGTGAAGGAGAGGCAATTGCTTGGCATATTATTGAGATGTTGCAACAACAGGATGCCTTACATCAAGGGGTTACCGTGGCAAGAGTTGTCTTCCATGAAATAACTGAACAGTCCATAAAAAATGCTTTGCAAGCTCCAAGAGAAATTGATTTAAACTTGGTTCATGCTTATCTTGCACGTCGTGCTCTTGATTATTTAATTGGATTCAACATTTCACCATTGTTATGGAGGAAATTACCAGGTTGCCAGTCAGCTGGACGTGTCCAATCTGCTGCATTATCTCTTATATGTGACAGGGAAATGGAAATTGACGAATTTACACCACAAGAATATTGGACTATTGACGTGGAATTGTACATAAAGGAGACAGGTTCTTCAGTGAATGCCCGCTTGACACATTTTGACTTTAACAAGTTGAATCAGCTTTCAGTTAGATCTCACACAGAGGCAAGGGATATTGAACGGAAGATAAATGTGGCAAGTTTTCTTGTTGCTGGTGCTAAAGAAAGCAAAATGAGGAGAAACCCTCCCACACCTTATATAACATCAACTCTTCAGCAGGATGCAGCAAACAAATTACATTTTTCTTCAATGTACACAATGAAGGTTTGATGGCACTTAACTGTTTCCTTTGTTTTCTTCTTTCTTCTTTCTTAATTTTGAATTTTGTGAACAGTTTTCATGTAATATGATTCAGTTACTTTCGTTAAATACTTGATAATTTACAACTTCTTGTAGCTCACTCAGTGTCTCATGATGAGAATTCCCTCCGGTGCTTTTAATTACATGCTGATGGCCCAGATTATAATTCTTTTATCCGTTACAATTGCTATGGCATAGCATACTGTTATCAGGATTAGATAGCAAAATGTTTCTAGTAAGCGCTTACGGTTGCACTTATGTGAGCCTTTGGAGCTGCTTCAGGCCATCATTTCCGTCTTCCACAAATCCATGAGGTGTCCGCACACCAGATTATCATTGGTCTATGTGCATAATTGCAGTCTCTAACCATTAGCCCATGTTAATAGAATTTTGGGGTGGGTGCGTATGTGAGTAAAGATCTCGTCTGTGCCAACAGCTTGCTGTGAAATGACTTATAGGCAATAATGTTAATGCTTAGGCCACTTACTATCGCCGTTAATCCCATTCTAGCAAGTAGCTTGACCTCATAGTGAAATTTGGAACTCCTTTTCTGTGTTGTTTTATGTTGGTTTTTTCTATGGTTCAGTATTTATTGCCATTTTTAATTAACAGTAATCTCATGGATGCAGCTTGCACAAAAACTTTATGAAGGGGTTCAGTTATCAGATGGAAAGACAACGGGTTTAATCACATATATTAGAACAGATGGGCTACATGTAAGTATAATTGCTGTATGAATGTTCCTGTTAATCCTCATTTGATGAGGTGTCTTGTTTAAATATTAGTTATAGAATTTAAAGGAGTATATGGCTCTTCAATGCTTGATTTACTGGACCATGAGAAGGCTGTAGCAAGGAGATAATGATAGTTTGGAATTGTAAGTAGTAATAGAGAAGGGTTTGATTTGGTTTTAATGTTTTAGAAATAAAGGAAGACTGGTCTAGGAGGGATAGTAGCCTGTACGTAAAATTGGTTTTTTTGGGTTGCTATGACAAATATATCAATCAGCTCTGCATTTCAGAGTATGTTTATATGGGAGTATTTATGCACTGGAAAACCTTTTCTTTATGTTCATAAAAAAATGACAATTAGGTGTTCAACATGTACAGTGGTTTGTTTGAGATTTTTAACATCCTTTTTGGGTTTTGTTCTCAGATCTCTGGCGAAGCTGTTAAGGAAATACATTCATTGGTGATTGAAAGGTGACTGAATAGGTTTCTTCCATGTTCGTCTTTTAACTTGTATGGTGTTTTAAATCATCTTTCTCCTTGGAAATGTCTCTTAATGCGAGTCTTTGTTTCAATGATACCTAATTGGTTTGTTGGCAAAGTTTCTCAAAATCAACTTATATCTTTGATAACCAATCAACACAGAGGTGACAATAGGTGAAACTTTTTTGAGAAGGTTTGACTCATATGTGGTGCTTCACTTCTATTGATTTTACAAAGCCCTATGATGCAAGATTTTTGGTGTTATGTTGAATTATTAGTTTCTCTCATTTCTCTTGGGTGCGCCCTTTTCTGCATGTTATTCATTCTTCTTAATCTCAGAGTTATTGCCATTTTCTATATATTTCAGAGTGGGGAGGAGAGCTCTTATGAGGTGCTTTGTGTTATTACCATATTCTCTTTGTCGTTAATGCTTATGAAGTGCTCCCCACCTGTCCTTTTCTGGTTGTAGTATAATGCTTTGTTCATTGTGGTTATTTACAAAGAATACTTCCTTACAGGTATGGTCAAGATTTTGCATCTGATAGCCCACGAAAATATTTTAAGAAGGTCAAGAATGCTCAAGAGGCTCATGAAGCAGTCCGACCCACTAATGTTCGGATGTTACCATGTAAATCACAAATTTCGCGAGTAACATGATGCATACGCCATTCTTCTTGCAATGCAAATTTGACTCTTTTTGCTACAACTGGCATATTCAAATAACTATGGGACTTTCTTAATGACTGTAGCAATGCTTGCTAATGTACTTGATGAAGATTCCTTGAAGTTGTACACTCTTATCTGGTCAAGAACAGTAGCATGCCAAATGGAACCTGCTACTATTGAGCAGGTTAGAATGTAATTTCTTTAGGATACTCTTGATTAAAATATTTACCCTCTGACTCTGCCTAACTGGAATGAGTAGCTTCATGAAAGAAATCTCTTACTGTTAACTTCTTTTTATTACAAATATGTGCTTTCAGTGGTGATATCATTGCAAGTTCATGAGGTTATAAGAGAAAGTGTTTTATTTAGCAAAGCACTAAGAAAAAAGGCTATAGCATTTCCCTCTTTTGTTGCTACTTGTGATGGTATCAGTGAGATCTTCAATGTAGAGTTAATGAACTAATATTGGTCCAGAGCAACTAATATCATGAACAACTGTTTTTTTCGGATATATGTTACTTCTAAATGTTACACAAGCAACAATGATGCAGATATGTATTCTGTATATAGAAAATGCAATAAATTTGAGATACTATTGGCCTGCGCGTTCACTTTGGGCACAATTGAAATGGACTTGGTGTGTTTGTTTTGCGGCGCCTTTCTATTTGAAGGGTTGGAGGCGAGAATGTGTGCAGCTAATGAACAAATGCCACGTTCTTTTGTTGCCAATGTTCATTTTCATATTTTGATAATGTGTTAGAATGCAGAATTGCTTTCATATACATTTTTCCTGACACTCTTGATCTAACCAGATACAAGTTGACATTGGGAATGCTAATGGGTCAATTACTCTGAGATCTGCATGCTCAGGAGTTGGGTTTCTCGGGTACCAGATAGTCTATGAGGTAAACTGATATTTTTGATTTCTTGTTCTCCTTAATACTCTAATTTTATCTAATTTGCAAGAAACCAGTGTGCTTTGACATTTACATGATTATGTTGGTTTATAGGATAAAGAAGCTGGAGCAATAAAAAATAAGGAAAGTGAAGTAAATGATCATAATGAAGCTTTTGGAATTCTCAAGTCACTGAAGGTAGAGAATATTGCATGTCAAATTTCTTCTTTGCAAGAAAGAAAATAGACAGCACTGCAATTTTTTTTACTAATTCCATTTACTATGATGTTAAACTAGCAACATATTTCAGATTCTTTTCTAATTTTATAAAGTAGCTCCTCTTTTCTATTAACTTGCAATTATTATAGCCAGGAGACCCTTTCAATCTTAGTGAAGTAAAACTCAAGCAGCATTTCACACAGCCTCCACCGCGCTACTCTGAAGGAACATTGGTACAAAATTGTCTTCGATTCTCTATTCCAGAAGCTTTTGCACAAATTGTCCTCTCTTTCTTCCTATGAATGATGGGTCCATATGTTCAATTCTCTTGGTCCCTTCACTAAAACAAGTTGAATATTGTGGAAAAAGTTTGTTTAAGGCTGAGGAATGTAAATTTTATTGAAGTTAAGTTTAACAGATATGATTGTGTTGTGTCAGTTATACCTGTTTAAATTTTTATTCAATTTATATTATAAATAAATAAAAATATCAAAATATAGTTCTTTGTCAATTCACGGAACTAATTGTCCTATTTGTCCAAGAAAGTTTTGCCCCCTTGAATCACTTTTTTATACAGTATATTTATGTCTATAATAATTATTGTTTTCATGCCTTATGTATAGGCATCTTAATGAAAATTAAATACCTATTTATTCTCTAGTGGACTCCACAATTGTGTCAGCTAGCCTTGATCTTGTATGTTATGCTTGTACAAATAAATTAACTTGAACAGTGTTATGGGTAAATTGTCATACTATCTCTACTGGAATACGTGCATGTAAACATATTGGTGGGGTGGGGTGGAGGTGTTAAAGTGGAGCACACGTACATATAGTTATTAAACCAAGACTGGGATATCTGGGAACTGGACCAAGAGCTAGTTTGATCTGACGCTAAACCCGCAATATGTTGAAACTGGGGGTTTTTGGCTGAACTAGCTGGTTAACCTGTGAACCGGTCGTTCTGATCATGGTCCAAAATGGCTGGGGCTGCCTGCCACGTCACCTAATCCCAGGTGTTGAAGCATTTTTTTAACATGCTTTAACCATTCGTCCAGCTTAATGTATATGTTATTATGTTACAAAAGTTATTTATATTATGCAAGTTAAAACTCATTTCTTCTATAACTTATTAATTAATTTAACTAACTTTTCAGTAAAGTAAGTAATATTTGACAAATAAAATTCAGAATTTTTATTTTCTATGTCAATTTTATCTATAAAATTTTAAAATATTAATTATAGAAAATTAGCTAAAATGTGTTAGTTACTGTTTATTTCTTAGCATTGATAAATTTATTGCAAGCTAGAGTTTATTTTGTTATTTAAGATATTTTAATCTATTTTTAGAAAAATTATTATAATTTTTAAAACTTCAATTAGATTCTAAAAATTATTTTGTATTAAAACATTAAGTAAGTGTATTAAAATTTTAATACAATATATTAAATTTAACATTAGGTAATATATTTGCAATTTTAATTACCAACAATTAGTTTTTTTAATATATTTTATATAATATTTAATAAATGTTAATTTAATCCGGTTGAACCTCAATTGAATCTTGATCCTCAACCCTCTAGCTTCTCCGGTTCAATAATTAGGCATGGTCTCAAAAATTTATAAAAATTGCTAGTGAATCAACAGAACTCATTTTCCCATATGTGTCTGGCACGCAAGTAAATTCTGATATGTTGCTTGAGCACTTTTTCTTCTCAGTCCTCTTTATGATTTTACAACAGGTTAAGAAGCTAGAGGAACTTGGCATTGGAAGACCTTCCACTTATGCAAGCACTTTAAAAGTCTTACAGGTAACTGAGTGAGAAAAGAGTCACTTTCATCCCTTGATCTCAATTACTATGCATAGAAACTCGCGATGTGCTGCTTGTGACATTACAATGGCTCCAAACTACAAGATATTGTCAACCAAGGATAGGAGACAAGTCTCAATCCCTATTGGTCATTTTATGACTTAGACTAGAAAAGATATGGATGGTGAACTTCAGAGTTTAAAAGCTGCAAGTCAAGGTAATCAGGTACAGCAGAAAGACAAATACTAGAAATGAACTTCATGAATCGTGAACACACCAATGTTTTAATATGAGTTTTGGGATTTGTGGCAGATAAGAATTGGAGATAGCCTAAGGATTTTCAAGTTATTATCTTTGGTTAAATGATAGTTGAACAAGGGTCTATGACTCATAAAGTTTGACACCATGAAGCCAACATTTTTCTTGGCCTAACTAGTGATTGTTAGATGGCTAATAAAGATCTATATACAAATCAGGAACTTCGATTTATTATCAGTAACTTGATTATGTTTTTAGTAAAACAAGAAAGTAGCAATTGTGATATGTTGGGCATTGCCCTTAGTCTTATTGCTGTTTTCTTTTTTACTTTTGGTATTTGATGTGACCTTTTATTCCATGTTTCATTTGTCAGGACAGGAACTACGTGACAGTAAAAAACCGTGTGCTAAATCCAGAATTTCGTGGCCGCATGGTATGTTCTGAGTTTTCTTAACTACTCTGGATTCCCATTCTTTCGAGTACCAAAACTTTCAATAACCACCATGTTTACAAATGTGCCTCCCATTTGTGATTCTTTGAGGCATCTTTTGCACCTGCTTCTTTGAAGTATGATTGTATCGTTGCTGGTGAACCAACTCCAGTTGTACATAATCTTAATATTTTCTGGCACTTCACACTATCAGAGAAAATAATGTGAAGCAACCTCTTTTAACATCTGTTTTGGATGATCTTAGGTGTCAGCATTTCTCTCTCAGCATTTTACTGAGGTCACAGACTACAGCTTTACTGCTGACATGGAGACTGAGGTGATTCTTTAACTGGCTTTTAAAAGTTTGTTTGTCTTGTTCGCGACGCTGTTGTTGTTTGAAAAGTGATGCAACCTACTATTTCTTATCTTTTTAATTGGGCCCTGACTCAGGTTCATCCTAGTAACCTACAGACCTAGAAACAACTATACTATTGGGCTAAAGCTCATTGGTGAATATTATTCTTTTTGTTATACGGTGTGTTTTCTTTCTTTAATGGGAACCATGCTTGTATCTGTGGTGGTTAAGGCACTTTACATGTCCTGCAATCCCATGCTTCTCATTAACCAACATTGCCCCAACCCAGGATACATCAATGAACGAATGGATGATTTTGCAGAATTCATAATAATTCAATTGTTCAGCATTCCTTAACAAAGAAAGCTGCTAATCATAATTTCCTCTGTTGGAGATTGGTTATTTGCAAGCTTTCCAAATAATCTCTCCAAATGAAAAAGGGGAAAAAAATCAACTGTTGAGAAGGGTAATTGTTTGCATGCACTTTTTGGGGGAAGTTTTTTTACAACATCATCTGAAGCCTCTTTTCAATGGCTTTAAAATGTGTCTTCACCTCAAGCCCTTACTAGACTGCACTTCAAACACGTTGATCTCCATCTAACTTGATCTTCCTATTATCTGCCTTTCTATATGCAGAGGTAAAAGAAACTAGAAAGAATACAGCTCTATTTCCCAATCCTGAGAATTCCTTCTAAAAATTCCTAATTCAAGCTGTCCAAAGATAATTGCTGACAGTGCTTGAAAGGTGCCAACGGATAGAACTTCAGGAATAGTCCCTTAACGAACAACTGCACACCGCATTACTCATACCAAAAAGGAGCAGGTCTCTACCAATCCACTCATTTTCTATGAGATGGGCTCTTAACTACCTTAAACTACAGTGTCTCAAGGCATTTTGATAGTAACATCATCAGCAAATAAGAAACAATAACATCCTCTCATTGGGAAGTCATTTAAAAGCTTCAACTCTATATTCTTTAATAACATCATACTACAATTTCTCTTGCCAAACTATACAACAACGCAGATGAGAAAATAGTGCCTCCAAAGAGGTTCTTTTTCACCGTGAAAAAGCTTGGGTCACAATTAGGAATTGGGCTATACCTGTAGGAGGATTTTAAAGGGCAAATAATTTCTCTTACACTTGAATTGCTTTTTAAAAAAACAAATCTAAATTTGCTTAGGTTTCTTTTTTTTTTCAACAGGGCTCCTATTAATTTTTTTTTTTTTTTTACCTACAGCTTGATAATGTTTCTGCTGGCTTAACGGAATGGAAAGGCCTTCTTAGAGACTATTGGACACGATTTAGCTCATATTGCAGTCATGCTGAAAGTGTACATATTCATCAGGTGTGGTTTAATTTTATTCAAGGTTGAAGGATGTTCTCCCTCGAGAATTCAGTTTTGGTTATTTTTTGTATCAATTTACTTACAGGTGGAGAAAATGCTGGAAAAAACATTTGGTGATTTTTTGTTTGGTTCCCTCCCTGATGATAGCAGGACATGCCCCAGGTAGTATACAGTTATTCCAGTATGCTTCTAACAAGTTTAGCACGCAATAAACTTGTGAAGAAAACAGAATGGCTCTTTTATCAAGGATGATGCTAATTTCTAAAACTGTGCGCTTCTCTAGATTTTGCAAAACATTAGTTTTTGAAGCTCTGATTGAATTGTAGTTCAAAATGGAGCTCCTAAAACTTCACTAGTTCCTTACAGATGGGTGAATGTTCTGTTCTCTTACGCTTAATTCAAATCTTCTATATATATATATATATAGAACTATGATTAAAGTGAAGAGTGCAGAAAAACATTTTGTCAAAAGTGTTAGAATTCAAAATTCTTGCATGAAGTGACAGATCATAGGTTATAAAACTTGTGTATGGTTGCACTTTTATGGCAGCAAAATCATCTACCAGAATCTCTTTGTTCCATTTTTATTTTAGACTTTCTTTGTCTTTTCTGTTCTATTTTTGTCCTGTATTCTAATTTCTTTTTTTATTAAACTTGTTTCAGTTGTCTAGAGGGCACCTTGATCTTCAAAGTAAGTAGGTATGGTGCAGGCTATTTTATAGGCTGTGATCAACACCCAAAGTGCAAGTGAGTATGAAACAGCATGATATTAATCTAATATTAGTTGTCCCTTTTGCATTTATATCTTGACATGCATGTGTCTTAAAAAGAAGCTTTTTCCTTTTGGTATGTACAAGGTAATTAGTGGTAAAAGCCAGGGAGATGGCTGAGAGACAAATCTTCCCACCAGATGGAAAATTTGATTTCAATTTTTTCAAAATTTGTTTATAAAGTGCATTTTTTTTTCTTTTCCAAAAAGAAAAGTTTTATTATAGTTCCATCATTAGTCATGATCTTTCATGGCATCAAACTACTGAACCTATTAAAATTGCATATTGGGAGTGCATATGTAAGCCAGATGGAAATAACATGACAAAACAGAGAAATAGGTCTGGTGTTCTGTTGATGAGATTATGATTATGTATGTATCACGACAAACTTTCTGTATTCTTTTGATAACTATATGTGATAACTGGGGAAAAAGCTTGCCAAGCAAAGCCGAATGCATTTATTCATGATTGTTGAAGATGATATACAGAGCCTAGAATACTATCAAATACAAAGAGATGGCATTGTCATTTTTCTCGTCAATAATATCTATAGTTTGTGAAAGATGAAAATCATGAGACACAATTTACTTTCCCTTTGTAAAGAGCAATGTTCCCACGAGGCTGGTTATGGCGTTGCCTTTCGTTGAGCCTTAATAAATCATACTTTTCTTTAAATGGCTGCCAATGGTTGACATTTTTAGATCTATATCAGGTATATTGCTAAGACATTATACGGTGATGATGAAGATGAAGAAACTCCTCAAAACAACTCTGTGGAGGAACCAAAGCTTCTTGGCGTTCATCCTGTTTCCACTGAAAAGGTTTGCTTGGAACCTAGGACTATGTATTTGTTATTATTTTTCTTTGAAATAAAATATTTTTATTGAACAATAAAATTTCCATTCAGGTTCTTTTGAAGAACGGTCCTTATGGATTCTATTTACAGCTTGGTGAAGACAGGAAGGGTTACACACCAAAAAGAGCCTCTGTTTCTCATGTACATAAAATCTTCTCTCTTTCTATAGCCATGTTGGAGAAGTTCTTGTTTTTGTTTCTGTTCATCTTTAGGTTTCTCTTGTGGTAAGTTTGGAGATATCATTTGCCATATTGCTGTCTGAGGCATGCCACTTTAGAGATATCGTCCGCCGAAAGCAATTTCCTGTCATTGACATTTCATGAACATTTTCATGATTAAAGGATTTCGTAAAAATGCATGGATTTTATGATGTATGCCTCTTTGTATGTAATATATGCCTCTGATTTTGGCATGGCTTTGGAAATATGCTTGATGCCAGGCCTTCAAGTTTAATAAGTGAACATAATATACTGGATGTTGTTCTTTTGGTCAGATAAAGGATGTGGACAATATTACACTGGAAGATGCTCTGGAGTTGCTGCGTTACCCTGTGACTTTGGTATGCCTGCCAATCTAACTACAATATGCTTTCTTTCTGCACTTCAAGTATCCAGAGGCTTAATTTTGTTCAACTTCTTGTTAGGGTAACCATCCAAAGGATGGGCATCCTATAATATTAAAGCTTGCAAAGGTAGGATTTGCTGTTAGACATCGACGAACAATTGCTTCAGTTCCCAAGGTACGCCGAGCTGCTTTTGCTTCTGCTTTAAATCATCACTCAAGAAAACCCATTCCTCATGAAATGATTGGTTGAAGTCATTGTTAGTAATATATGATGAACTTGTTGGAGGAAAAACCAGGGAGCACCGGCCAAGTTGCATATGCCAGTGCTTTTCTGGGAAATGGTAGGGGGATTAATACATAACAATTGTAGTGCAAAGTTGGTGTGAATTGTTAAATGAGAATCATTACAAACTAGCAACGGTACGTCTTTCTGTTAGTCTTCTCTTCATAATGGACATTAGAACCACCATTACCTTGCTGTAGTGCCAATTAAAAGGTCCTCTAATGACAGTGAAACACTTGAGAGCGCATCTGTGGCAAAGGAGTAGGAGGCCTGAAATATTTGACTCTCGGTTGCAAGCCTCTTTGGCTATGGGGCCAGAGAATAGGCCCTTATGGTTCCCTTCTCTTCATTCTTGATGAATTTTGTAGGAACAAATACAATGGTAGCTCCAATTTGGTTACTTGTTACTTGAAACATATATGCAGAATATGAAGCCAGACAATGTCAGCTTGGAGAAAGCTTTGGAGCTTTTATCTGGGGATGATGTAAGGCGAAGCGGACGACCGAAGAGGAAACCAAAGGTTGAGGAAGTCGTTGAGGCAATGTAGCCTGGTATTGCATAAAATGGCAGCTGTTGTGATACTAATCATCAGTTCAAGGCTTAAAAGAGCACAAAACCATTTGCTTGCAATTGCAAGATCAGTCTCAGCTCTTATACGAGCATGGAGTGGAGTCATCTTCTTCTTCTTCTTTTTTCTTAATTTGTTATTTATTTAGAGAAAATGTTATGTAGAACGAGTATGGCAGTAAGCAATTTTCCTTTTTCCTTTTTTCTTGTTTTGTTTTGTTAAGGGAAAGTATTATAACTTACTTAATTTTTTGTAATTTTAATTTATTTTTTTTGGGGTGGGATATAAAAGAGGGCCAATTCATTATAATTTTGAGGGAAGTTTGTATAGTGGTATTTGATTAATGGAATTGAATGAAAAAGGGTCAGTATTATATTAGGTGGTCGTGATGTGAAAATCAAAGTATTAGCAACATTGTGTTTGTGGAAATAAACTCTCTAATTCTATTGTTTAGTATATTTAAACAAAATGAATAGGATTAGTGACAATATTGTTATAAAAATAGAAGGGTCTGAATTCTGGAAAAGATTAATTAAAACAATTTCCTGGAAAATAATTTTATGGAGTCCTAAATCTGAATGAACGGTCTGTATTCGTTCAACTTCTTTCCATTTTGATACTCTTTTTTTGGAGAATTTCATTTTTTATTTCTTTTATGATAGAAATGTTCCTTTTTAAATTGTTTTTCATATTTTAAGTCAATAAATAATTTATTAATATGAAAAGTAGATTATATATCCAAATACTGAAATTTTCAATTTCTAAAAGTGCTGATATATAAATTTGTTTTTAACAAATAGTGTTGTGTTAGTTTATAATCTTTATTTTTTAGATTAATATCATATTTGATATACTATATTAATATATTCTTAGTTAAATATTAACTTTAGTTATAAAAATAATACTTCATAAATCACTTTTAATTAAATAATAATTTCCAATTACTAAAAACATTAATCACATTTTAAAATTAATTTTTATGTTATAATTAATATATTAAATAATAAAAACGATCTTGGAATGTACGAATAAATAACTAGTTATAGTAATAGATATTTTAATGTATACTATTTTAAGAATTAATAACAAATTAAATATTCTTAAAAATAATGCTTCATAAGTCACTTCTTAGATGTCTTTTTTTATTTTTTTTATTTTAGTAATTTATATATATATATTTCAATATTGTAAACATAATTAATATTATTATTTTTGAAAATTAATGATTATTGTATAATTAGAAATTAAATTATTAGTAATATAATTTTTTTTAAATATTAATTTTTTAGATCATATCATTGTCTAATTAGAAAATTAATTTATTAATTAATATAATTTAAAAATATAGTTAAAATATTATTTTTTAAAATAAAAATTATTATTTACTTAGAAATATAATTTATAAATGAATAAATTAATAAAAAAATATAAAATTATAGATAAACTTAAATCTCATGTATGAAAAATAAATACATATATCAAAATAAAAAAATTAAATAATAGAATGTGTTAAAATAAAAATAAAAATTCTTAAAATAATGATATATATATCAAGAGAAAATTAAATCTCATAATATTATATATATATATATATATATATATATATGTAAAAAGAATATTCTTTATCTAGAAAAATATTTATTTATTGTTATCCCAAATAGTGATAATAATTTAAAAATATTTAAAATAGTTAAACTTAGATAACATGTTAAAATTAAAATGCTTAATTTTATATTTTTTTTTTAAAATGTGTGCTATTTTTTTCTTATTTTTTATGCTCTTTGGATGAGAGACATTGAGATCACATTAGCTCCTTCAACGTGTTACATGAAAAATATTTATTGAAAGAAAATATATTTGAAAAATTTTAATTTTTTAATATTTAAATATATTTTTTAAATAACCTTATTGATTGTTTAGTTAATTAATAATTAATTAATTAATTAAAATATTAATAATTAATTAATTATAAGTCTAACTTTATTATAATAAATAAATCAATTAAAACAATATACTTAATCAATTGATAATCTCAATGTCTTCTCATTATTAATGAGCCAGATCTATACATTCTTGTAGCTCTATATAAACAGGGCGAGGGTAAATATTAGTATATAATATTTTTTTTATTTATTGGATTGTTAACGAATCATGCACTACACAAAAGATTGATATATTCTGGACCTTTGTAGTTATAAAGTTAGGATTGTAATATGATAAAATGTCCAATTAAACTAAGACTACAAATTTAAATTCATCACAAGACACATAAGTTATTATACTCTAAAATAATTCTTTTACTATGTTTCAGCATTTTACATTAAATACATTTTTTTAATAATATGCTAGTATTTTTATGCAGAAAATACTATATATTAAAATTAAAAAAAAATTAAACAACATAATTAAAAAATATATAGAGAGAAATAATTTATATTTCTAAGAAATACAAATAATCTTATTTTTATCTTTTTTTGTCCTTTTTTAATTTAATTCCAAACATCAACATTTAAATTATTATAATTTAAAAGGTTTATCATATGTATATTTGAAGTTCATAGATTATATAGTCTAGAAATTTATAAATTAAATAAAACTATATTCATATGTTAAGATAAGTTAATCAGTAAAAATTAATAAATATACAATTTATATTTAATGAATTTGACATTAATAATATATGAATATACATTTTATAGGTAATAAACCTAAAAGTTATGTTTAATATATCTGATACTAATAATAAATGAATTTACACTTTATAAGTAATGAATTTGAAGTTTATGTTTAATGAATTTGAACTTTATAAGTAATGAATATGAAGTTTATATTTAATGAACCTGACACTAATAATAAATGAATATACACTTTGTAGGTAATGCACCTAAAAGTTAAGTTCTATAAATAGGACACTAATAATAAATAAATTTACACTTTATACATAATGAATTTAAACTATTAATATATGAATATACATTTTATAAGTAATGAACCTAAAATTTATATTTAATGAACCTGACACTAATAATAGATTAATATATATTTATAAGTAATGAATATTGCCGCCTTTATAAAAAATAAATTAGTATAGGTTATACTATAACCAGTTCATCATTAATAAACTATAAGTTTATTAAATATATATTTGAGATTCATATAATATAGTAATACATTGATAACTTGAAAAATAGATGTATTGCTAAAAACGACAAATATTAAAATAAATGATATATAAGCAATTAATATTTGTTTATTATTTTTTTTTATAGTAAATAATAATAAATTAAAATCTATTAACTATTATTAAAAAAAATTAAATTTTAAATAATAAGATAATTTACATTTAATACGAAATAAAGTCAATTGTAAAAATTAATGCTTAATAAAATTACTAATATACCAAATATTAAATATAAAACTCTTATTGTGAAAGTTATAATTAACTAGTTTGGACATGATTACTTTATTGTTCATAAAATCATATAAAAAATTAAATATAATTAAAAAAAAATAAAAAAAATAAAATACTTAGAAAGAGTTATTCAGTATTTATTTTAAATTAAAAAAAAAGTGTCAATACCACGGCACATATTAAATGGCTCAAGTATATATTGCTATATGATATAATTTAGCTTATATTCTTAATATATAATATATAATGTCCAAATAAAAAAAATAAAAAATAATTAACAATATATTAAGCTGAACTGAATATATTTTTTATGAGATTGATAAGTTATAGTTAGATGAATTTATTAATAAAAATTTAGAATATTAATTTTATTTTTTGAATTATTTTATTTTTATTTAAATAAATAATGATGAATTTACGAAGAATGCATGAGGAAAAACTTGGTATGTATAAACATATAAATGTCAGTTTGTGAAACATAAAATAAGATTCATTAATTAACTAAAAGCAACCAACAGTAAAACTAATCAAAGAAAAAGAATTGTATTTTGTTTTTCTTTTTTTTTTTTGAGTGATATATGATGAAATTTTAAAAAATAAATAAAAATAAGAAACAAAATAAAGAAAGATAGATAGAGGAGTGTGCTTCCGTTCTAATTGCATTTTGCAGGCAGAGAGAGAGAGAGCTGGGCTGGTATTCTAATTGTAGCGATCATATTCTCTCAAATTATCAGATTTGTTATTTCGAAGTTTATTCTTTAATATATTAATATATACAGCTTTATTTTTTTTTGGGAGAAATGATACATATTTGATTTTATATATTTGGATTGGAAAAGAGCAGCGATCTATGATAATATGTGTTTGATTATTGCAGTTGATGTTGTTGACGATGTTGTTGTTGATGTGTGTATAAAGGAGAAACCGATGCGACAAGGATAAAGACGAGAAGAAGAACCCCTAAAACTAATCTAAATGCTCCAACAGCATCATCACATGTACCATCCAGGCGTACTCGCTGCTGCCATGTCTCAGGTTCCTATTACTTAAATTCAATCCTACAATTAGAAAATCTTCAACTTCAACTTTTGTTTCCCTTTTCCATTTTTCAGATGGAGCCAATACCTAGTGGAAATTTGCCTCCTGGTTTTGATTCCTCTGCATGCCGCAGTGTGTAAGCACCTCCTTCTTCCTTCCACCATCCCATTCTTTTATCTCATCTTTTAATCTGATCCCTCCGTTTCTTTCTTTTCTTTTTAGTTATGTAGGTAATATTCATGTCAATGTCACTGAGAAACTCCTTGCTGAAGTTTTCCAGACTGCTGGTCCTCTTGCAGGTTGCAAGCTCATCAGAAAGGATAAGGTTTTCTTCTTTCTTTATTTTACTATCCCCTCCAATGCCCCCCTCTCATTTCATTTCTTTTCTTTTTTCCCTAAATATCATTCCCCTCCTTTCTCCAGTCATCATATGGTTTCGTCGACTACCATGATCGATCATGTGCAGCCGTCGCAATCATGACACTCCATGGGCGACAACTGTATGTTAACCTTTTCTTATTATTATTAATTTGTTACCTCAATGTTTGCATCATTAACCTTTGACTTCTTACCCATTTAGAAATTTAGATTTCTGAAAGCT
The DNA here is from genome assembly GCF_019578655.1 of Ricinus communis. Classification (NCBI taxonomy): domain Eukaryota; kingdom Viridiplantae; phylum Streptophyta; class Magnoliopsida; order Malpighiales; family Euphorbiaceae; genus Ricinus; species Ricinus communis. The sequence continues at coordinate 33,248,521 of NC_063258.1, forward strand.
CAAAAGCAATAAGCCTCTACTTCTTTTCTTTTTCTCTTTCTTTTTTTAGAAAAGAAAAGTTTAATCATGTGTATCACCAATTCTTCAACATAATCCCTGCTTGTTCTTTTAGTACCATTATTTCTTTTATATCATCTTCTTTTGTCTCCCCCTCCCTCTTGAGTTAGGGAATGTAATTTATGATTCATTTTTCTTCTTTTAATCATGTTTTAACATGCTCTTCCAGTTATGGTCAGGCGCTTAAGGTGAATTGGGCGTATGCAAATAGCCAAAGGGAGGATACATCAGGTTATTTTTATCTCCTTTTCCTTTTTTTCCTTTCTTGCTGGGCTTTGCTTTTTGTTTTTTCCTTGCATTTTTTTATGGTGGTTTTGATGGGCTCATCCATTTGTCTTCTCAGGGCATTTCCATATTTTTGTTGGTGATTTGAGCCCTGAGGTTACTGATGCAACTTTATTTGCATGTTTTTCAGTCTATAATAGCTGCTCGTAAGTTCCTTGGATATTTTGTAATTGCTATATTTCAAACAAAATTGCTCATTTTTGTGAGATACATGGGGGATTTGTGAAAATTTTAATGTTGTTGACAAGGTCAAGACCGATACTTGCCAAGGAAAGTAACTAATACTATTTTTATTATGCTACTCATGTCTCATGCTCTCTTCTTGTGTGGATTGAGCACTTAGCTCTGTTTTTTGATTATTGGTCTAGTTTTTGTGCATGATTCATGAACCTCTTGATGCAGTTTTACAAACATAAGAAATTAAAATAAGACCCTGTTTCTTTCTCTACGATGTTGTAATTTGCAGTGATGCAAGGGTTATGTGGGATCACAAAACTGGCCGCTCGAAAGGATATGGCTTTGTTTCTTTCCGCAATCAGCGGGTAATTACTTATCTCATCATTAGTGGCAACTCATTAGAGCCCTTTTACTTTTTGTATTCAATGAAGCCCAATAAGATGATTGAAGTCAGGCCCCAAATAAAGAGGAACTTAGGTGCACAGTCATTTTCTCAACAGAGATAGCTATTTTAGTTTCCTCGCATGATAATATTGAGTTATGAACTTGCAACGGCTGGCTGATTATTCCATGGCATTTTGTTCCTCCCTTGTTTCTGCCGTCAATCTATATGTGATTCTCAAGTTAGTGTTTTGCTTTGCCCACTTGGATTTCTTATGAACTTGTTACATGAAAGTTGTGGATGGAAGAGGTTAGGAGGGCATGTTTTTTGGACCTAAATTTTATTGGTTGTCACTTAATTGTTTAAATCTTCTGATGGTTTTTTATTGGTTGTTTCATTAGCTTTTGTAGGTTTTTTATGGGGGAAATTTCAGTCCATGATAATTAAATTCAACTCATGTCTCGATAATACGGCCTTTATTAATGGTCCATTTGCAAAATTTATTTTCCTAACAGCCATTACTATCAAAAGATACATATAAACAATTATATCTCCATTGCAATTGTATTGTTATTGTACATTAAAAAGTTATATTAAAGTCCAAAAGGATGCACGGTTGAAAAATGTAAAGTGAAGTGTATTAGAAACTTAGAATAACATTTTTTTCATTTATTAAATCTGCTAATGTATATCTATTAGTATCTATATCATATATGTGTTTCAGTTTGGTTACTTTACCAGGTTTTACAGAATAGAACAAAAAGCAAACCATGGTTTTGGTTTCTCACTTTTTCAGTTTTCTTTTTTCTGCCCAACTCTAGAACAAGATAACTTTATGCATATCAGTGTTTGCCTCCAACTAATGTAAGCATCTCCGAGATCCTGTTCTGGTTTCTTGAATATTGTAAACCATGGATTTCTGTGAATTTCCTTATTTTGCTAATTTTATGAAAGAGCAGTACGGAGTTTTATTCAAATAACTTTTGAACTAAAATAAATTGGATGTCCAGTTTTTTTACGCAATTGGAGGCTTAGGTAATTTCTTGTTTCTTGATAAGAATGTTCTAAAGTAACAGACTAATATTAGCGCCTTATGATACTGTTTCTGCAGGAAGCACAGAGTGCTATCAATGATTTGAGCGGTTAGCTTTTAATAACTTCTTTTTTTGCTTGGTTTCATTAGTCCACATTGTCTGGAAGGCATCATCAAAGAATGCTTGATATGTGTTGCATCCTGAATTGTAGGTAAATGGCTTGGGAATAGGCAAATAAGATGCAACTGGGCTACTAAAGGTTCTGCGTCCAATGAAGACAAGCAAATTGGCGACAACCAAAATGCAGTTATACTTACCAGTGGATCTTCAGGTAGCATGAATCTTCTTCTTCGATATATATGTCTCATGCTGCTCAAAATCTGCAGTCACAGAGATTGCCTGCTTAGATATTCATGTTGACCCACTCTGGCGTTTGTGCCACTGCTTCCACAAGAGTATGTAGATTCATGGAAGCACTCTTGATATTGTGGGAACATGATACTTGTGCTATCCATCTTAACATCAATTCTTGGGTGATCTTATCCAAGTATATTGAGTACACAGAAACAAGTTTCCTTGGTCAGATGGTTGACCTTGCTGATTTCAGAAGGTGCGAATACCCTGCTAGTATCTGATTAGCCGATCTCTGAAGGCGCTCTCCTGCTAGTACCTGGTTAAATTGTATACCTATAATGGAGGATTCATATATTCTGAGCATTCTGAATAAGCCTTTCTTGGGTTCTATAAACCATTTAGTTTTCTGTAATGTATCCTTCATTTGTGCTTTACACCAAGCTACGATAAATCTTCAATTTATTTAATATTTCTGGGCTTTATTTCTACCATTTATGTTATAAACTTGGCTGGTTGAACAGATAGATAGACCGCAAGGAACCTGTTGGAAAATTGGATGACAGAATTTAATCATCCTTTTTCGTTGTGCAGAAGGAGGTCAGGAAAATGCTAATGAGGATGCTCCTGAAAATAATCCTGCATACACCACTGTTTATGTTGGTAATCTTTGCCATGAGGTAATGAAAGGATGGCAAACAAAGGCATTGATATGAATATAGCAGAATTTTGCACATAGATAGGTTGTCTTTTCCATAACTTATGCCATACGAGAGAACATCAGTTTCCATATATTATTTCCCAGATTAATACGAGCTTCTTATTAGACTGTAAGGTCATGATATCAGTTCTTGGATACTTTCAGATGGTAAATGAAGTGCCTTAGGGCAAAGAATCAATGATAAGTTTTCTCCTTATGTTTTTCATAAAATGCAATTTGTTCTTTACTTGAGAAATGCTGTCCTAGTTTTCATGTGACCAAATGCCATAACTGGTGAACTATGAGAGAGTTTGTGCTCGTGTACTTTGCCTAAACATTAGGAGGCTAAGCTGCAGATTAGTCCAGAAACATTCTTGAGAGCTCGGATGGGAATTTTCCTTCATTGCATGCTACACTGTCATAATTTTTCACGAGGCCCGCTAGTTCTGTTTGTTTAGGGACTTCTTTTCGTTCTGATAGGTTTTGTCAATCACCTTTTTGACTTGTGATACCAAATCTTTCAGTAAATTTCCCACATTGTTTTCATGTTGTTGTTTATATAGTTACTGTGATTTCTTGTAATTTCATTGCATTTCATATGACTGCATCCTGATATTATGTTCTGATTTTCTTTTTCTTTTCTGATAATTTGGTTTGTGCAATAAGGTGACTCAATCTGAGCTCCATTGTCAATTTCACACTCTTGGGGCTGGGATAATTGAAGAGGTGCGCGTTCAGAGAGATAAAGGTTTTGGATTTGTAAGATACACTACTCATGAAGAAGCAGCCTCTGCCATTCAGATGGCTAATGGGAAGATTGTTCATGGAAAACCAATGAAGGTCGGATTATAATTCCTAATTTCCTAGAATGAGATAGCCTCTATATATCATGCTTCTCTAAAGGACGCTGTGCAGTGCAAGGCCATGGTATCCCATATATGCAGTTCTAATTTAACCCGACCACCATAGCCCCAATACACACCCCACCTAATAACTGTACTGTCTAATATTTTTGTAATACCACCATAGCCCCACTCAACTGCCACCACATACATTACTGTGCCTAATCAAGACTGGCAGAGATACCTCTGTGCATGCCGGACCCTTTCACATTGATGCTATGGTGGTAGCTTCTAGGTTACATGCCTATCATGTAAGTCATGGTCCCAGATCTTGCATAATGAACACCTTTCACCTTACCAGAAGCTGACCTCTAACTCTCTAGTGCCTTTGTTTGTTATTTTGGAAATTTTCCAACATGCATTAGGGTAACTGGAGCACGATCTAGTCTTCAGATTGAAGATCAATCAGTGTTGGCGGGAAGAGAAATTAAGAATAGGAATTAATAAGAGAAAAAATGGAAATAGAGAAAGTAGATCAAGAGAAAATAAGATAGTAGAGAGAGCTGACCTGCAAAGGAACAACTTATTGAATAATTGACTGAAGGAATCTGATTACAATATATCTGCTATTATCTATACAAGAATCTTTAATTGCCACATAGGCATTTGATTAGCCAATCAAATCCTTTCTTTGATAACTAACTGCTCTTCCCTTAGTTCAGTTACAACCAACTGCCAGCTTAGCTATTGGGTTATACTATTCATAATTTGTATCTTTGATTACATTTACAACATAGATATTGCAGTTCTGAAAGCTTTTTGCGACCTTTTAATTTGCTTGCACTTGTATACTTTATGCAGTGTTCGTGGGGTAGCAAGCCAACACCACCTGGGACAGCTTCAAATCCATTGCCACCTCCAATTCAACCATATCAGGTCCTTCCATCTTCAGGCATGAACCATGGCTATTCTGCAACAGATTTATTGGTCTATCAGCGTCAACTTGCCTTGAGCCAAGCTGCTGCATCTGGCTTGTCAGGTCAAGCTCTTGTACAGCTGACTGGACAGCATGGTCTAGCTGCTGCTTCCATGGGATTGAACTCTGGTGGTTCCCAGGCTCTCTATGATGGATATCCTAATAATTCTTCAGGTCAGCAGCTCATGTATTATCGATGATGCCATGTCCATTCTAACTGATTTTTCCCTGGTACCATGGTTACTTTTTCTTATTCTGGGACCTCTTTTTTGTTTTGTTTTTTTCCCTTTTTCTTTTCGTAATTATGGATTCTTCAAGATGTGAGCTCATCTCAATGCAGCGAGTTCTGGAAATGTTGTATGATGTTATATGTGATGAGCATTTCATGATTCATTTTTTTTCTCTGAAGCTAAATGAGGCCTTTTTGTTTGATTGATTTTCCTTTCTTCATTTTTGGTGTCAAATGATATGCTTACATCCGAGTGTTTTTCTTTTCTTTTCTTCCGAATGTAAATCTAAGTTATTGAATGTGGATAAAAGCCCAACCTTCTGTAAAGAGTATTAAGATATGCCGATTCCCAAAACTAAGAAGCCCTTTGGTTTACATTATGCCGTTACTGATTAATCAAAAACAATCCCATGGTCATCAGGCCCGGTGGCATACGAGGGGAATTCGATATTCTTAGGTGTGTGCCGCGTAAAACTAATGCTTGACTAGAATTTCCATTATTTGAGAAATGCACGTTCCCTGGACGAATGGGATGGGCCTTTTCTTTCTTTTTCTTTTTCGGGTCAGTAAACGATAGAGATTGCATTGCTCCGACTCAGATAACCAGAGCCTCTACGTAACGCATAAAATCTGAAAATCACATCACTACCTCTACCAACTAACTAAAAAATTACTAAATTTCAAAAGAATAATCTGCTTAATAACAGTATGAACATAAGGCACTTGACTTTTAAGTTCTTGCACAAACCCACAAAGGGGTTCGACCAGAGGGTCACTAAAGCTGTGTTGAAGAAGGTTCTTACGTGGTAGTTTGATGCATGTGGGAAGATGCAGCTGCTAGTGATGGCAAAGGTGTTCATGCATGAGCAGAAGTTTCCTGAGGTTTTCAATTACATGCAAATACAATATTATACTACAAGATACAATTCTACCGATTCAATTAAGACTTATAAAATTGTACATTGATAAGTCAATGAAATTCTAAGATCATTCTCAAAAAAAAAAAAAAAAAGAAACCCTTATCTTTACAACATTTTCATTTAAGTATATAATAACCCGAAATGGGGAACAATACACACAAAATTGGTAAATTATATCATGGACCTAGGCTCACACACCATTGTAAACTTAAGTCATCTTACATGTGCATAATTTTTATTTTTCAGGACTTTGTTTGGATGTTTCTTTAATTGCATATAACTTCTTTTCTTTTTTTAGTCTTTTGAATAATAAAATAGTCATGTTATAAACTAATTAATTATAAAATTCAGAATAATGATATTTAATATTTAGTAAATTAATAACTTTATTAAGTATTAAATTTTAAATAACTTTATTTTTTATTAAATATTAATTTTTTATTTAAAATTTTATTAATAGTTACTCCCATCGTTCCATACTAATTAGTAGTTTTTTAGTATTTTATTTAGATTAAGAAAGTATTTAATAAACTTAATTATATGAAAGAAATAGGTAATAGAGACTAAATGATTTTTTTATAATATTAATGCGTATACTATATTAAATGAACCTCAAGTGTACGTTTGATGAACTTGTAGTTTATAGGTAATAAATCTGTTATTTTTTGAATTATAAATACTAATTTGTTTTATGCACAAACGGTATATTTATTACTTATAAAATGTATGTTCATTTATTATTAAACATAAATTTTAGATTTATTATTTATAAAGTATATATTCATATTAACTAACGTTTATTTTAGTATTTTATTTAGATTAAGAAAGTATATAATAAACTTAATTATAGGGAAGAAAATAGCTAATTAAAACTAAATAATTCTTCTATAGATATTAATGTGTGTACTATATTAAATCAAACTCAAATATATATTTGATAAACTTGTAGTTTATAGATAATGAACATTTTAATTTTTAACTTATGAATACTGATTTATTTGCACATAAATGGTATATTCATTACTTATAAAGTGTATATTTATTTATTATTAGTATTAAGTTCATTAAACACGCACTTTAAATTATTCACTTATAAAATATATATTTACACTAATTAATAATTTTTTAATATTTTATTTAAATTAAAAAAATATTTAATAACCTGAATTATAAAAAATAAATAGCTAATTGAAATTAAATAACTCCATAATTTTTTATAGCTCCGTGGGCATTATATTATTAAGATTAGATGGTTCAACAGCGAGCTACTAATCGAAATGCGGCACATCACATACCTTTCCTACTTTGCCATAAATTGTCAAAAGTAGGAGAATTAGGTTTCTGTTGAGCCGTCATTCTTTTACATGTTAGTTTCACTTGCTAAAACTCAAGTCATTCCCCGAAAAGCCATGAGTCAGTGTCCTGTGATCTCCATTTCTTCATAATATTTGCAACATGATAACAAAACAAAATAAAAACTCGAAAAAAAAAAAAAAAAAAAAAAGAGCTTCCAACTTAAAATGGCTCTCTCTCTCTCTCTCTCTCTCTCTCTCTCTCTCTCTCTCTCTCTCAAACCAAAAAGGCAAAACTAATTATAATTGCATTCAAAGGTAAGAGAAAAATAATAATAATAATAATAATAATTACATCATCTAGACTTAGTAGCGACTTGAAGACTCGGAAATAAAACATTTAATAGTTAAAACCATTACTGACAAAGTCATCCTCCTCGCCACTGCTGTAAGATTCAACCAACTGACTGTCATCATCCTCTTCATCACCCTCAGTCACAATTTCCAGTATCCCTGCTCCTCCCCCATCAAAGTCCATACCATCCATCATAAAATCCCCATCATCCTCTTCATCATCGAGATCGCTCGCACTATCATCATCATCATCATTGCTCATATCATCAGCATCACTCTCACCATCCCCATCCAGGTCTGCACCCAGAATGGGATCCACATCACCATCTTCATCATCATCATCATCATCTTCCTCATCTTCCTCACTGTCAGCATCATCAGGATCAGAGTCATCATCTGTTGGCCTTCGCCGACCAATCTCATATATCCTAGCAGATGAATACATCTCTTCTTGGTCATCCATTGTAATCAAACCAACAAAAGAATCAGTTGCCTCTGATGCGAAATCAAGGACGCAGCGGTCTACTGGTATAGTGGCAATTTCCGAATAATTGATGGCATCTACAGTGTGAAACGCAGCAAACAAAGGGTGCTTTACACGACGGGTATGCACAGCTGACATTACATCGTCAAGATTTCTCCTCAGGATTGCATAAATGACATCACCACGTGCATTAAATGTTATTGCTGTTTGGTCCAATGACGGTACACTTCGAAGGAGCCTAAACTTCCGAAGATCCCAGACCTCAGAGTTTATAATCACCTATTCAACAAAGACAGCTCTTAATTAAAAAGAAAAAAAAGAAAAAAAGAGATGACGAGCAAGACTTTGTTGGAAGAACTTATAAGCTTTTATATATTTGGAAGAGCACCCTGTGCGTAAGACATGAAGAATTGGTGCTAGCTAAAAGCAATTAGGCGCATTTCAGAAAGATCCAAAAAATATATATAAGACCACCAATTTCTACATGAAAATATAACAATACCAAAACAAAAATCTGCCATCCACAATTCATACAAATTCCCAAAGACCATGTCACAACCTTCATTAAGCGATTTGTTATTAGAAGTTAATTTCATTAATTAAAGATTCAAACAAAGTTTACCATACAAAAACCAAAGATCTGATGAGAAAATAGTAAACACGAATTAGCCTACCTCATTCCCAGCAGGATGAAAACCCCCACCACCATAATCAGTAAACTGATCAAACCGGTGAACGGGACCAGACTGCCGCCTATCCCACAGAACTCCATTCCAGAGCAACATTGTATCTGAAGGGCTAAAGTGTATAAGGGAATAAACATGGCCACGGCCTGTAAAACTCGAAACTGTATCTGACAGAGTTGATTCCACTTGACAGGTTTGGACATCATAAAGGAGAATTTCACGTCGTGCTGGCTCAACCGTTAAGGTGGCAAATACATTTCCAGAATTGCTAAACCTTGCAGCCTTGCACCCGTCAAGTGAATGCACAGGTCCACCTGAGATTGAGGAAGCATCCCACAAGCGGACATCCTGGGAACTTGAAGAGAGCAGCAATTGTGTTTCACCATATATATATGATTGAATAAATGTCAAAGGAGACTGGTGGCTTGTGCAACTCTCAAGCACACTATTGCTATTGGAATCAAAAATTTTAAGCTCTCCTGTATGACTGCCAACTCCAAGATGAGAGGAATCCCCAAGAAAAGTTATGCATGTCAAAAGTGCATCAGCGTCATCTCTGCAAGTTCTCAACAGCCTGAATCGACTATATACAAATTGGCGATCTCGGCGATTTCCATGGACCCCACCATATATACTTCTGAATTCACGTGTCCCAAGCCTAGCTGTTACATTTGATGGGGCATCAATACTCCTTTTCGGTTCAGGACAAACGTGCGGGTGTAAGAGAGAGAGTGGCGGAAGAGTGGTTATAGGAGCTGGGCACTGGCGATGCTGATGCTTCAAGTACTGAACAACAAGAGAGTCAAGAGTTAACCGCTCTGAGTTGCTGGGTTGGTGATCATTTAGCAGTCCAGGCTGGGTGCAATTACCGTATTGGTTGTCATCTAGATAATCTACCAAACTACTTGGTGTTGATCGGCCATGTAAATCCCTCAAATTGGAAATTGGTGTACAATATCCAACAGTATCACCAAGTAAACTGTTCTTACGCACAGCATTTGGTGTCAAACAAACTGGAGAACGAAGTCCATGCTCACCAGTGTTGACTCGCTTCCCAGATGATGCCAAACCAACATCTTTCAGATCAGATAACTTCCGTTTCATTGGCAGTACAATTGGAGTTTTACATAAAGATTCTGTGTCAGGATTATTTTTTGGCAAGGCTTCTGGTAGTGCCTCTGATAAATTTCCGGCAGCAGCAGATTGTTTTGGACCACTTGAGGCTTTTTTAAATGAGGATTGATTGGAATCAAGGGTTAGAGACTGAATTCTTGACTGTGAATTGAAAGTTGGTGAGAAAACAAGAGGTTTCTTCTTTGAAGACAAAGCTGATTCGCACCTCAAGCAGGAATCCTCATCACGTGCAATTGCTTTGGATTTCTTGCACATAAACCCACAAGGGGTTCGACCAGAGGGCCACTGGAGCTGTGTTGAAGGAGTTTCTTGTGTGGTAGTTTGATGCATGAGGGAAGATGCAGCTGCCAGTGATGGCAAAGGTGTCAATTGGGCCTCTTTCAGCAGTGTAGCAGCAGTTGCAGCCAAACCAGAAGCCTGAAGGTGTTCATGCATGAGGAGCAGAAGTTCCCTGAGGTTTCCCATACATGGAAATGCAATATTAATACAAATTTAATTGCGGAAAAAAAAGAAGAAACTACTGATTCATAGAAGTATAGTTTGACAATTTAGTAGGTACCTAGAATGATAAGTGATAGGTGTTGCAGCAGCAATTGCAGCTCTTTCTATGCGCCTCAGAGTAGGGGTAGCAGCATCAGTAGCAGCTAACGTACTTGCACGCCCTGAATTTGTGACAATCTGCAACATGTGTAAATGATTCAAAATGAATGTCGCAGAAATCTACAGATTATACCAGATGTAAAAGGAGTGAAGAAAAGAAGTAACAAAGTGTTTTGCCAGCTCATAACATTGAGCCAGCATAAATTTTGGTTAGCAAGTTGTTCCAATGCAACCAAAAGAAAACGGGTAAAAAACACAAGGCAGACACTGTTTTGCCAGAGAAATAGTCGTAATAACTCTATTCAGAATACCAACCAACCATTTTGTTCACTTCTTTAAGTGCTATAGCAAAGCCAGCAGAGGCACATAATGTCCTGGTTGATAAGCAAGAGGAAAATTCTTTAGGTCACCAAATATATTTTCAAATATGAGGCTTTCATTCTTATCAGGAGAATAAGAATTTAGAATCTATAGAAAGCCACCTCCCAGGCTTATCATTGTTGCTAATATATGAGCACCACGGTAGAGTTAAATGACCCAGATCATGTGTAGTAAATTAAAATTCAAGGCTGAAATGATTGATCTCCCAGTAAACTATAGCATTACTTCAAAAGCGAAACTCTGGGCTTAGCTAAATTAGGTAATTCAATAGGGGCAATCCAGACACAATTTATTATGATCAAACTCCAAAAGGATCACCTCTTCATTTTTATCCACCAATTTCACTGGAAAAGAAGGTAATTGTAACAGCTCAGTCCTCTATAGAAAGATTGATGACGAAAGCTCCAGTCAAAATCTATAATTTTAAGATGCGCACAGAATTATCATTGCAACTGCTAAGGCACTATGCCATGTGCTACATTGACTAAATTAAGTTGATATAATAGACATAGGAATGTTGAAGCTAGAAAAAGCAATTTATTTTCAGCTTACCAAAAATAGTTTTTGAATTTGATAAAATTGCAATTAATCTCTGTAACCAAGCTAAAATTGTCAAAATAAAGGTTTTCCAGAATTTCTTTTTAAGAAAACGAGGTTTAGATTTTTTAGGTCATTAATGTTTATTTATCTTTATGTTCATTGTATTCTTATCAAATATTAAGTAGAGATCCAAATTCAACCCGTGTTGTAATTGAATGGATATAAAATAGTCTCAATATCAGGGTTTTTTCCTTATATGACCAGGTTTTAAAACTTATCATAAATATTGATATATTTAGAATTTGAAAAACATGTTAAATAACTTTTTGTTTTTCTAAATATTTCTAATTTCTTCAGCTTGTATGTTTTACATGGTTCTTTTACAGATTAAGGATCCAAAGATAACATTAAGGCCATTTCTAATACTTCAAGTTTTTAAATGTCTATAATCCATCTAAAGGCTGTTTAACCAACTACTCTTTCATAAAAATATTGAATAAGCACAAATAAAGAATCAATGGCCCATTCATTGACACATCCTGTGTCCCCGCGTCTATAAAAGGAGGCTAACCAAAAAAAGTGACTCATAATATAGTCCAAGCATGGTGGAGATAAGTATGGTTACCGCAATTAGTTCTATTGCCACCTGGGCAAGTTCAGCTTGCCACCTGCCTTGATCAGTTCCAGGCATCTGACTACCAGAGTCTCGAATTAGCTCCGACAACTTTTTCCCAACCTAAATATAAAAATGAACTGGCATCACAAACTAATGAATATTTTGAGAATCCTACAATTCCAGACAATGTTTGTCTTGTCTAAACAAAGGCATCAACAGCATACAAATAAAATAACATGAAAGTCAAAAGTCGTGTATATGGAACATAAAGAGATGATAATGAACTGGATAATTCTGTCTATATTCAGGGAAAAAATAAACCACCATACAGTATATTAAAAGAAGCTGCAGTAACACCAAAGAAAACCAATACGGGCTTAATCCTAATAATCATAGCTCTGGGTAAGAGAAGAAATGCAAATGTATGCAGCTCAGTTTCACCTGAAGTTTGGTCAATATGTGCGCAATTGTATCATCCCTGGCTAAACCAAGCAGTACCCGACAAGCAAGAGCACGAATACAGTCGAGAGCAGCAGGAGGTGAATATATGCGTGGTTGTAGAAGATGGAGAAGAACCTTTATACCATTGTTGGCACGAACAGCTTCCCTTGCTTGACGATATCCTTGTTCCATTTGCGCAGCAAGGCCAGCACAACCAGCTCCGGTACCCAAAAATATTCTTCGATCTCCAACCAATCCTGAAGCTGCTGTAGGAACAGGTGTCTGTGAAGTGCTACTAATGGATCGAGTAGCAGAAGCTGCAACAATGCCTCGATCAGCAACACTTGACTCCCCGCTCCGTTCCCTTAGATCACTCAGGCTACGTTCTGTATTTTTGTTACTACCATCCATAGCAGAAGCATTTGTGAATTGACCAGATGCAGTCTGCTGACCTTGTGCAAGAAGCGGCGGTTTATTGCTAATTGAAGGAGGTGGACAAACAAGATTGATCAACACATTCAATGCTGGCTGTATGATCTGAAAATATTTAAAACAATAACTCCAAAGTATGAGATACACAAACAATAATTCTAATAGTCAACCTAATGGGAGTGTGTTAATGAAGAAAACACATTTTATGCAAAAAAGTGATTACCTCATGGTCAACATAGTTACCAGAAATATTTGCTGCATCCAGAATGACAGCTATACCAACACGATTATTGCTTAATGTGGCATTTACTATCATTTTGCGGCTGTCATTTACCAATGTAACAATATGCAGGACGCCCAATGCATACTGAAGCAGGTCATGCAAATAGCGTTCGACAGGTGGAGCCTACAAACAACAATATTGATTATAAAACTGCAAGCAGGCCACAGAAACAAAAGAAAATGACGAGGGAAGTAAATACACTAACCTGACATAATTCTAACATAGTAATATGCCCATTAAAAAGTAAAAACTTGTCAACTGCAGGAAAACGAGTCCTCACAAATGCAGAACCCAGTTTTCTATCCTTCTGTAACTGCAAAAAAACTGCATCCACAGCCTCATTACTAAGGTCAAGTGGCTTGTATGCAGCCCTTACACTTGGAATATTCCGAGCCACACTTCGATTGTTTTTGTAGGGACGGATGGTATCCAAGAGCAAAAGAAGATGTGCTCGGAAATATTGTCTCAAAGCAACACAGGTGTGATAAGCTATTTGCTTCTCTGATGATGTCAAGACTTCTGGTGGTGAACGATCATTACGTAGAGCTGATGCACCAGACAGGTTCAATGCACCTGAATTAACCCCGGATCTAACTGCGGCAGCATCATTTAAAAGGCCCAACAACTTCTGTAAACCATCTTGAGCATCAAAAGCATCAATAACAGCTCTGAAGACAAATGCCGCACCAAAAAACAAGGCTGCATTTTTCCGGGCTTGGTCCTGAGGGCACTCAAGAAGTTGAATAGCTAATTCAACCACTTGGTAGACAACATCTGAAGGAAGTGCGCATACACGCTCCATTATTCCCTATAATAATATTAAGGAAAGGAGAGTAATATTATATGAAAGCCATAGTCTTATGAGCAAAAGCAATTTCCTAATGTAGAAAAAATGTAAATACTCGTTACCTGAAGAGAACCTATAGTAAATAAGCATGAAGATAGGCCAAAAAAAGTTTGTTCAACCGTAGGGACGGCTAGTAATTTCTGCATGCCACTCCTATCAACAAATAATGCAGCAAATTTACGGTGTGCAGCCAATGCACAGATGAGCTTCATCACATCAGGCAAGAGGGTCGCTGCCTTTGATACCTCCGTAAGTTTAGAACTGCGTTGCAATAATGCAAGACAAACATCTACTCCCTTTTCATGCAGGACAGGCCCCAGAACTTCCACATATTCCCCTAATATCTCAAGGCACTGGATGCAGAATTTTTCCCTAATCTGTGCAAGTGATTCAGAATCAGGAACGAAGTATTCTTCAGCATCCTCAGTAGCTTCTGTTTCTGTACCGCCAGAAGTCACCGAGTCATCATTACTGCATCTGTTCCTGTCACTAGCCCACAGGCGAGTTAGCAATGCATTAATCAAACAATAGACATGCTAAAAAGATACAATAATATCAATATGAAGCAACCAACCGAGAAACTTCAACTGCATTAGCAGCATCAATAACAGTCGATGCAGCTCTTGCAGCAGCCAAAACTGCAGCTTCTTCGCTGTTGGAAGATTTAAATTCCTGAGCATCCAAAGCTGAGACTAATTAATATGTTGCACATTATATAAAGAGCAATTGCAGCATTCCATACAATTTTAAGTTCAGCAATTATTATGATTATTATATAAGACATAAAACAAAATGCTGCACACCTCCAAGGCTGCACTCTTGACAACTTCAGCAGCAGCATCACCAGCTGCTTTGATGGCTTCAGCGGGTGCATTTGCAGCAGTAGCTTCTGCTTCAGCAGCTCTAACTGCCTTCTTGACCAGATCAGAAATGTCTTTGGTTCCAATTTTGCATTCCTGAAAGCAATCATCAGTATCCTCTCTTTCCACGATAAAACCATCAGGATTTAAATTTCCTGGATACTTTCTTGCCTCCTGTCCTCTTCTCAAATCTAAACTTTTTATCAAATTCCTATCCCTAAAAATCCGTCCCTGCCCCGATCGACTACCAGATCCCGGAGATGTCAAACCCTGCTCATTTTCAGAAGCAGCTTCACTAGCTCTTCCCTTCCCTCTGGGTCTTGCCAATCCACGGGAGGGCCTACGTCTTGATGAGTCATCTTTCCCACTGTCATCAAGATCTCCAAATTTTATTTTACCATCACGTGGGTCTCGACTATTCCATCTATCCCCACCATCTTCATCTACTACATCGACCCCTTCGACTAACCTATCAGGTGGTTCTCCACCAATTGGATCATCCAAAGTCCTCTCATCATTTATCCTCAGGTTATCTACATGAGTTGCTTCCAGAACCTGCCTTACCCTACCCCTACCTTCTTCTCTACCTCTAATACAAGTAGCAGCTGACAAGTTCTTACTTTCCATTAAAAAAGTAGCATCTTTCTGGTTTGTGCTTGTCTCTGCAAGGACACGAATACGAAGAAAGCGCATAAGCTTTGCAGACAATCCAGATGTCAACACGTCCTCAACTACTTGACCACCACTGAGCTCAGCCATTAGAAAAAGGGAAGAGGGGGGAGGGAGGAAGGAAAGCATCAGCTCTGTTTCAAACAAACTATGCATACAAATGTCTCAAGAAAAGATTAAAAGAATTTTAGTTGAAAAAGCATACCCTGCCAAACATACTGCAAGAAGTCCAGTTGAATAGCATTTCAACATTTCAGAATCTGAGGCCTCCTTTTTCCCCGTATCATGCTTCCAATGACGCTCTTCCCCAGATCTAGCAGTCTCATCCATCACCCAGTTTTTTATGTTTTCTATGACAGGTTCTTCAAAAACATGCGGATACTGTAGCCAGTTTACAGATTATGAAACAAATAAATGACCCCTGAATTCTAAAGATAACCCTATTGAATCAGTTAAACTGAAGAAAGGGAAATAAATACATACAATCCAAGTTAGTGAACAGCTCATCAAAAGCCTTGCAGCAGCTGCTTGAACAGAGGTTGAATATCTAGTTTCAGATAGAAACTTTGTAGATATTAAATCAAAAAATTCATCATTCTCCTGCAAAAGAAGAAAGGAGAAATCTAAAGGATGAACGTCATTACCACTAGACAAAGCAGAAACATAAGTATGCAATAACTCATAAGTACAGCTCAAAATACAAAAAGCCAAATTCAGTTACCCGCACTAGGTTCCCGAGCCGTCCAATGTTGTGAGAAGCACGACTATTATTAAAAGATGAATAGCCATTTTTTTCCATGTATCTGCATACATTATAGGTACACTCTTATTAAGCATATTACATATGAATGAATACCAACAGCATGCCATAAGACTAAACAACCAGAACAAAAAGCATATTCGACCAAATGCAACTAATGCACTGTTTACTGTTCGATATCATCAAATTTTAAGTAATCAGATTGAGACCTTCATAATATAGCAATCTGCATGAAGAATCCACTCTGAAGCACATATGAACACCCCCAAAATTGTAGGAAACAGTGGAAGAATTTGGAAAAAAAAATTGAGCCAATTGAGGTATTTAAAGTAATTCCCTACCACAAACATCTTTAGAAAGATTTAGGCCCTACATACTATTATTAAGAAGGGAAAGAATGAACCATAGAGCCTACTGCAGCCAGCTTGAATTCAAATTATGGTTAAATTAAGCAACCAACGAACTGAACCAAAAATCAACTAGGATCTTCATAGTGCTTGAATACCGTAAAGCAGAAGCGATAAGATGAAGGGCAAAGATACATCTTAATGTAAAAAGAGGACGTGTGTACCCAAGGCCACTGCTTTGCATTGAGTAGAGCCAGTGGAATCAACATCACATGAAAGAAGTGAATTTAAAGTTGCTGCAATTTTGTGAAGCAACATGTCCTATAAGAGTGTATTAGAGGATAGACAGATTCATGCAACTCCAGAAATGATGTTAAGGGCAAGATATAACACAAATAGCAGCCAAAACCACCGAAGCAAAAATATTTATAAAAAAAAAAAAAAACAAAAAAGAGGAGAGCAGTTTTTCACTTCCAGTTAGTCACAGAGATGAGAAATGTGCAAAATGAAATTAATAAAATGAAAGGAGACTCCGCCATGTGCATTGGAAATCTCTAGGCTCTCCACTACTGCCTCACTAACATGAGAGAAAGGGCGAGTAATTGAAATGAAATGGATGCATGAGAAATACAATGAAAAATGAAAAATGTAGAGAACTAATTAAAGAAAGAAAAAGTGATTACAGAGATTCCTGGGCTTCCAGGAGAGAGGAAAGGGCGTGGAGGACGGTAGGGTTAGGGTTATCAGGGGAAGAAGTGATCCTATCCATCAATTTCTGAGCCTTGTCCATTAATTCTTCTTCTTCATTGACGGTTCCGTCTTCCTGTACCCTGTCGTGCTGCGATTGCGATTCAGTATCCACTGTCAGAGGACCACCGCCACCGCCACCGCCAGCTTGTCCTTGAATTGATGACTCGTCCATGGAGGCCTCCATTTTATTGTAAAACCTATTTATTTATTTAGTTTATATCTGTTAAATGAAGGCGAATATACAAAAACAAGTGTATATATATGTATATATATATATCCAATCTTATGAATGATCAATTTGATTCACAGGAACCCTTAGGCTTAGAGCTCCGCTTGCGGTTTGGGGGGGAAACTGGACAAGTGAAAAACAAAAGGGCTTCGCGTGTTTGCACTTGCCTTTATATATATATATATATATATATTCCACAAAATATACATCCTTCTGTTTAAATGGAGCGCAGCAGAAACTTCAAGACGGATCCGACCCGACACTTCTAACCCTAACCCAGTCTTTTTCTACATACACCTTTCACCCGTTTTTATCAACTTGGCCCGCGCCGGAATCTTCCATTTACGTGTTAAATTTTTTTAATATTAACTACTGATAACTAAATATAAATAATAGGAATAAGGAGCTCATAAGCCTCTTTAACATTTCCAGGGAGGCTTTATTATTTATATATTTAATATTTCTAGGCACAGTATTTAAGCCAATAATCTATATTTTTGGTGTAAAAGATACCTTGTTTATGTTCTTTCAATTCCTAACATAACACTCGCAATTTATATAGTATTTATGTGCAATAGTTATTAATTTCTCCTAACTTCGTTCAAATTTTTCAAAGAAATTTTAGAAATCAAAATTAAAATTAAGAAAGGAGAAAATATAAGTTTTTAATTAAACAAATTTCTATAAGATAAAAAGGTGGAAATACAGCAATGGGTTCTTCTTCATTGTCCTCCACAAGTTCACATAGAAAAAAAAAATGGAGCACTACTATGAAGTACAACCAAAGTTTTGCAAATGTATAGTTAAGAGGAATGAAGGTTAAAAGCACCTAGACGGACATTCTAGATTAATGAAAATTCAGGGAAAAGATTTTTCGGATGCTCTAATTGTAAGATAAAAGTGAAATAAAATTATATTTTGTTTGTTTGATGACATTGATAAATATTGAAATCTCGTTATTTTAATTACAGGTAAAAGATTTATACTATTAAAACAGCCCAACATGTCATTCACAAATCTCCAATTGGATGCTAGCAACATTCATAACTTGTTACAGATCAAATTCAAACATAATATGCTAGGTACATTACTGCGAAAAATTTAGAATTTTAATTAATTTAAAATAAAAAAATAGAAATTAATTACAATAAGTCCGAAGGAGAAGTAAGTCGGGTTGTCAAGCGAAAGACGAAAAAGAACCTAACTGTCACCTGAAAAATTTAAAATTGAGACTGTAAGCATCGAGAGTGAGTTAAAATTATATAATCATATAACAAATACAGTCTCCGCAAACATATTATATTAAAACATATATCATACCATGATTTAGAAAAAATACAATTTAAATATTTATGGGACAAGTGCCTCAACAGAATTTTAACTTTAATACTAGCAGCCTTTCAACTCTCTTATTCCAATAGGCCTGGCACCTAGAAAGCAAAGTTCAACCATGGTCCTTAAATCCAGCCTGGACACTTGATTCCCTAATAAGCCAGTATACAGAGAGCAACACTCGACCAGGGACCTTCCTCCGACAGTCAAACTTTTACAGCTCAGTGAGTTATACTCTAGGGCAAAATCCAAAAATAACTTTTTATTACCTGTTTCTGATTAATGCTGATGCGCACGTGGTCCTGGTGCAACCTATCAAGTGGCATGTTCTATTGTCGCCTCATCCCGATGTTACACGCATAACATCATTAATAATATAATTATAAGTAAACATAAATTATTCAATAACATATTAAGAATTAAAATTTAATAGCCTCGAGTATATCAAACATGAAAATCAAATGTAATAGTAATAACAATATTAAAATAATAGTAAATATGATAGCAATAGTAATGGTAATAATATTAATAATGGTATCGATAATAATGAAAATAAAATTTATAAAATAATAATTATTATTAATCAATTACCAATGCATTTAATTTAGACATTACACAAAAATAATTGATTATATGACTTTAACTCACAGTTCTATCGAATTTCCACTAATTGCTCCTACACCTCGGATGGGGTTGGCTGAACCGACAGATTATCTATTCACAAAAATAATTAAGATAATTAAGTTAATAAAATATTTTATAATTTATCCTAGGCCTAACTCCTAGATTAGACTGCTTAAACCGATTTGAAAATTCTACCAAAAATTCGGCAGAACCTTTCCTAAAATATAGACATTTATCCCTGTAAAACGGGTCCAAAACTTACTAAAGAAAGCTTGTCAACAAGCACTTCTCGTGAGTATGCTCTTTTATGGGTCTAGGTATGTGCTCTCTTTTTCATTAATAAAGAGGCAATGCACTAGGAATGCCATCCACTAGGGCGATATTGTATATTGGTGACTTGGGCTTCCGTCGACGACCTTCTCGACATTAGGCATATGTTAAAAAATATTCGTTACATACTTATTAGGAGTTAGGTCACCCATAACTGCATCAATTTTCCGATTCCACAACAGACCACATATCACAATTAATAATAGATAATTCGACATTAATATTTATTCCATAACTAACCCGCAATAAATTTTCTAGTATCTAATTTAATTATTCACAACCGTAATTATGACAAAATCGAATAACAATTAATCACCCTAATTAATTCATAATATTTATAATTAACTATCAATTAATTAAATTAAATTAATTCATAATTTATAATTAACAATTAATTAATTAATTTATTAATTTCTAATAATCTTTAGATAATTTTTAAGGTCCAAATAAATTTTACCCAGTTAAAAAATCTAAAATTTTGTGCGTACAAGAAACACCGGGGTCCGAAAGCCAGTATAGTCAACAGTGCCAAATTTCAAATCCGGAGGCGCCTATGCGAAACTTGAGATGTGTGAAGTCTAGATATGTAAATATCTTTATCGAAATCCCACCGGAAGCCACTAGATCGAGGTCGGAAAGCTTCGGCTCCGGTGAGATTCTTCAAAACTATATCTAAGATTCTTCAAAAATCAATATAATATAATTTATTAAATAATATTAATTTATATGGTACTTATATTACTCGATCATTAAAATATTTCATTAAATGCTCAATTTAACACTAAAAATATTTATTTATCAAAATACCCCTCAAAATAGATGAAAATTAAAATTTAAAGATTACGAGTATTATATTTACACAATAAAAGCTGATACGATTTATAAATAAATATGCACAAAATTATAAATGAGAGATCAATATTTTTAAAAGATCCATAATAAAATACATGAATATATATCAACTTAATTAGTGTATTTCTAAATCCATATAATATAATTTCCCGATGAATTAGAGATAAACGTACATGCACACTACTAGTAGTCAAAATTAAGCTCAATATGGTCATCCTTTTCTTCACATTCTCTTTTATTAAATTTCTCAAATATCTCATGGTTGCTTTCAATTCTCTCTATGTTATCTCCTCTTTATCTTTAAAACTAGAATAGTATTAGCTCTCTTTTGAAAATATGTTGTTTGACTTGTACAAATTCTTATTTTATATTTTCTTTTGAATATCTCAAAGCAATAAGGTCTAATACTAGAGGCTTGACTTGTGATTAATGGCACAATTTTAATTACAAATGAAGAATAAAATTTAGGTCTAACGTCATTGAGGTGCACCTTTTTTTACATCTTAATGCTTGCTTTGAGGCACACGTTTTAGTGAAAGTTACTTGCTTTTAAGGCTGTAAGGTGCAGAGACTTGAGTGTCGTGCTCCTTGAGTTTGAGGCACATCTTAAATAATTGTGGGTGGGAGGCTAGCAAAAATGGAAAAGAATAAGCTAACCAGCTTAGTTATTATTGTTGTTCCTTGTGTGTTACTATTCTTTTTCTCGTCATGCTTCTCACTTCTTCTTGATTTCTCTGTCCTATTAATCTTGATTTTGAGTTTTATGCTTAATATAGGCTTTTCTCTTTGTTTTAACTTTTTGTCTAATTCTGTCTTTCTATTGTATACTTAGTCAACATGTTCCTCTAAAGTCTATGTTCTTATAGGGAATCACTATTGATCTTTGATTGGATTATAACCATTTCTAGATGTGACCTTCCAATGTTTTGAGATGAACTTCTTAAGATGTTTGATGTATTGCAGATAAAGCTGTAAGTCACAATAATTTTCACACTTCAACCATAGAAGTTACATACTTTCTCTTTACATAGGTCCCAAAGCTATCCACCCATGGGTCCAATCCACAATATCATCAAAAGTTCCTTGCAAGCAGAGACATAAACACAATCTGTGAAAGCATAAACCTAAAATTTATCCAAATGCTTTTACCTTTTGAATTGATTTTATCCGATTGCTTAATGCTAGTAAATGATGATACTTCGTAATAACAACAATTAGCTAATGAAGAAGAAATCTTACAATTCATAGCAGCAAATGTCAAAATATTTTAGAGCTAATATGAGCATTACAAGATAACCTATAAATATTTAAACCAAATCAAAAGATATTATATGTTTGAAAATACCTTTTAGTTAAATAATGATTTACATATCTATAGCCTGAAAAAGAACTTAATCTCAAATTTTCAATTTTGCACTTCAAATATAACTTCTATCAATACAAGGACTTAAACTTTATTAGAAACAGGTCCAACCATAACTAATTTTGGGTGGTTAGTCCTCTCCACTACATGCCTTTTTATTATTTTTATATTTTATAAATGCGGGATACGCTACTAGATACAAGTAGAATGTATCTTTCTGGTGAGAGTGTTTTATCTTATTATTTAGTCTTCAGTAAATGTGGTGACACATGCTGCTATAGTTATAAAAATTATTATCTATATATATACTATTATAAATAAAAAAATAACACATATTATTATTATTTTATATTTTGATGTTGGATGATTAATACATACTCAGATTAAAACTAATAAATATGTGTCAGTATATAAATAAAGACACCAAATCTATATAAAACAAATTTCCTAGTTATTCATATAAACAGCAACACAAATGTGAAAACTACAGCTCTTGTGATTCAACTATTTTGTTTTTAGAAAAAATAAAATTCCTTTTGAGTACAAGTACAACATCATAATTGATCTATACTTGCATTCAATGGAACTGTACACGCCAATAAAAAACAATCGAGAGAATAAATGAAACAATATACAGAAGCCAAAAGTTCAGACGAGTGTAAATGGGAAAACAAGCATCAATATTACCCAACGAGCCGGCGCGAGAAGCCTTAATCCAATTCCGGCTCCCGAGGGGACTGTTTCTGTACTTTGGATCATGATCCTAAATTTGCAATCTCCAGAGGATGGGTCTTTATTCGTGACAACTGAAACATTTGGGAACTTGCAGGCACTCTCAAGCTGATTATTCTGTTGATAGTAGCTGTTAAATGCATAAGAGATGTTCCCACGTGCATCCAAACTTCCACAGGAAGTCCCATATCCTAGGGCAGTGCAGTCTGCATTAGCACAAGCATAACTCACACTCGGTGCAACTTCTGGGTCATCAAGGCTTGCCAATGGAGACATAACACACCATTGCTGAGATAGATAATGTACACCAGTTGCTGGTACCAAACCATTCAAACTTCGTGTCCCTAACGTCAGTGTATACTTGGGCTGTCCGTCGAAGTAAAATAATCCCCAGTGGCGCTCAAAATTGCCTGGTTGAATGCTTTTGGCATCTTCATCTACGAGGCTAAATAAGTAGGCATCCATGGGGCCAGGTCTCTGTGGGGTCCCTTGCCCTGCAATGATACGGTTCATAAATCCTTGGTTGAACTCCTGGGCATATTTCAAGTTGGCATTTTTGTCTCCATCAGAAGGCCACCCAACTTCTCCGATAATGATGGACAGGTTTCCATATCCATTTCTCTGCAATGCATATACAAGTGTATCATGATTGGCATCAAACACATTGTTGTAGATTATTCCACCATCATTTATTGTAGATGAATTGCTGTCAAAAAATGCATAGGGAGTAGGGAAGTTCGGATCCTTATAAAGGCTTATGAAAGGATAGATATTCACAGTAAATGGAGCACCATTGTCACTCAAGAACTTGACAATTGACAGCATGAGGTCATGGATGTCTGATCGGAAATCCCCACCAGATGGGAGACTTGTTGAACTCTCGTATACATCAGCATTGAGAGGAACAGTAACTTTCACTTGGGTGCTTAATCCTGCTTTTACGAGTGCGGCTTGGATATTTTGGAGCGCGGGAAGTGTTGTCCCTAAAAAGCTTCCATTGTATGTTGATAAGAATGGTTCATTTCCAACTGCAACATACCTGATAAACAACTATTTAATGAATTCCATGTGTCAAATGCTTAAAATTATAGACTGTATAAAAGGCAAAGCACTCCTGTATTCTAATAGTGGGAAAGAAAGAAGTATTATCTGATACATTAGACCAGTGCCTTGATTATTACAAGCCAGTATCAACATTCTGCTAATGTAATGATATAAAGATCTGATATCACATGGTTATCTGCTATTCATTCATCAACCGTGCACTTGATTTTCACATTATTTTGGATAAGAAAGGCTACCATTCCTTCAACTGAACCCTTCATAGGGTACTATTTCTTCAACAATACACTTCATTTTAAAGATTCAAAAGCCGGAAAAAATTGGACAGCTAATAACCTCATCCTATTCCCTATAAATAAATTCATGATTTGACAATTAAGAAAGCTTTCTCAAAACTGGTTTATGGGCTATGAGCCTTTCATATGGTTTTAGTTTTCAACCAATTTATCACCTAGCTGTTGACTATGTTTGTTGTTAATTTATATTTCCATAATTGAAGTTCTTCTTGTTGACAGAACCATGGATGTGACAATCAGGACCTGTTGCCAACTTGGCATAAAGTTCAATTCACATCCGTCACAAGAGAAAAGTTATGCGTTTAGTAAGCAAATTCTACATTCCCTTTTGATTGTTAGATGGAAGATAATATCTGTGAACCAACAAGTTTCGACTGAAAATAATATGAAAATTGTTGCTCCAATTATAGTAAGAATATTCCTATAAAATGGAGAGGATCATTTCTAGAGAATCCAAGTATAGGTGCAAGTATGCAGAACTGTCTGGAAGGAATCTGCGTCTTTAATGAAAGTAAGCATAATTAATTTAAACTAAAACTTCGAGAATTCGTCAAAATAATAATAAATCCTAGAGAGGGTTAAGAATAAGGAACACAAAATGCATAATACAAGGACCGATCATAATTCAGAGTATACATTTGAGACTGTGTTTTAAGTGGACAGTCGGAGTAGCAAAGGATTTCAGAGCAGAACATATGGTGCTAAAGATGAGAAGATCTATATGCTACTAGTATATATGACCCAAACGAAAATCCATGTCTTGTAAGTTTGAAGGTTGCGACATGATTCTAACCGCTCTACTAATGTTGACTTAGTTATCTATGTTCGGATGGGGAGTCTTATCATTCTTCTTTCACACTCGGCCATTATAGTTCACTTATCTGTAACTCTTGATAGTATTTCTTGGAAAGACGATAAACAAACCACAATTAAGGTTTTTTTCAGAATTAAGTTATACATCGAGCACCTAAGATTGAAAATTATTAGTCCACCATAAAACATCTATATAGTAGCAGCCTTCCATGAAATTAGGGAAGTCTCTTGAAACAAAAATTTATTTAATTTGTGAAGGGGGCAATAATAAGAGAGAGGGAGAAAGGAAATACCTGATGTCTACACCGCCAGAGGAGATATAAGAGGAGATGTTCATGGCAACCCAATTCTCAGCTGCTTCCATATTATTAGCCAAGGTATAAAGCATATCGTTGGGAATGCCCACCATGACCTGAATCCCAGAATGACCGAGAGCACTCAAAGTAAAAGAATGGGCATCAAAAAGCTTAACCTTTTGAAACCCATTGTCCTTGAGCATTCTCACCACTGTTGAAGGGGGCAAAAGGTGTGTTGCCTGTGTTCCCCAGTTTACACCAATCCCAGTTACTCTTACTGAAGCCAAGACTTGAATACATAACCACAAAAGGCCCGCAAGACGCCCCCAACTTTGAATGGATGCCATACCTTCTCAATTGGCAAGGAAGCAAAGAGTTGCTGACAGAAATAAATAAGAAGGTGGTGTTTGCTTTTACAACAATAGCGAAGCAAGCAGAAAATCCATCCAGCTAGAACTCTCGCTCACGCCAAAACGAAAGATGAAGTCCAGCAATAATTGAAGAGAAAAGAAGGAAAAAGGAAATATAAACACAGAGTAGATAGTAAGTAGAAGAGGAACTATTATAATCAAACACCATAAAGGCAATCGGAAACCAACAGAGAAGCACTGACTTTGCAGATGATGAGAACTGAGACAACAAGTCAGGAGCTGTACTGTACTTTTAGAAAGTTGGTATTTTACACGTCTGACGCGAAGAAATTGACAACTGCTCCGACTCGGGATATTGGCGGCATGGAAGATAAGTTGAAACCCAATGGGCCAATACAGTAGGAAAGTTTGGTGACCCAATAAATCACTTGAGATGGTCATGGGCTAAAGTTTTAATATCAATATTTAAGGAATTATTGGGGAATAAATTACGGTTTTATGCATCCCCATTCCCCAAAATAATTATTAGTAGAAGAAACACCAGGGCAAAGACTTTTTCTGCGTCTTCTCTTTCTAAGAGAATAGGATAGAGAATTTGGTTTATTTCACTATCAGATTCTTCTTCTTCTTCTTCTTCTTCCTATAAGGTAACCTTTCTAAATTCTTCATTTCTTCTCCTCTCTCATCACTTTGCTTTTTGCTTTACAGTATCTCTACTTCAATAAGTGTACTACCTATCTGTTCCCCTCTCCCTTAATCATTGTTCTATTGAATTTCACTCTAATTTCTCAACTTCATAAAACAAACAAACAGTAATGGATTTTACTTAATGTATTGATCTAACTGGCACAGACATCAAAAAGTCATATGGCTGTATCTGTTCGTCAAATGTCTCTTATTGTAGCCACCCTGGGGGCACTGTCCTTTATTTTTGGGATAGTCGTAGAAAATAAAAGGGTATGAAGCTATCGTTGAATTAGGCTAAGCTATTTGCTTCCAATTCACGCTAATCCATCCCATCAAAATCAGATGGTTTTGTTATTTTAATTGGGCTGGCTTTATTTTTAGCTTGCAGCTGGAATTCCTATTCCTGGAAAAAGTGGTGTTGTTTGCAAGTATCCTTCTGATCCCACTATTGTCTTGGGATATCTATCTTTTGCATTTCTTTTATATCTTCAGTCGCTGGCTATCTCTCTCTCTATCTTTTATCCTTATAAAGGCAAATCTGTTCCTCACTCTGCCCTCTTTTGAAGTTCCACTTTCTCCGTCTTCTTCAGCATGTCCTTGTAAGCCTACTTTTTTCTCATTTTACTTTCGCATTATTATTATTATTATTATTACTATTATTGTTTATTATCTGTTTACGGCAATCATTGTGGTTAATTTTGAATTCCAATGTGTATCATTCCCACCCCATAATTGCCAAGGTGAAATCTTAATTTTCATTTTAATCTAACATCCCGAACCCCCACATAAACACTTCTCTAGATCAGTACTTGGTTTGTTTCGGGCCACGCTAATCAAGTATTAGCAAAATACCAGTAAAAGAGGTCCGATTTATACTGACTGCTGCCGGAGAAAAAAGGAAAAAGAAAACAGTAACCTTCCTTTTCTCTTCCTGTTTCCTGAGTGGTCAGATCAAGTAAAAGAGCTGTAAATACCATGGCTGTTTTTCAACTTCTTGTTGGTCTTTAAAACCATCTATACCTTTCTCGATCCCTCCCTGATGAGTTTGCGTGCACTCCCTCAGGTTTACTGGGGGATTAGCAGCATTTTTGCTGTTATGGCCAACAGTCACGGAGCAGATTCAGTCGACTCGCAAATTTCAAGGTAATCTCTAGTCAAATTGCCCGTCTGCTGGGTGGTAGTGCATTTGTTTCTCTTGATTCGGCACTCTTCTGGCTACTTTCCCTTATGTCAGCCGATAATGCCCGAGAAGGCTACTTTGACGAGGTGGAAAGTGATTGCAAGGGTGAGCATGGTCAGGTTCTAACAGATGAATATGATGATGATGATGCATCCGCACATCTCAAGGGCGCTGCATAAGTGGGATGGCCTGTTGTATGTCTTTGGCTTTAGATTCTCCTGTGTCTATTTGCTTCCAATTCACGCTAATCCATCCCATCAAAATCAGATGGTTTTGTTATTTTAATTGGGCTGGCTTTATTTTTAGCCTGCAGCTGGAATTCCTATTCCTGGAAAAAGTGGTGTTGTTTGCAAGTATCCTTCTGATCCCAATGTTGTCTTGGGATATCTATCTTTTGCATTTCTTTTATATCTTCAGTCGCTGGCTATCTCTCTCCCTCTCTCTCTTTTATCCTTATAAAGGCAAATCTGTTCCTCACTCTGCCCTCTTTTGAAGTTCCACTTTCTCCGTCTTCTTCAGCATTTCCTTGTAAGCCTACTTTTTTCTCATTTTACTTTCGCATTATTATTATTATTATTATTACTATTATTGTTTATTATCTGTTTACGGCAATCATTGTGGTTAATTTTGAATTCCAATGTGTATCATTCCCACCCCATAACATAATTGCCAAGGTGAAATTTTAATTTTCATTTTAATCTAACATCCTGAACCCCCACATAAACACTTCTCTAGATCAGTACTTGGTTTGTTTCGGGCCACGCTAATCAAGTATTAGCAAAATACCAGTAAAAGAGGTCCAATTTATACTGACTGCTGCCGGAGAAAAAAGAAAAAAGAAAACAGTAACCTTCTTTTTCTCTTCCTGTTTCCTGAGTGGTCAGATCAAGTAAAAGAGCTGTAAATACCATGGCTGTTTTTCAACTTGTTGGTCTTTAAAACCATCTATACCTTTCTCGATCCCTCCCTGATGAGTTTGCGTGCACTCCCTCAGGTTTACTGGGGAATTAGCAGCATTTTTGCTGTTATGGCCAACAGTCACGGAGCAGATTCAGTCGACTCGCAAATTTCAAGGTAACCTCGAGTCAAATTGCCCGTCTGCTGGGTGGTGGTGCATTTGTTTCTCTTGATTCGGCACTCTTCTGGCTACTTTCCCTTGTGTCAGCCGATAATGCCCGAGAAGGCTACTTTGACGAGGTGGAAAGTGATTGCAAGGGTGAGCATGGTCAGGTTCTAACAGATGAATATGATGATGCATCCGCACATCTCAAGGGCGCTGCATAAGTGGGATGGCCTGGTGTATGTCTTTGGCTTTAGATTCTCCGGTGTTGCATAAATAAATAAATAAAATAATTACCATTTATCATTTCAAGACAATTTTATTTTATATATGGGAAGAAATTTATTATTGAATTAGTTTAAATATATTTTATTTTTATTATTAAGAAGAATAATATAAAATTAATTTAACTTGTTAAAAAATTGATTCAAATCATTAAATATGTAGCTAAAGAATATTTCTCAATCCCAAAAGGGAGAGTGATGCTAACATTCGTTTCACATCTTCCCGTGGCATTTGAATGTTCAGTATGCCACGATCAAGCAATAAATTGGGACAAAAAGCTTGATTTTGCTTCTTGAATATTCAGAAGGCCCATAATTGTGCAATAAGCTTGGAGAGCAGCTCAATTTGGTTCCCAAACTAGCCTCCGCCTTTGCCAGATTTGACCTTTCTGGCTTAATTAACAATTCTACTTCCGATTTTGCCTTTTTGGTAGTAGTTGTTGGTTCTCTAACATCCGCTACTTTCATTACCAAAGGACTCTCTAAGAAATTGATCTCTCTAAAATCTTTCTTTTTCTTTATAACGAATCTAACATGAACAGTGAAAAGCAAATGTATAAGACCAAATGCTAAAAAAAAAAAAAGTAAAAAAAAAAAATCAAACATTCAATACGAATTTTGTATGCGCAAGGCAGAAATGGAGATTCAGACATTTAGCAGTGGAGATGGGTGGGAGAATGAGAGAATTGGGGAGGGGGGTATTTGAAAATTTTCAAGCGACCGATACCTGCTGTATATCTTTTGCATGTCTTCATTTTGAAGCTGTATGGCAACAAAATTTGGATCGATTCTCAAACAATCGACTACAACCACTTTGAATTCTCTTCTGAAACTTATGTACTGCATGCTATTTGGATGCTAAGAAGACAATTTGAACATTTTCATCTTCCGGTACAATTCAATGCCATAACTTGTACATAACCTCGACTGTAAGAACCCAACACATCTTGAAGCCTGTAAAGGCAGCATAATTGTCTGCGATGTTCTACTTCCTCTCAACTCAAGACACAGGTCAAACACCTAAAACCTTTTTTCCCCCCTACGCTTGGTGTTGCTGCAAACGACTCGTTAGGCTAAAGACAGATACATGCGAAGAATTGAGGAAAGACTACAGACCGACCCAATACGATCGTCCATTGCTGTTGTGGACAGCTGATGAGCTGGGGGATGTCACACACCACTCATACCAGACCTACATCATAACCAATCACTTAGATTTGGATAATTTATTTCTGCTTGAATGCACACAAAAGCTTGCATGTATATCAAATTCACGATTATCAATCTGGTCTTAAAAATGCACGATTGGGCAGATATCTCCACTTGCTTCTCTAATCTGATAAAAAAAACTGTGTATTTCATATTTAAATTTACCCTACCTTTAAAGGACCACAACAACGCCAAAAATGTACTTCTAAAGGAGAACCAGGCTGCACGCACATCGGTGTCCTTAGAGGGAAAAATATTGCAAACCTAAGAGCAGAGAAAGCAAAACAGGAACAATCAGAAACGTTAGGCATTAAAGAAAGAACATCATATTATGACAACACAATAATTTGGCTGCAGCATGCAATCAATGAAGGAAGATAGAAAGCATGCCAAGCAGACTAAGAATAAATCAGTGCTTATTAAAATGATAAAAGAGGCTTCTAAAATTTAATGGTCCAATATGACCCTGTAAATAATAACCTCAGCTGTCAATAAACACATAAAACCATTAACATGCAGAACTGACACAGTTGAAATATCATACCAGCTGAACATATTTGGTGTTGCTGTTGATGGTTCAATACCAAGATGTACATCTTTGTATAGCTTTGCATCAAAATAGCCAGCAAATCCTACAATAGGAAAGAATGTAGAACAAAAAATTTCATCAGTAGCAATCAAGCATCCAAAAATTTGACAATGATGATTACCATCACTAGGAAATAAGCATTTTTGTCCTGACAATTAAGAATCACATATATGGATACACCAAGCAAATCATTGGGAGTTAGTTTCTTATTTATTGAGCATGGAAATTGATAGGAGCTCAGATTTGAATTATAGAGGGAACAGAACAGTAGATGCTATAGTCTATCTCATTGCTAAAGCACCTGAATAACAAATTATAATGCACATGACTTTTTGGACCTCAATTTTTAAAAAAAGCAGGTCTTCTTGCAAATTCCTTTTTTGCACTATTTCCAAAACTTCGAGGACTTGAGATTATTATCAAAGTTGCAAAGCGAAAAAAAATCAAAGGAGCCAAAGACTAGTATTATTCATCGAGAACAAGAATAATATTTTGTTACAACATACCATGCACCATGGCTGAGCCAATGTCATTTGCTATCTCAAACTGCAGCTTTCTGTAGCGTTGATTGCTTTTCTTAGTATTGTAATTTGGATGAGTAAATGTAAAGACCTATGCAGGGAAAGTTGCATGAGAATCTAAAACCAACAGATCCAGAATATTGTCTGATCAAGGTTGACGCATAATAAAATGATTTGAGGTGTTAATTGAAGATGATCATATCAGGTCTCATCAACAAACAGCCTAAAAATCAAGGACTGCTCATACCTAAGACCTAGCATGCTATGCAAGAGAAAGCTAACTAATTTGATGAGCCTAGGTCTAATCATGGTCAGTGTTAACAAACCAGATGGCTTACAGGTTGAGAAGGAGCAAGCCTTGCTACATTGTGCAATTTGACAACATATGCAGTCTCAAAGTGCACAAGATCCTTATGTGATTTAACCTGCAACATAACCACAGGCCATCAAATAATCTGCTTCAAGAAGAAAAAAGAAGGCAACATGATAAATACAAGGGACACACATCATTATACAATTTTGAAGCTGTCACAGGCTGGATGAAACTTGTGTACCTGCAAAAGAAGCATTACATTTTAAAACTCATTTAGATCTCCAAAGAAATCTTCCAGGGGCCCACTTTGATTATCAACTCTCAAAGATATATAATAGCCACCAATAAACAAATATCAGAAAATAAGTCCGGAAGAGTTGCCTTAGATATCAGGTAGTTACTACATATGGTATAAAATGAAATTTTACTTAGAAACAACTTGGTTAGCTTCTAGTATTGTAACTGTTACATGAGGTGGTAAACTGTTTTTTAGGGCAGGCTTCCAAGTTCAAGCCTCATTCCTGCCATGTTCATGATTAAATTTATTTTCTGGATTTCTACATTTACTTACCTCCCACCACCGACACAATTCAAATCTTCTATTCTACACACAACCACTCAAAAAAGCCACCCCGAAATCCCGTCCTGTATCTTTCTAAATTCAGCCCTACTTTAAAATCTCAATAAATTGATAGTTCTTCTTGTTTCTTTAGTATTATGGTGGTTCTTATACTTGTCATGATCCAGATGTAAACCTAAGTTTTGGTCTTTCACGATCCAACTCTTTGCTGGTCTTTATTCCTGATCTCCACTCTCCCATGCTCTCTATAGCTGATTTGAAATATTAAGTTCTTTAACTCTATTTACCATAGTTCATAAATTGACTCAATGGTTTCGGTTCCCACATTCGACCACCATTAGCATCCAGAATCCCAAATCAGACCATTTGGTGAAATTACTTTACATAATAACTGATTTTTGCAAGAAATCAATAGAAACATTCAAGCTTACAGTTGATGACACAAGAATAGGTTATAAACCTATGCGGATTTCAGCAGCAAAACCCCATATACTACCGAATTGGAAAAACTAGTCAAATCAAGCTCATAAAAGGCCATTTATCGGTGGCACCATTTACTGATCTCTACTGATCAAGAAATCATCCGTACTACCACTACATATTCACAGTGACAAACTGAATTCTCATTCAAATTGCAAAAAGTTTTTCACAAATTGCTCATTATATGA
The DNA here is from genome assembly GCF_019578655.1 of Ricinus communis. Classification (NCBI taxonomy): domain Eukaryota; kingdom Viridiplantae; phylum Streptophyta; class Magnoliopsida; order Malpighiales; family Euphorbiaceae; genus Ricinus; species Ricinus communis. The sequence continues at coordinate 33,281,341 of NC_063258.1, forward strand.
AAAGGGCATATAAGCATAAAGACTGTTGAGACAAACAAGTGCTGTGGAGCAGTTTGAGCCGTCTGTCTGCTAGCTCTTCTATGGGTGGAAAACTAAGAAACCAACTGATTTTAGGACAGCGTTTGGCTTAAGGATTTAAAGGGTGTTTAGAATCAATTCGCCGTATATGTATTGTACTTGTTCATTATAAATAGGATGGAGCTGAAAGGATAGGTTGCTGGAAATTTTGAAGAGCAGAGAAAAGGCAGAATTGGAAATCAATTGAAGGAATAAAGTCAACTGGAACGTCAGTTGAAGGAGTAAGGGCTGGATATTCATTAAGCATTTAAGAGACTGACCTTTGAATGATTTATGTATGTGGGATTTACAGATACCATATTATTCAGGCTGCTGTTAGCAGTGCTCTTGATCAGTGTAGAAGTAGTAGAGAGAGGACAGAAGAATTATTCTCGCAAAAAGTTTCAGATAGAGATCAAAAGTCATTGTTGTTCTACGAAGAAATTCCAAAGTAGGAATCAACATTGCTAAACAGGATAATTTCATTTCAATTAAATGAAAAATACTAACTGCCAAGGACCTCTTTTTAAGCAAACATCCCTCTTCCTGGTTAAGGATCGTTAACCTTAGGTCCCAAGTGAATAATCCCTTTCCTGTTAAGCAACAGATGCAACAATCTTTCTCTAATAACTATTTACTATCCAGTCCAAGGAGTAGAGAGCACGTGATTTACCAGCTTGTAATGCCCTTGGGTGGCTCAATAATTTTCTAATGTAGGCTTTGACAGAAATCACTAAGTTCCAGAACAGAAAGAGTGGATGTTGAAGGACCATAACAGAATGATCACTTAAGCCAATAACATGAATACACAAGGACAAATCTGCACCATCTGACCATTGATTAAATAGTGGAAAGATGGAAACTCATGCCTTCTAGGATGACCAGAAAAAAGTTCCATTATTCTCATACAGGCATCAGGTGGCACATGAAATCACTAAAGACAGGTCATCAGATGGCACATGGTAGAAACAAACCTCTCCACACATAGAGGCACATACTCCAAAAGTGTCAACACATAATTCACCATAGTTATCCATAAGGGATGGAAGAATAAGTTTAAATTAGTTAGAAAACAAAGAAGTTTATACATACGATGATGGTATTGAGATTCCATCTTGCTTCAAAAACCTTTGGGCACCATCAAGGCACTCCGGTGACAGCTCATTGTCGCCAAATGAACCAAGCAACTCACTAATCTGAAGACCAATAAAACCAAAATAAAGGAAAAGAAAAGGAGAAAAAAAAAAAGAAGACAATAAGCAGGTAGTTTCTGGTATTCAGAAGTACATCAAACTAAATAGCTAGACAAATATACAGTACCAAAATATCAGCTTTCTCAGGAGCATTCCAGTAACGCATATCACAAGAAATTATGGTAACAATGCCTTCCCAACCCTCCAGCTTAACCAAACTCTGTTGCAGCAAAGTCAATTGCACCTCTGAGCTCATGAATGTTTTAATAGCGAAAAGAACTTGAACGAAAAGAATGATTAAAGTGCAAAAATATCATGTAAAAGCCAGTTTGTTTCTTGATAAAGTCTTTCATTTGCACCATACTTCAATCTATCAGTATGAGAACGTTTCCTACATTTGGGCAAATTATTTTTATTCCTCACAACCTGAAATGCAATACTTACATGAAGTGTAACCACTGCATTTGGATTTTTCTCCACTGCATAGACTTTCACCTTCCGCCCTGTTTCTTCAGCTGCCTATAGACAAATAGAATGAAGCATTGAATAGGAAAAGAAAAGTTAAGAGATGCAGAAGTCTAGTCAGAAACCTGCAATGATGCCCTAACAAGAGGTCCCCGTCCTGCTCCTACTACCATCAGTACCTTGCCACAATTACATACAAAAATATAGTGAGCTCAACAATTTCACCACATCATATTTATGGAACACTATGTGAGATGCACTAATGGAAACATAATCTAAACACAAGCAACTCGAGAAGACCTGGAAAGGAATATAGGTTGGTAGCTTACAGTGGTAACACTTGCTTCATCAGGGACCCTATCCAGCAGAGCTTTACAGATTGCCCTTTGATACTAGATAAATACAATACAAGCACTTATCTCAATTATTATTCATAACAGGAATTCTTTAAACTAGAAAGACAGCAACAGAGAGAAAGAGAGGAATTTTCCTGCATAGATTATAACTGGTTTCATATGCATGGTAAGGATACAGAAGTAAGATGGCCGAAAATTTGTTAAAGGCAAATATTCATGGATCCCATGGCATCTCCATTACTATGTAAGCCAACCAAATGAAGTGAAGCGAAGCTGAGCTTTCATATATTCAGGCTTGGTTCAGTACCCATAAAGCCTAGCACATACTTGGCTCACTTCCAAGTGCTCAGTTCATTCGTTCTTTTTACTCACTATGGTTCACCTATAGAAGCTGAGCCATATTCTACCCCAAAAGCTAAGTTCCTTTTTTTTTAATTGAAGTAATTCTAGCTTCAAGTAAACTTAAGGCTTCTTATCTCTTTGAAATCAGAGGAAGACAAGGATTAAATAGAGGGCTGAAGATTTCCATCCTGCCTCTATTTCCAGTGGAAAAACTTCCTTTTTTCTATTCCTTTCATTTTTCCCCTTTCACAGTCTCTAAATATCAGTGCTATTCACACTTCTAAAATGACTCATTCTAGTCACATGACCAATCATCACAAAAATCTGACAGCAAATTAACATTAAGTAAATCTCAACCATATACATAGCCAAATTGTCAGAGTTTAGAAGATGATAACTACTGACAACTAACTTTAATAATCATAAAAAGAAAGAAAATAAACAGTTTGAACAATTAATTGGAGAACAAAAAATATTTTGACAAGCATAGAAATATAAAGTAATTGACCTGAGCTCAACAGATTGTTCATTTAAAATTGGTCATTGTTAATGTTTTAAATAAAAAATTGTCAAAACCATTGACAAGTTATTTGTGAAGTGCACTAATTTACACCCACACTTGTGTCATTAGGCATATGAAACCAAAACACAGTCAAATGCATTACTAAACAACTCAGCAGTCACCATTCTGATTTCATTATATCTGTAGATATTCATACCTGGATGTATTTCACTGAATCTTTCTCAAATGTCTCATAGGTTTGTGCCTCAAGATTATCCATTAGTGGCTGAATGAAACAACAGCAAATTTGATTGTTGATAATTCGACGAGCGAGAGAATTTAGCAGAAATTGACAGAAATATTGCAAGATTTAATTTCTTTTAGATGTCTGTCAACAGACCACAGAAAAGAAGAAAAAGAAAAATCCTTAATCAAGAGATCTCATCACAAATTGCAAGCCACAAACTTACTTGCAACGGAGACTGTAGAAAATCCCTGTATCCAAGCTGGCATAAGAGATTAAAGGATTCAAAAGGCGATAGTAGGAAAAAGAAAAGGAAAAAAAAAAAAAAAAGTAAAACAACACTTTAAGCTGGGTGTGCACATTTGAGTGAGCAGGCGCGCATGAGTGACAGAGGGAGAGAGAGAGTACCTCAAATCGCTCTTGTTCAGGAAGGGGATCCATCCTTTGGAAAAGGTAACCGACATAGTCTAAGTATGGCCTCAAAGGATGTCTCTGCACAGCTACAAACACAAAGATGAACTAAGCCCAAGCATGCAAGAACCTATAACATGCATTCAGTAAATAGAACGCCACAATGGAACATCAGAACCAAGATTAAGCATAAGTATCAGCAGTACTAGCAGGTACTCACTTTCAGTGTTATTATCCAAATTATTGGCAGCTAAATCTGAGCTTGCCCTTGGGATAGTATGTACAGATTTTCCAGAGATAACAATCTGGCAAGATATTTCAAAGCATCTAGATTAGTAATTTGCATCACAGCAATTAACAATTAGAACTGAAACAAGATTGAAACAATTAGTGGTACCATATATCATAATAGAAGATCCAACATAAAATCGAAATGTATTGAAGATGAAACCTAGGAAGTTTCAAAGTGAAAGTTGCGCCTACACGACAAGTATAGCACAAAATTCCCAAATAGGAATGCCCTTTTTCTCCAGGAAAAAGTCTGTATCCTAGGTTAAATTTTTAGCATAAGTTACCGCCTCTGGGATGCATAGCCACTTGTGCAAGAGACACCAAAAGATGCTAAAATTTTACGTGCATAATAGCATTGACAAAGATAGGAATTCACATACCTGTATTGAATGATTGAAGAACCCAGTAATGAGCTTCTGGTGCCGCTTCGAGAGGCAAGGATAACCCCGTGCATTTGTTAGAAAAGCCTAGTAAATTGATAGTGCGTTCATTTAAAACCAGGCAAGTATAGAAGCAAGATGGAATTACTTTATTTTATTAAGAATATCAACTGAACCCAGGATATGCTTACATCAGTATTTAAAATGGCTGCTCTAACAGATTCTCCAAACCAAAGGCCAAGTGAGTTCGTCGATGGTAAAGAACTCCTAGAGAACAAGCAATAATTATCAAAATTAAAAGACTAGCAGGTACAATTTGACTAAACAACAAAAACATTTTGAATCAGAGTTCTGCTCACAAAACATCAAGTGCAACAGCTAACTGACTGTGGTGTTCACAAAGCATGCGAAATGAATTCCATTGTTCCCAGGAATCAATCTGCATCAAAAACAAATCATCAGAAAAAGGTAAATATGACAAAAAAGATGTCCAATTCAGTTGTCACATATCCTAATTCCCACAAGCTGTACGGTATTCAACGAAAAGACAAAGCCAATTACCGTGATCTGAAGATTTCAAGTCCCAAAGCTACTCATTCTAGAGCAACACATATGCCCAAAGAGATCTTTATTGACCAATATTTATGGTTAGTACCATGTCCATCTCACAGGAAGATAGAGGGAAGCCTCTATTTCATTTGAGAACTAAATTTGCTTCCTACTGCTTTGACTTATACAACTATATTATCCTTCTTACTGATGAAAGATTAGAAGAAAATACGAATTTCTCACCAAATTAGTAGAGTTCACATCTGTAGAATCCTCTTCGGCCTTCAACAAAGGAATCCTAAGCCACAACTGTGATAGTGAAGCAGTAAAAATGGACAACAGTGAGGAAGATTGATATTAAACCAACAAAAAGAAAAGAGAAAATAAATACTTGGATTAGAAAAAGCACCTGCATATTGTTCAACCCCTGTAAAATCTGATTTACACACCTTGCATAATTAGCACAGGATGCACCCTTAGGACAAGGAAGAAGGCATGCCTGCAGCAGAAAATCAGAAAGTTGACACCATTAACTCTTTAAACAACTTCCCTGCAAGATCCTATAGCATGAGAATATATCATAATACCGCAACATATCACAACCACTAAGATTGGCCAAAAATAACGGAGAGATGGATATCTGAAAATTCAGTTTTCTATTAGATGGCTAAAAGTAGGAATAAGAGGATTCTAGTGGGTTCCTATTACACGTTCAATTCGTATGAAGGACAAGCTTTACAAGCTGGAAAAGCATTGGTTTTGAATTGGTCAATAATGAATAAAGAAGGGATCATCTTATCTTTTGTATATATTCATTCCCTGTTTTTCTTCCACAAAGGTAAATTACTTTGTATGGGAACTCATTTAACTTTATTGAAACACATTATTACTTTACCCCTTCTAGCAAACATGAAACAGTAATTGTGCAGGTTGCTTTAACCAAATGAGCAATTTCAGGTTTCACAATCCAAAAAGTTCCAATGTAAATTCATTCTGATATTAATACCTGTAAGGAAAGATGATTAGCCCATGCTATTTCTTGCTTCAGAGTAGTTTCAGAATCCATCCGAACAGTTTCATCTTCTGAGTCCAAGTCAATCCATGAACTAATTTTTCCTGAAAAACAATAATAACCAATGTGGTAAAAGTGCTTTCCAAGCAAACCAATGGCTAAAAAATTGACCACAGGCAAGCAGATCTAACTTGATTAAACACTCAAGAGGCGAGAAAATAAAGGGGTCAGGCATAAGAATGAATCACAAATTGTCTCAAATCATAAAGTATTCGCAATAAATTCAATTTATACGCATCACAATAAAATGAAAAGGCAGTAAGGTGCAGTATATAAACTGCTGGATTGAACAATAAATGGTATGCAGCATTACAATGAGATCTTATAAAGCAGTAAATGCACTAGTTATATGACCATGGAAGAAATACATCAATCTAACTCAGGCATCCCATCAGAAAGGTTCATTAAATTGATGACCATTCATGTGTGAGATACAAACTACTAAATCGAACAAATTAAATGGTATTCAGCACAATAATGAGATATTCTGCAGCAGCAAACAAAAATTACATGACCATGGCCAGCAGCCCATCAATCTGACTTAGGCAACCTATACTAAAGGTTCATCTGATGCTGAAAATTAATACATATTATCATAAATCCACAGTACTTTCAAAAATGAAAAAAAAAGACCAAACTGCCATAATAAAATGGCAGAGATATGTAGGTGATGCTGTTAGAGAATTACAAATTTAGGAATTATTTTGATTTAATTATTTGTTATGAAATTCATGTTTTTCTTGTACTTGTCAATTTAGGAAGTTTAGGATTTAGTATTGTTTAAGAATTCCATTCTCATTAGAAGCAATCATCTTATTTAGTATTTGGTTAGTAATTTAAGGTTTAGAGGTTTCCTAGACTAGAATTTTCAATCCTAATACTGAGGATTATTTCTGGGTTCTCTCTAAACCCATGTAAAATAGCTATTATGAGGTTATTTTATGGTTTCAATGAGTAAAAATATTAAGCTTTGTGCCTCTCTTTAGCTGTGTACTTTAGTTTATTCGTGTGTTTGTTGTAGTTCCTTAGTGATTCTACATCAGTTTGTTATAGTTCCTCAGTCGTTCTACATCCATAAGTTACAACTGATTTTTCAGACTTGAAGATCACTTCAAGAGTATGTGTATTTATTTTTACCTCTTTGTTGTATAAATTTACCGCCAAACATTTACCACTTAAAAAAAATGTGTCCTTGTTTTTCTGCAACGTGGAGGAGAAACCCTGAAAACTTAGTGTTATAATATCAACATGAAACTCTCAACTCAACTCAACTAAGCTTTAATTCCAAGTTAATAGGGATCGGCTATATGAAACTCTTTTTCTTCGCTTCAAACAATGTTGGGCTACATTTTCAAAAAGATACCACTAGGTCTTCTTCTACCACTTTTTCTATGTTGGTTTGGATCTACTTGTTCCTTGTTTCACTCTACCAAGCTTACTATGTTTGACCTTTCTAACAGAAGCTTTAACAATTTTGCAGCTCACATGCCCCGACACATCTCAATTGACATCCTCTCAACTCTCACCTTCTCAATGGGAACCATCCCTGTCTTTTCCCTAATACACTCATTCAGATTCTATTCTTTCTTATATACCCACACATCTATCTTAGCATTCTCAGTTTCTCATTCCCAAAACACCCATCTTAGAGACATATTGCCCCTTCATTTCCTAGCATTCACTACCTTACATCATAGCAGGCTGTATTGCAATGTGCTAGAGCTTGTTTTTCTAACTTAAATGGAATTCTGTGGAACAAAAATTCCCCAGTTAGAGTAACTTCATCTTCTAACAGAATAATGGGTTCATTTTCTAATAGAATAATTTGGTACCAAAGTAACATTATCTTGGCATCGTATCATAACATGTTGACTGACCTAATTAGAAGCAAATGTAAGCACTAAAGCAAACTTTTGTGTATTAGTCAATAGAAGCATCATATACTCTGGTACGTACTCAACGGATAGGAGAAACGATTAAACATGTGAGCTAAAGGCCAATCTGACCATAAGAGTTCATACCCACAACATGACTGCTCCATTGGGAGGGGCTCAAAACTAAGTCTGACCCAGAAAATGGCAGAACATGGATTCCACCACCATCATCTTTTTCCATCAAGCTCGGTCTATAAGTGGGATTCATCTGTGTCATGAAGTTATAAATACGCATCAGCTTCAATATAAAAGAATGCTGCAATGTTCCTTGCTCAAATCTTGATATGATGGAAAGTCATATAAAATAATATTTGTTTTTCATAATGTAATCAAACTTTATGCAAGGAATTATGGCACAAAAACCTAGCAGAAAACACCAAGATACAGCTGGAGGGCTGTTGATAACATAGTGGCACAAAAGGAAATTACTATAGTACAAATTGCGCAAAACAGAAGCTGTAGCACAATTAGCAATATAAAAATGTCGTTGGCAGCCTATCAGCAAAGGTAATCATGAAAGGCCACCACATATTATGTGGGTGAGCCTACTATCATTCACATAATAATGGCCATAAGCTAACATGTGAATGGCTAACTAGCCACCAAAGTTGAAACAGAACTAATGATTCTATAACCAAAAAGTAGAGAATTTGAAGACCAAATCCATGAAAACATAGAAGAAATGCAACGAGAAATTGGAAATGATATTGTTTAATAATTTTTTTTGAGAATGGTTATTAATAAAATGTAAACAAACATGGTTCAAGAGAGAAAGTGTTGAAACAAAAACAGAAATGTAGCTAATGACTTGAACGAAATCGAAATGTAGTTAAGAAGACAACCAGAGGAGCAAGAACGAAATCGAAACCGCCAGTGGAAAGATTGAAAGAGAGAAGCTGCGGCATGTTCTCGTCAAACTCGGTTTCCACTCCACAGTATCGAGATTCGCTCTTTTCCCATCCTGCCCTTTCCCCTAGAGGCATTTTCCTTGCTCTTCTTTCTTCTTCTTCTTCTTCTTCTTCTACTGCTAGTATTAGGGCCTTTGTAAGTACATCCTGCCTTATATATTTATATATATTTATATTTATGTTATGATAAAGAATAAATAAAATATAATTCGATAAACCGGTAGTAGTATAGGGTTTTTTTAGGGTTTATGATCAGTGTCTTGCGCTCAGTACTGGCGGTGGTTTGTTTTCATTTTCATGAGCCGATTGCTAGTTTCTAATATCTACAGGCAGCCCAACCCAAATGGCTAGAAACAAGTGCCTATTCGGCTAGTTCAGAGGCTATAACTACGGGGTTAACTAGCAATTTGGCCCCTGAACTTATTCTCGGCGGCAAGCAGTCCGATAATTTACCCTTTTGACTTAATTACTCCATATGATTACCGGTGGGACTAATTAGCTTAAACTTCTCATAGAAATAGGTACTAAGATCCACACTCTTGCTAACAAAAAAAACTAATAAACACCCTTTCTCAAGTTTTCTCCTATTATATTTTCAGAAAAATAATAAAAAGAAAGTTTCTTTATTATTTTTCTATTTTCTCACACATTTTGCTAACTAAATATGTTATGAAAATCTAATAAAATGAAATAAAAAGTTCTTCACTTATAGTGAGAGGAACACCAAATTCCTAACTTGCAATTGGTGTAACAATATGACTTGTTCTTAGAGTTAAGCTATTTTGGGCTATCTATTATTGTTGTGTTTAGATTGGCCATGTTTGTGTTTTTATGAGATATTTAATAATATTTTTATTTCTCAAATTGTAATAAAAATTTAATACGATAAAGATTACCAATATCAAGCATATCTTGAGTTTTACTTAAAGATTCATAAAATTAGTTAAATACTAAACAAAGAAATTAGTCTTTCAGGTACGGTAAATAAGCACAAGAGATTAACAATGTATTTTATAATTCTAGAGGCAACCAAAAGAGGGATAAAATTGGTTAAAATCAAAAACTGAAAACCAAACTCAAGATAAAAGAAAATAAAGCACAATCATCACACTGATCATTAAACTGCTTAAGTCCTTTCAATATTTCACTATTAAATAGAATTACAACTTAACTCTATTTGGATTTTTTTAACAAAGCTCAGAACTAAACCGAATATTTTTTTCAAAGGTCACACGTTAACTCAATCTAAGATTTTCAGTCTTATTTACAAGAGTTATCAATTCCTTACTCAAACATTTAACCTAATCCTTTTTAAGCTTTGAATATAAGAATTAATTACTCAACCACTTAAAAGATTCAAGTCCAATCCTGAATCTTTAATATAAGAAAAAGTTAAAAAATAATTTAAAGTTGTTGAGAATTAATATAAATGATGGCTCGAAGTTAATGCTCATACTTACCTTAAAACTATTAAAAATAATATTTATATAATTCTAAGTGAAATAGAGACACTAGAATGCTAATTCATGTGAAAATAATCGTATCAACAATTTTATAGATGCAGCTCATGAAGCTTTGTACATATTCATAAATTTTCAACTTCATGGATGGGAACACTAGTCTTAAATTTTTTTTATAGTTTTTCTAACATCTTCAAGTTAGACAGACTTTATGGGCATGAGGGTTAGTCGAGAGACCTTATGTAAATTTTATTTTTGAGTTGTAAGACTTTCACGAATAAGAACTTTGTTTCACGATTATGAAATAGATAATTCATAGGCGAGAATGTGCCTTATCCTATAAAGATAAATGATTTTCTTACACATAAACATTTTAATTAAATATGTTAGATTTCTTAATTATTTGTCACCCTCAAAATTAAACAAATCTCTTCCTTTTTATAATGACAAACAACTTATTTAAAAAGGTAAAATAATTAAGAGATTCTCCCTAAATCATATACTTTATGGCAATAAATATTTAAGAATTAATAATAAAACATAAAACATGAAACCACAAGCTATTCATTCATTGAAACTATTCAAAAAAAAGTACATAACAATTAAAATGCTTAAATTTCTCCCATTTTTTACGCCAACAAAAAGAAAACAAGCCAAATAAAGAGACAAGAAAAGTACAAAAGAAATAAGTAATGAAAATTATTTTTAAAAGCACTAAGAGCTACAAACCTAGAATTCAAATAATTTAGGTTGTAAATTTTATATTATTCATCACAGAATATTGTGATACTCTATATTATATTAATTCTTTGATTTTTATTTTTTCGTTTGACATTCTCAACTTACTTAATATTCAAATTTCGATTTACTAAGTAAGGGCCTGTAAATTTTTCTAAAGGATGGAGAAACCTTATAATAGAAGGATAAATCTTGTACTAGAAGGATGAGAAAAATGCTTATTAAAATTCTCACAAAGAAAAAAGAATTTAGATGAAACTATAATGCAAAGATTGAGTTGTTAGAGAATAAACTCCAGTTTAATCAATATGAGCTTCATAATCTATTGCTTGAGCTTAATAACATGGATGAAACAAACGCATTAATTGAGATTGAGAGGATGAAGTTGGAGTGAGTTAATATTTGCATTTGACTATTAATATTCAACTTGACATATGATAAGTCATAGCAAAGTATATGTTTAAAATAAAATTATATAAATTTAAAACCAAATTAAAGTGATAATTATATGAATAACAAAAGTGCCCATCCGCAATATTTATCAGCTTAACTTACTTTAAAAATAAAAATGTTGTTTATAACTAATTGCTTAAATAAAGCAATTTAGAGACAACGTTATTATTTTGTTAGTTTTTGATGTATCTGAGTTAATATTCACAAGTGTACGAATCAAATGATAGTTCGGGCAAGTTTACCATAAGGCCAATCTCATAAGAAATTATAGAGCATATATTATAAAAACCAACTATCATACAAAATACTAAAAATAAATCTAAATATTTTAAGCCAATATTATGAAAATAATTTTAAGATTTATAAAAAAAATTAAATAACTATAAAAAAATATGTAACCAAAATGATTAGTGTAAACTATATGATAAAATAGCATTTAGTCTAGCTTATACTTGGTAATCCCCTTATTTTCCTTAAGTTCAAATCTAATGAATGATATGGTGATATGTCTTTTCCCTAAGTCACTCAAGCTAACAATGCAACCTAGATTTCTTATATCAATATAGATTAAAATAAAGATGATGTTTCTAATACTTTTAACCTAAAAATTTTCATAACAGATATTACTATTAAACTGATATGATGGTCAACCAATAATAATATATGAAACTAATACATATATGAAGATAAAGAAGTCATTCATTAAACTCATAATATACAAAGTCTATACATAAATAAAAAGTCAAACTAAACACTTATGGAACTTAGCCTAATATATTTAATCTAATGGTCATTGTAATTAAATAGAAAGAAATAAAATACAAAGAACATAAATTTAAAACTCTCTCAAAATCCAAAGACCCTTTAAGGAATGAAGAAGATTGATCCTCACTGTCCACGTCTTTAAAAAATATTTTTTAATTTTTGAAAAAATAATGTAAAAATACTAACTAGATGTAGAAGACAATGAACTGTAGGAATTTATGTAAAGAGAATAGTAGGAGCCTCCCCCTCTTGTTTAATTAACCTATACTTATAGAGTTTTTTTTCTTCTTTAGAGTCATTCTCTCAACATATCTACTATAGTTATCTCCTATTGTTGTAAACAAAATTAACAACTTAAAAGACAACTATCCATTAATTACATCACAAATAATTAATTTTTCTTTCATGGGCCTTGATAAATTCAGCTAGGCCACGCTATTGGTAGTCCACGTGTCTTATTTTTAAGTTTTTTACAGCCGTAATCCATTTAAAGCCTATTTATGCATTTTTGGCTCAAATTCTCCTCTTTGGATATTATTTTCTAAAATTAAACAATAAAATTAAAGTGAGGTAAAAACATATATTCCTGCATATTATGTATATAAAACATATCAATAAACTACTAATATATCTTAATTATATATATATATAATATGGATCTATCAATTTTTAGCTTAATATCAAAAGCATACAAAATCAAATGAGAATAAAACTAAAATGTGCTTAAAGTTTAAACTAATTACATAACCATTGCTCATAATTGACTATTTGCTACTATACTTAGTGAGAATTAGTTGAGGTTGACTGTCATTTTCTCAAACATTTTTGTAATTTTTAGTTGCTCTTAATCTTACTATCAACTGACATCTTTATAGCATGAAAACAATTAACTTGGTTTACCTTTATAGGAGAAGATAAGGATTTGAGCTTATTTTATCATATGTGGATGGGGAGGTAAAGTTTGAAGCTAACTTTGATATAGATTTATTGTGTTTTATTGATATTAAAGTTGAGTATTATAAGATTTAAGGCTCTTAATAAATAAATTATGTTAATTAAGACCTGACAAAACAATTGACAGAGGCTAGTTAACACCTATATACTTTGTTTGAATAGTTCTTCATATAAAATCATCTCAATGTAAAGTTTCTTTTGGAAGATCATATAATTTTAATGTTTATCAAATGAAATTTTTTATCGCACCACTCTCAAAAGAATAGGCTCAAACTTGAGAGAATTTTTTTTATTATGGTCCAATATGGGCGCAGGAAATAGTTTAGGGTCATATTTGGACGTTTGGGCTAAAACAAATGGAAATTAAGAGAAAAGAAAAACTTAACCGCGGTACACGGAGATAGATTAATTGAGGGACAGGAAACAGTGAAAATGGGGAATGAGTAGGGTCCAAGTCTGATGAATGATGAGAAATTAAAATGGGGAAATGGGTTGGTTATGGTTTTAGTGAAGTTTTGTATTGAGAGAGCGAGTGCCTCCGTGTGCGTGCAATAAATAAAAAGAAGAACAGAGAATTAATCATCATCGCTCGGTTTACGCGTTCCCTCCTCCTCCGCCTCCTCAACTCCATAGTCTCGGAATTTGATTGTGAGTAGATCTCTCTATCGAAAGAGGCAAAAAGGAGCTCCTGCTACTACCCGGCCGATTTCCTAGATTTATTGACGCTCCTCTCGGGGGTATATCTAGATCTCCTCATCAGCTTCTCCTTCTTCTGTTTCCATTTTTGTCATTGGATCTTGTTTTATTTTCCTTTCAATCGCTTCTTCTACTATTTTGTTATTTCTATTTTTTTATATGATTTACTGATTTTTTTTTGGTGTTCTAATATTTCATTATTCTGATGATCCTGTTTCCATCAATCCGATAACAGCTTAAAAATTGTAATCTAAAATTATAAATTAACAATCTAGATTTCTCCTACACAAAATCTTTATGCTATATGTACAGTTGAAAACCAGTCGGCTTGCCTTTTCTGTTCTGTTCTTCAGTAGTAGTAGAAGAAGAAGACGAGTTTATAAAAATGGCTGAGGATAAAGGCATAGCAGAGAATAACAAGAATGAGCAGCCCAGTGTAGTGGTTAAAAAGAAGCGCAAGGGTTTTATGTCTCGAATCTGGAACGGCATTTTTAGACTTCATGGTGACGATTTTGAGAAGAGGCTGCAAAACATTTCTAAGGAAGAAGCTGCTGTTTTATCTAGAATGAAAAAGAGATCCCTTACTTGGAGGAAGATGACTAGGCATCTCATTATTTTCTCTGTCATTTTTGAGGTTTTCTTATTTCCTTTCCCTCTATTTTACCACTGCAAGAGTTCTAATTAAGTTTAGTTTATTTATTTATTTTTGATTGCTTGTCCTCATGTCAGTAGTGTACTGCACTTTGCTTTGGATCTTGTCTTTGCTAGGCCTCCGCTTTACTCATATCAGTACACTTGAATCTTTAATTGTCTTTGTTTAATTTTGTTTCCTATGTCTTACGTTTAGTGTTCCTCATATTCTGCCCCACCATTCTTTCTTCCCCCTTTCCGTTTTACCCAAGTAAAACTAGTTTCAATTTCCACTTTTCAGACATTTGTATTACTCGCTGATCATAGAGTAATGCTCTAATCAGACAATTTTTAGCCACCTTCTGGAGACTTAGAAGTTAATTGATCTGGCTTCTCTTTATGGGAGTCTTTGAAATCACTTATTTGTTGAAACCATCTGCCTAATAGATTTATATCAAAACACTCGTGAAGATCCATACATGAACATGGGGGAAGTACACTTTTTCAAGTTGAGATTATGCCTTGTTCATGGGAATATGGGATTTCTGTTTGCAATCTTATCTTACAGTCTTCCCATCTTAATACACTGTTCTTCAATGCCAGGTAATTGCAGTATGTTATGCCATCATGACAACGAGATCAATGGATTTGAATTGGAAGATGAGGGCATTCCGAGTTTTGCCAATGTTTCTTTTGCCTGCTTTGTCATCTATTGCTTATTCAGCATTTGTAAGCTTTACAAGGATGTGTAAGTGTCGCCAAATAATTTTTTTTATTTATGAAGAGTTTTTTATTTAATGTTCATTTAGAGCTTCATTTTCTTATCTTATTTGCAAATATCAGTACTAGCATGTTTAATGGATCAGGGTCTTAAATCATTAAATGCATAGGTAATGAGCTAACGATTGCCAAACAGCAATATCTTAACCCGAAAATTGTGAAATACAAGAAGCTTTTTAAGTTATATGCTAGATGTGCTAGGCCCATGATATGCAACAAAGTTTTGTTCCAACAAATAGTGGGGACTGAAATAGAAATGACAGGCAGTCATTATATTTATTTGAAGGGAGGGAACCTAAAACTTTTTTTATCTACCTGCTGTCATCTTGATTTCTTAGACACATCAAATGTGATTTAATCATTTGAACTCTATAGGAAAGTCCCAGCTGGAATTTTGGTGCATTTATTACAATTTAGTTATAATGGTCATGTAGGTGATCGCAAAGACCAGAAAACTCTAGAAAGGCTCCGGGCTGAACGGCAAGCCAAAATTGATGAACTTAAAGAGAAGACAAATTACTATACTACACAGCAACTCATTCAGGTAACAGTGGCAAGTTTGGTTCAGTAATTTATGTTTTCTTTAGAACTCTGTTGGCCTTTTATTGTATTGTGCGTGCACATGCAGAATGAGCGATTCCTCTCAGAGGTGAATACTTGAGGCGTTTGCCTGTATGTGATATCATTTTATTTTTCTTTAGTTTTTCAATTGGCAAGTGATTTGAGATAGTTTTGGTACATTGTATGAGATTAGGAGGAGCAATGTTTGATAATAGGTAATTAGAGATTTAACTGAGTAAAATGGTACCTTTGATTGCTTTCTCATTTTTATTTTGGGAACCTTTGATTGCTTTCTCATTTTTATTTTGGGAAAATTGGAGTTACACTTCTTTTTGAACGTTGCTGACATGCAGTGGAGGCAAATATGATATAGTTTCATAGATTAAGTCCTGGTATTCTAGGGTTAAATCAGTTAATTTGGGAATTTATTTGAACGGCACAGGTCATTTTGTCTAAAAGTTTTTGTAGAAATGCAATTTCATCAATCTGTAATTTGAATAGAAGTAAATGATGGTGCAAATTATAATGCAGCTGAGAGAAAAAAACACATTGTAGTTTTCCAATGGACAATGTGAACCGTTATGGAGAGCAGAATATCGCTCTTCGATTTTTGGGATGATAGTATTCCCATGCTAATAAAAGTGGGAACATTGTTAAAATTAGGCAAATTATACTGATTGTGAAGTGACTGCAAAGGACACTACTAAAAGCCTTCTGTGTTGGGCTAATAGCTTGTATCTTAGCCTTCCAAATTGGCTATATGTCCTTGGTCTATTTATAATACATGAGTGAATGAAGAAGGTAACTCGCATTTGCTTTTCCAAAAAGAAAACAAAATATTAGAAAGCATGGTGCTTTGAGGCCTGAACATTATGGGCCATGTTTTTTTAAATGTAAAGACCATGATTGAGAATTAATGTTTTTTGCTCGGTTAATCCTATTTTCTACAGAGATATGATCCTGATCCAGCTGCAAAGGCAGCTGCAGCAACTGTTCTTGCGTCTAAGTTGGGTGCAGACTCTGGCTTGAAAGTTTATGTGGGAGATGAAGCTAAGCTTAATACTCCAACAGGGAAGAGTAATGATGTTGAGTATGCGCAAGCTAGTGGGCTTCGAAATAGAAAGCAGGTGCAAACTAGATCCAGTAGTGCAGGGAGTTCTCCAGTACATCATTCTAATGAAGAAATTATATGTTCTCCACAAAGCGAAGGTCTTGAAACTTCTGAGCATAATCAACTTGTTGTTGAGCATCATAATCCACAGGCTTCTACTATGCACGATGGGGGATGGATTGCTCGATTAGCGGCATTACTTGTGGGTGAGGATCCTACACAATCCTACGCACTAATATGTGGCAATTGTCGAATGCACAATGGTAAGTGGACTATGGCCTATTGTTCTATTTTCAAGTAATATATAACCTTCTATTAGGTAATGTACAAGTTGCAGAATTTTTATCAAGGATCCTATCAATTCATGGTGCATATCTTCAAGGCATGCATATATGTGGATGTGGGCATAATACTTTAGCCATTGTGTTGCTGCTGAATATTATGGTTTATATTGTTCTTTGCAGGGCTTGCTAGGAAGGAGGATTTTCCATACATTACTTACTACTGTCCACACTGCCATGCCCTGAATCAGCCGAAACAATTGGAACAACGAGGTTCTGGTTCTAATTCCCCCATTTTGGGTGGTTTAAAAGACGGGGGAAATGCTGTAGTAGTCAACAATGCCAGCAACCCAATGGGCGATAGTACTGTCCCAAGCAAGAGCCCTGCTACAGCTGATTCCGAGATTAGGGAAGTAACTGAAAGACTAGTAGCTGGGGATTTGTCTAGTTAATATATAACCTAGTGTGAGCCTGTCATTAGTGTGTTAGGTCCGGGTGCCTTTCTATGTGTTGGATTTGTAATAGGTATGCTTGAGTGTTCGTGTAATGCTTGAGATTTGGTGGGTGATTTCTTTCTGTACTTTACAATATACAAATAGATCATGGCTCAATTGTAATAGTGGAAATTATTTACTCTTTTTGACAATTCTTTTTGTAAACGCTAACGCCACATATAAGGTGAAAATTCTTTTCGGATTGACCTGGTTATGCTTTCTATACTTTTCTAAGAACCCCGAGTCAGGGTCTTTTCATGCCCGTATCAATGCAACTATTTTTAATTCATTTTCCTTTGAGCATCATTCACAATGCATTCCTACGCTTTATCTCAATAAAATCTAAAGCACATATAAGGCCAACCCAGGGACAAAGACCTTACTAAGTGTTAATGTCTAAAGAATATATAAAGGACATTGTAACAAATTATAGAAGGAAATTTTATCATTAGTACAACATCCTCCATTTCTACCACTAGCACCACCTCCTCTTTCAAAGAAGTTTAAAATGAATTGTTCACGACTTTGTGACAAATTGTTGATAATGATTTTAATATTTAACCATAAAAACAATAATTAAACTAACAACCATATAGATAATCAATGAATTACAAAGTTGATAAATAGATTATTCAAAATTTACTAGCACTTCTTTTTATAAGAATAATCTTTCAATTGATGTCTATCAATATGTACTCACAAGTAGACTTGTTCATTGGCTTGGGTATCCGTCTGGCCCGCTCAGGCCCATACTCTTCGGGCCGGATTTGGACAACAATTTTTATGTACAAGCCTGGCCCGAACCCACAAAAAGCCCGTACTTCTCGGGCCGGGCTTGGGATTTATATAAAAACTCAAGCCTAGCCCGATGTATAGTTTAGTTAGAAAAAAAGAAATGTCATACCTAGACTCAAACCTATGACCTTCAACTTGTAATTAAGTGTTATATACCACTTAGCTACCTATTATTTCTATTTATAATTTTATTGTTATTAATAATAAATTGAGTTTAAATTTTAAATATTTGTGGTTGAAATTGGGTTTAAATTTGAATATTTGTGTTGAATTGTCTGGCCGCCGCAGGGCTCGAACCCGACTCGCTATACCGACTTATTTAGGGTTTAATAATTGGCCGAGCCGGACTGCCTTTTAAAAATTCTGCTCGGACTGGGCTCAGATATTAAAATTCGTGCCCTAGGCCCGACCCATGAACATGTCTACTCACAAGTGTACAAATTATTTCGATAGTAAGGATAAGTTCACCACGAGGTCGATCTCACAAGAAACTATAGAACAGTTGTTGTAAAGACTAACTATCACATAAAAATGCTGAAAATAAATCTAAACACTCTAAGCAAGTATTTTGAGAAAATAATATATTCATAAAACAAATATAAAAAACTATGAAATAAATATGCAATGATAGTATTTATTCTAGACATTTCTTAGTAATTTCTTTATTTTACTTTAAGCATAGATCTAATGAATGAGATGCCATGTGCCTTTTTCTTTAGCCACTCAAACTAATTATGCAACTAAAATTTTTTATGCCAACATAGATTGAAATAAATATAGTGTTTTCTATTATATCCAACCTAAATACTTTCATAACAAGTAATACTATTAAATTAATATGATGTTCAAATAATAATAATAATTGAAACTAATAAAGATATGAAGATAAAGAAATTACTTATTGAATAAATAAATGATAAGGTATATACATAAGTAAAAAGACTAAATTAAACACCAACGAAACTAGCCTGATATACTTAATCCAATGGTCATTACAATTAAATAGAAATATATGGCATAAAATAGAAACAAAATCTCCTTTAAAATTCATAATCCTTTAAGTAGAAAGATGATTTGTCCTTGCTCTCCATTTCTTGAGGAGTTTCTTATAGAGTTTAGGATTTAGGATTTAGGATTTTAGTGTTATGGGGTTTAGGGTTATGGGGTTTAGGGTTATAGGGTTTGGGATTTTAGGGTTATGGGGTTTGGGATTTGGGATTTTAGGGTTATGGGTTCTAGGGTTTAGGGGTTTAGGGTTAGGGGTTTAAGGGTTGGGGTTTATGGTTAGGTTTTGATATGTGGTTTGGGGTTGGGTCCTGGGTTTGGGGTTCCGGTTTAGTAGTCTTCGGGTTTTGGGTTTAGGGTTTAGGTTTTAAGGGTTTAGGGTTTAAGGGTTTAAAGGTTTTAGGGTTTAAGGCTTAGGGCTAGGGGTTTAGGGTTTAGGATTTAAAGGGTTTAGGGTTTAAAGTTTTAGGGTTTTAGGGTTTGGGGTTTAGGGGTTTAGGGTTTAGGGTTTAGGGTTAGGGTTTGGGGTTTAAGGTTTAGGTGTCACGGCCCCATCTGTGGGCCTGTGACCGGCACTAGAGAATGGGTAGGCGTAGGGTCACCAAATCCCGTAGTAAGCCTGACACTCACTGACTTAAACAAATCTCATCTCAATTAATACTATTAATTCTACAATTTCGTAACCATTAAATTTACAATTAATTCGGTCTGCGAGAAGAATTAGGCTAGACCTGAGACTACAAGGCATTACAACTGATACATCTACTATTATTACTGCGGAGAATCTAAGATTTTACATATTAACGTACCAAATCAAATACACCACCCGATGATGAAGGAGTCGGGTTACTAGATAAGAGTCGCGGGAAGACTAACACACCTGGATCTAAAATGGTGAAATGATGAATGCCCTTGAGAGAGGAGTTAAAATTAAATAATCTAAAGACTACTGCACGAAATATTAGTTATTCGAATCAATATATCAAACCCTGAACATAAACACAAATCATAATATCATCATACCATAATAGAAAATAAATAAATAAATAAAAATATATTTTTATTTTTACGGGACAGTGGCTCAGTGAGAACCCTAACTCCAAATTCTAGTAGCCTTCGGCTCTCTTAATCCAACAGTCACGCCCAGAGAGCAAGCTCGATCGGTCCTTACCCACCGAACACTTTAATTCCAAATAAGCCGGCTACCAGAGATTGCTCGATCGGAGACCTTAACTCCGTGAATCAACCGAACTCAGCCAAGAGAGTAATGCTCGATCAAGGCAAACAAATCCATAATAATCTTATGTCCATGATCATTACCGGTGCGCATGCGGTCCTGATGTAACCCACCGGGTGGCATGTTCTACGAAAGCCACATTTCCAAAACGCAATCATCACATTTAATAAATATCATTGTCTAATGAAATCATTCAACACATATCGAAATAAAGATTAAAATTTAGAGTGCAACGTAATTCGTGGTTTAAAAAATAATAATATCCGTATTATTATAATGTTACTAATAATAATATTTATATTATTTCAATAATTAATAATCAAGTAAAATTATTTATATTGCAATACTAATAATCATATTAAGCATAAATTTCTAAAATAGCCTATTAAATTCGACTTAGCAATAAAGGGCATTGATTAAGTGACTTTAACTCATGATTTGGTGACCTCCTAGCTCGCCTCCTGCCTCGGTTGAGCCGAGCCAATGCATGATCATCTAATCACGAAAATAATTTATCAAAATTCAAACAATCGATCAATCCCAGGTCTGACCCCAGGATCGATTGTCTAAGAATCCCGATTCGGAGAATTCTACCGAAAATCCCGCAGACATTTCCCCACGTAAAACGGGTCCAGGACCGCTAGAAAACACTCAAATATCCAACAATTTAACATAACGGAGTCGGGTCTCCAAGACTTCACCAATTTTCCAACTTCACCACACACAAAATCACGACTACTAAGAAAAACCGAACAAACTATTATTTTGACTCACAAATATCATCTAATACTCAACACAAATCAATAAGCATAAATTAAATCAAAGAATTCCAAATCAATAGTCGTAGAATTATCGAGGGCGCTGATCGCTTGGCCGACTTGCCTCCACCGCTTGAGTCCCATCGACGATCCGAACATAACTCAAATGACGGAAATACGACGATCCTTACTTTTGATTTTTC